>NC_092089.1:10479163-10646663 GCF_045679555.1 Salvelinus alpinus | reverse complement strand
AGTTAGGATCACCACCTTATTTTAAGAATGTGAAATGTCAGAATAATAGTAGAGAGAATGATTTATTTCAGCTTTTATTTCTTTCACCACATTCCCAGTGGGTCAGAAGTTTACATACACTCAATTAGTATTTGGCAGCATCGCCTTTAAATTGTTTAACTTGGGTCAAACGTTTCGGGTAGCCTTCCAACGCTTCCCACAATAAGTTGGGTGAATTTTGGCCCATTCCTCCTGACAGAGCTGGTGTAACTGAGTCAGGTTTGTAGGCCTCCTTGCTCGCACACGCTTTTTCAGTTCTGTCCACACATTTTCTATAGGATTGAGGTCAGCGCTTTGTGATGGCCACTCCAATACCTTGACTTTGTTGTCCTTAAGCCATTTTGCCACACGTATGCTTGGGGTCATTGTCCATTTGGAAGACCCATTTGCGACCAAGCTTTAACTTCCTGACTGATGTCTTGAGATGTTGCTTCAATATATCCACATAATTTTCCTTCCTCATGATGCCATCTATTTTGTGAAGTGCACCAGTCCCTCCTGCAGCAAAGCACCCCCACAACATGATGCTGCCACCCCCATGCTTCACGGTTGGGATGGTGATCTTCAGCTTGCAAGCCTCCCCCTTTTTCCTCCAAACATAATGATGGTCATTATAGCCAAACGGTTCTATTTTTGTTTCATCAGACCAGAGGACATTTCTCCAAAATGTACAATCTTTATCCCCATGTGCAGTTGCAAACCGTAGTCTGGCTTTTTTATGGCGATTTTGGAGCAGTGGCTTCTTCCTTGCTGAGCGGCCTTTCAGGTTATGTCGATATAGGACTCGTTTTACTGTGGATATAGATACTTTTGTACCCGTTTCCTCCAGCATCTTGACAAGGTCCTTTGCTGCTGTTCGCACCAAAGTACGTTCATCTCTAGGAGACAGAAAGCGTCTCCTTCCTGAGCGGTATGACGGCTGCGTGGTCCCATGGTGTTTATACTTGCGTACTATTGTTTGTACAGATGAATGTGGTACCTTCAGGCGTTTGGAAATTGCTCCCAAGGATGAACTAGACTTGTGTAGGTCTACAAATGTTCATCTGAGATCTTGGCTGATTTCTTTTGATTTTCCCATGATGTCAAGCTAAGAGGCACAGAGTTTGAAGGTAGGCCTTGAAATACATCCACAGGTACACCTCCAATTGACTCAAATGATGTCAATTAGCCTATCAGAAGCTTCTAAAGCCATGACATAATTTTCTGGAATTTTCCAAGCTGTTTAAAAGGCACAGTCAACTTAGTGTATGTAAACTTCTGACCCACTGGAATTGTGATACAGTGAATTATAAGTGAAATAGTCTGTCTGTAAACAATTGCTGGGAAAATTACTTGTGTCATGCACAAAGTAGATGTTCTGACTGACTTGCCAGAACTATAGTTTGTTAACAAGAAATGTGTGGAGTGGTTGAAGAGTTTTAATGACAACCTATATCTATATACATATACACACACAACAAGTTGGCCTACTGTGCATCACAGCACAATATGGGTAGAAGAATTACAGCCAAGTCCCTGTGTGTGTATGAAATCGACCCCTATTCCCTACATAGTGCCCTACTTCTGACCACTACTTTATAGTGAGTAAGGGTGCCAGTTCAGAAGCACCCTGTCAGTCTGTCTGATAATAGCTGAAGTAGTAAACCGTCTCTAGAGCGTTGGGTAGGTCAGCGGTTCCTAAACTGTGGGGCGCGGTCTCAGGGGGAACCCCGTCAGTCTGTCTGATAATAGCTGAAGTAGTAACCCCGTCTCTAGAGCGTTGGGTAGGTCAGCGGTTCCTAAACTGTGGGGCGCGGTCTCAGGGGGAACCCCGTCAGTCTGTCTGATAATAGCTGAAGTAGTAAACCGTCTCTAGAGCGTTGGGTAGGTCAGCGGTTCCTAAACTGTGGGGCGCGGTCTCAGGGGGAACCCCGTCAGTCTGTCTGATAATAGCTGAAGTAGTAACCCCGTCTCTAGAGCGTTGGGGTCAGCGGTTCCTAAACTGTGGGGCGCGGTCTCAGGGGGAACCCCGTCAGTCTGTCTGATAATAGCTGAAGTAGTAACCCCGTCTCTAGAGCGTTGGGGTCAGCGGTTCCTAAACTGTGGGGCGCGGTCTCAGGGGGAACCCCGTCAGTCTGTCTGATAATAGCTGAAGTAGTAACCCCGTCTCTAGAGCGTTGGGGTCAGCGGTTCCTAAACTGTGGGGCGCGGTCTCAGGGGGAACCCCGTCAGTCTGTCTGATAATAGCTGAAGTAGTAACCCCGTCTCTAGAGCGTTGGGGTCAGCGGTTCCTAAACTGTGGGGCGCGGTCTCAGGGGGAACCCCGTCAGTCTGTCTGATAATAGCTGAAGTAGTAACCCCGTCTCTAGAGCGTTGGGGTCAGCGGTTCCTAAACTGTGGGGCGCGGTCTCAGGGGGAACCCCGTCAGTCTGTCTGATAATAGCTGAAGTAGTAACCCCGTCTCTAGAGCGTTGGGGTCAGCGGTTCCTAAACTGTGGGGCGCGGTCTCAGGGGGAACCCCGTCAGTCTGTCTGATAATAGCTGAAGTAGTAACCCCGTCTCTAGAGCGTTGGGGTCAGCGGTTCCCAAACTGTGGGGCGCGGTCTCAGGGGGAACTCCGTCGGGCATTTCAACGTACTCTTGAAATGTGTGATAATTTAGCATCTTGTGTATTCTACTAGGTAGTGCATCGTCAGCTCATCGTCATGTCTGTCCTTGTATACCTTTAGAGAGATATTTATAACGCGTCAGAAAGGTCCAGATCAACGAGCCCATGGCAGCTAACGTTTCTTTATAGCTTGGTTTTTTCTTTTTTTAAACGTCTGATTTAGTTGTAATGTTGGAGTCTCTCAAATATCACATGAACACACTGAAAAATATGTAGAAAAGCAGGAAAAGATCTTTAAAATTGCAACAAACATAATATCTACACCCTAAAAATATATAGAATTGCAGGAAAAAAAGTTAAAACTGTATAATGTGCTCTCCACCAATAAGAGGTCTGTGAACAAACTATGATGGACAGCTCTTGTTCCCATAGAAATACAGTTCTAGTTTATTCTGTTTTCTTGCTCTCAAAAATCACCATTGTTTTTTAGAAAACAATAACATTGGGTGTTCTACAGTGTGTAAGTATTCAGACAAAGTGGGATTAAAATGGATATAATTGTCTTTTTTTTGTTGTCAACAAGCGACACAAAGCAAGAAGAAAACATTTATATCTTTAAAAATAAAAGATTCATAACTAAAATAGTCGTTGCGTACGTGTTTAGCACCTTTGTTTAGGCAATTCAACACCTAGCAAGAGGCTGTTGAGCTAGGTTTTTAATAGCGCACGCGATGGTAGAGCAAAACAAATACCCACTGGATATATGAGAATATTCATGACGTCATTCTGCCAGGTAAGCATAGGGGACATCGTAGGTAACATTTAATAGAGAAGGTTATAGCGGAACTTTTAATCTACCAGAAGACTTTTCATTAGCATCATCGCTAACGGCTACATTAAGTGGTAGACTCGTGCACTGCACACACACACACACACACACACACACACACACACACACACACACACACACACACACACACACACACACACACACACACACACACACACACACACACACACACACACACACACACACACACACACACACACACACACACACACCTCTTCAGAAAGTTGCAGGAAATACGAATCCCTGAAGTATTCTGTTCATGTCTTGACGATAAACTTGGACAAATAAATTCATTTTTAAATACATTTACTTGATTCCCAAGTTCAATACATTTGTTTTATATTGTTGAAAATCGGTTTTAACGTCTGGATTCCGTCCGCGTTTTACAGGGACAGAACAGACACCTTTTAAAAGCCTATTCCCTCCATCACTGCTGCAAATGTCCTTTTTCCTCAAAGCCACAGGGTCAGATTAAAGTCTGTAAATTCTCCTCTAACGTATTCTAAAACCTTCACCCAGCCACAACCAATCCTTTCATCAAGTCTCAACCAAAAAATAATGGAGCGTCACAACAGAGCCGTAACCCTGACGGATCGATGTCACCCGTCTCCTGAAGGACGACGGGTTAAATCAGCTAGTAGTGGCTTTGTTATAATATCCAGGCTTCATACAAATACCATCAGGTATTGCAAGGAAAAGCCTGTTGGACGTTACAAGGTAAGTTTCTCTACTACCTCAGATCGATCTCTGCTCAACAGCTGCTGCAGCAAACTTCATGTGGAGAAGAAAGATTGATACGTGGGCACTAAAATTGTAAAAACAACAGGTTTAAAATTTAATCAATCAAAAACAAATAATGAAATGGTAGGCGAAATCCCTGCTGGTTTCCATCTTTAATTCCAGACCATAAATCATTATTCCACACAGACACAATAATACCTTCTGAAGGTAACACAATGTCAGAAATAAAAAGTTAGCTTTGAGTAGCCTGGATGTTAGTGACTCAGAATCGATGATGTACCTGCCAAGCATGGGAAGTAGCTAACTGAGGCCTCTACCACGATTACCTGTTCATATGGTGTAACGCTGCATAGAACTGTTGGTAGGGCCGGGACTCCGTGGGCCTCCGTGGAGGGACTCCGTGGAGGGCCTCAGTGGGGGGCCTCCGTGGAGGGACTCCGTGGGCCTCGGTGGGCCTCCGTGGAGGGACTCCGTGGGCCTCGGTGGGCCTCCGTGGAGGGCCTCGGTCAGACTGATGGGTGATTCACGATATACACCCCCAGTGAATGAGAATGCCAATAGTGTGCAAAGCTGTCGTCAAGGCAAAGGATGGCTACTTTAAAGAATCTAAAATATATTTTGTCATAGTTTTGATGTCTTCACTATTATTCTACAATGTAGAAAATTGTTTTTAAAAATTAAGAAAAACCTTTGAATGAGTAGGTGTCCAAATTTGACTGGTACTGTTATCTATACGGAACAGAAATCTGTATATACTGAGAGATCTGTATATATTGAAGAGATGCACGTCTCTGCCTTAACAACGGGAGTCGTTGACCCAAAGGAGGGAAGACAGGCGACAAGCTAAGGTCCAGAAATAAGCCCATAGAAACAGATTGGTCATATTTTGGACAGATTTAAGAGTAAAACCTCTCGCTTCTCCTCTCCCTCTATGGTTTACACACACCACCAAGCCCCCCCCCCCCCCCTGCCTCTCACGCCAAGCCCCTCCCCCTGCCTCTCACGCCAAGCCCCTCCCCCTGCCTCTCACGCCAAGCCCCTCCCCCTGCCTCTCACGCCAAGCCCCTCCCCCTGCCTCTCACGCCAAGCCCCTCCCCCTGCCTCTCACGCCAAGCCCCTCCCCCTGCCTCTCACGCCAAGCCCCTCCCCCTGCCTCTCACGCCAAAAAAGTTGAGAGATCACATCTTCCTCTGACAAGCGGTTTCAACTCGCTATTTACATTTTGAGGTTTGGTCCAACAGAACTGCTCATATTGACAATAATAATAGACAAGTTAACCTTTCTGCTGATACCCTTTATACGTCTCAACTCCTCAAACTGCGGATCAGAGCAGACACGACTAAAACAGGAGCATCAATGAACACTGATTTATGCTGTCAGTCACACACACAAAATACATTTTCATAGACCTGAAAGCCAGATCAGTGACTATTGTAGCAACAACAACAAAAAGCAGGTTAAACTCATCGCCTGACTCCAAGTTGATCGATAGAGAATGACCAATATATGGGGCTTCTCCATTGGCTTTGCCGTTAGTCCCGCTACATAGCCAAACTGCAGCCATGCCAGCCGCCAATCACCGTCTAATGTTATTTTATAACAAAAGCACTTTCTCCCCTAGTCATTACTGTCGCTGTCCACGGTTCTGAAAAATAATTTTCAGTGCACTGTAGAATTGGCACCTTTCCCTGCGTTGCTATGAGCATAATAACTAAATGGACCCAGCATATTGAGACTGAGATGAGAACAATGAGGCGGCTGCAGCAGCAGCAGAGACGAGGAAACAGCCCTTGCCTACAGCCTAATTGTCTGAGAAAATTGAGGAGAGAAGAAACACCAAATTAATTAGGTTATATAAGCAATAGCCTAACTGTTAATTTTTGCCTAAGTGTTAATCTTTACACCACTGCTACTCTCTGTTATCATCTATGCATAAGTCACTTTAATAACTCTACCTACATGTACATACTACTTCAACTAACCGGTACCCCCCCCCCTGTATATAGTCTCGCTATTGTTATTTCACTGCTGCTCTTTAATTACTTGTTACTTTTATCTCTTATTCTTATCTGTATTTGTTTTTAACTGCGTTGTTGGTTTGGGGCTCGTAAGTAAACATTTCACTGTAAGGTTTTACATCAGTTGTATTCGGCCCATGTGACTAATAACATTTGATTTGAATTGTGGCTTTATAAATGATCCATATGTATCAGCAGAAATAAGACCGATCGTGCTTCTGGTGCCTGTTTGTTTAACAGCCTACGAGCACCAAGCATCAAACAACGGAAAAAATAGCAGATAAAACAAGATTCTGCTGTTTAGAATCTTTGCTATGCTGTAATGGGCAGTATAATTTACTGGGTTAGAACAGACTGGTATTACTTACAATATATGTCATTTTGTTTTTTACACTGTTGCAAACAAGCAGAAACATAATATTTCAATATATAAGCTACTGTATAAATCAGTGATCTGAGTCAGTAAAAACAGGTGAATGTCCCCTCACTACTCTACGTACTTTGTCAGACCTCCCCCTCTACACGATAAACGTAGATTACCTATTTTGAGATAGAAACGGTGAATATAACCGAGAAGTTAGTAGTTTGTATCCCTGCTCTAGTTGGGAGAATCCTGTGCTCTTCTTCAGATGTTCTCTCTCTCTAACCTGCATAAGAACAGAACATCCTGGTCCTGCATCAGAACAGGACATCCTGGTCCTGCATCAGAACAGGACATCCTGGTCCTGCATAAGAACAGGACATCCTGGTCCTGCATCAGAACAGGACATCCTGGTCCTGCATAAGAACAGAACATCCTGGTCTTTGTTTGCGGGCCATCCTAACTCTAGATCTCTGCAGTTAGCATGATGCAACGGAAAAGCAACTAGCTGGCTGGCTCCAAGTACTCAGAGCAGGTGACTAGTTTAGTTACAACGGGGATAACTGTCCTTCACAATGATCCAAACTAGCACCAGGCCTCCCGGGTGGCGCAGTGGTCTAATGCTTAGCACCAGGCAAGCAGCAACCACAGGTGGGTATGGTGTCCTTACAAAATTTCTATTTTGGGATGTTTTATTCAAATCAGGCAAGTCAGTTAATTCTTATTTACAAATGACAGCCTTCCCCCCGGGCCAAAACCTCCCCTAACCCGGACGACGCTGGCCCAATTGTGCACTGCCTTATGGGACATCCGATCACGGCCGGTTGTGATATACAGCCCGGGATCGAACCAGGGTCTGTAGTGACACCTCTAGCACTGAGATGCAGTGCCTTAGACCGCCGCGTCACTCGGGAGCCCCAAAATGAACGAATGCGATGTGGTGTATTTCACAGACAAAACACAGGCTGCATCCCAGATGACACTCTATTCCCTATATAGCGAACTACTTTTGACCAGGGGCCTCGGTGCACTACATTAGGGAATAGGGTGCACTACATTAGGGAATAGGGTGCACTACATTAGGGAATAGGGTGCCATTTGAGATGCCAGACCAGACAATTACTTCCCAAAATGAGTCCATATTTCTTCATAACAAAATCTCCTTGGATGTAACCAGCCAAGCACTCAACCATACACAGTAGACTCTTATTGAACCCTCGTCCTCTAGTCTGGCTGTTGATTTAACGAGGATGATCAAATTGTGTTCTAACAGCAGCTGCCCAAGTCAAGTTCCTCTACTCTCCTCGGATTGAATGTGAAGCGTAAAAAACAACTTCTTTATTTTTCTGCTGCAGAGTGATTAGGAGATTTCGTTACCAGTAAAACAATGTCGCCCTCTGTTGGCAAAACGGAGGTAGTGCAGGAGAAAAGATCAATGTAGCCTAGATGTAAAATCCGTTATTTCTGTTTTTACAGTTTATTCGTGAGCTTTTTTTTTGTTTGTTTGAGTAATGTGTGTTTTGTACTGTGGACACAGTAGGGGCCACTTCTGGCACTGACTGTCAGTCGTGTGTTTTGTACTGTGGACACAGTAGGGGCCACTTCTGCCACTGACTGTCAGTCGTGTGTTTTGTACTGTGGACACAGTAGGGGCCACTTCTGCTACTGACTGTCAGTCGTGTGTTTTGTACTGTGGACACAGTAGGGGCCACTTCTGCTACTGACTGTCAGTCTTGTGTTTTGTACTGTGGACACAGTAGGGGCCACTTCTGCCACTGACTGTCAGTCGTGTGTTTTGTGCTGTGGACACAGTAGGGGCCACTTTTGCCACTGACTGTCAGTCGTGTGTTTTGTGTGCCCCCTGAACATTGATGTGCCTCAAATTGACAGACATGGCAACATCTCCTTTTCAACTATGTACATGTTCCCAGTTATTGCTACAGACGTAACAGTTTCAACCGTTCTGCCTGCGGCTATGGAACCCTGACCTGTTCACCGGACGTGCTACCTGTCCCAGACCTGCTGTTTTCAACTCTCTAGAGACAGCAGGAGCGGTAGAGATACTCTTAATGATCGGCTATGAAAAGCCAACTGACATTTACTCCTGAGGTGTTGACTTGTTGCACCCTCGACAACCACTGTCATTATTATTATCTGACCCTGCTGGTCATCTATGAACGTTTGAACATCTTGGCCATGTTCTGTTATAATCTCCACCCGGCACAGCCAGAAGAGGACTGGCCACCCCTCATAGCCTGATTTCTCTCTAGGTTTCTTCCTAGGTTTTGGCCTTTCTAGGGAGTTTTTCCTAGCCACCGTGCTTCTACACCTGCATTGCTTGCTGTTTGGGGGTTTTAGGCTGGGTTTCTGTACAGCACTTTGTGACATCAGCTGATGTAAGAAGGGCTTCATAAATAAATTTGATTTGACTAACTACTAGTGGTGTAAAGTACTTATGAAGTTTTTGGGGGGGTATCTGTACTTTACTATTTATATTTTTGACAACTTTTACTCGACTACATTCTTAAAGCAAATAATGTACTTTTTACATTTTCCCTGAGACCCAAAAGTATGTTACATTTTGAATGCTTAGCAGGACAGGAAATTGTCTAATTCACGCACTTATCAAAAGAACATCCCTGGCCATCTGGCAGACTCACTAAACAAAAGAACATCCCTGGTCATCTCGACTGCCTCTGATCTGGAGGACTCACTAAACAGAGAACATCCCTGGTCATCCCTACTGCCTCTGATCTGGAGGACTCACTAAACAGAAAACATCCCTGGTCATCCCTACTGCCTCTGATCTGGAGGACTCACTAAACAGAGAACATACCTGGTCATCCCTACTGCCTCTGATCTGGAGGACTCACTAAACAGAGAACATACCTGGTCATCCCTACTGCCTCTGATCTGGAGGACTCACTTAACACAAATGCTTCGTTTGTAAATTATGTCTGAGAGTTGAACTGTGACCCTGGCTATCCGTAATGATGTCTGAGAGTTGAACTGTGACCCTGGCTATCCGTAAATGTAAAAAACAAGAACATCGTGTCGTCTGGTTTGCTTAATATAAGACATTTTAAATGTATACTTTTGATACATAAGTACATTTTAAACCAAATAATTTTAGACTTTTACTCTAGTAGTATTTTACTGGGTGACTTTTACTTTAGTCATTTTCTTTTAAGGTGTCTACATTTACTGAAGTATGAAAACGGGGTACTTTTGTCCACCACTTCTGCTACCTACATAGTTTGAGATGGATATTCTGCCATATGGAAGGAGTGACGTCACTATCGTTTCGAGAAGGAAAAAATGGCTAACCACGTTAACAACAAGACCGTCTGGTAAATCGTTTTTTTTTGTCACAACAACAAAATGTACAGACAGCGATATTATCCAACCACATTTAACAGTTAGGACACATTCCATACATCCCGCTTGTGTCCGCCATGATGCTAAAGCTAGTTAGCCTAGCCACACTTTCAAACCAGCCTATCCTGTCCCACAGCCTCCAAAACGGACAGAAATAACCTCGTAGTTAACTCACCAGCCCCTCGATCTGAATTTGCTTCACAGGCGAATCCAAAGTTGCTCCCGGAGACGTGGAAGCCATCGGGGCGGTTGGTGTCGACGTTGATTCCTTGCGAGTAGCCATTCTGAAACACGCGAAAAGAGGGAGGAAAGAGCGGGTGGGACAGTGCACCGGCTTTCTACGCTGGGGTAAATGGCTACATAATAAATAGTTCCGAGTGTAGAGCCATTATTCAGAGACTAGATACAGTCATATCTACATAGAGTAGTTCAGGATAGACATAAACACGATGTCATTGCTTTATTGCTGCCATCACATAATTCATTTAATGACGAAAAGATCTTCAACCTCTCTTCTTTCTATACTTTTTAACAGTAAGTTGTCTTGTGCCGGCCCTAGCCTTTTGGGGCCAAAAGTGAAATTTTGTTTCCCCCACCCCCGCAAAACATCAACATCAAAACATTTTATCAGCCCCCCCTCTTGACAGCGGATAGGAAGAAAATACGTTTTAGAGTTAATTTCTTGCAATTGTACACATTTTGCCATGGGGTATAGAGAACATGTTGCCGTTTTAAATGTACGTTTTTATTTAACTAGGAAAGTCAGTGAAGAAAAAATTATTATTTACAATGACGGCCTACCGCTGGACGACACTGGGCCAATAGTGCTCCGCCTTTGGGACACCCAATCACGGCCGGATGTGATTCAGCCTGGATTCGAAACAAGGGACTGTCATGACGTCTCTTGCACTGAGATGCAGTGCCTTAGACACTGCATAATAATGGCTGAGAAGGACAATGGCGCTAAAGGATGGTGGTTGCCGTTTTATGATCCAGTAACCAATTGTGTATGTTATTTTGCATTACTTGTAACTTATTTTGTCCATAATGTTTCTGACGCAGTGTCTTATGACCGAAAATAGCTTCTTGATATCGGGGCAGCGATTACTCACCCCATACTGGAGGAATTCTTCTCCTTCATCGAGTCGGACGGAAAGGATTTACTTCGGACGCCCGACGGTGGCCCTCAATCCCCGTCATTCGCAGGAGGAAAAGACGGAGATATCGTGGACGACGGTCCGGGTGCCTTTGTAAGGATCCGTCGCAGCAGAGAGGGCGATCTACATTTACCATCGGTCCTATTAGCCAACGTACAATCAAATTATAGTAAAATAGACGAGTACGTGTATATATCCTACCGACGGGACATTAAAAACTGTAATATCTTATGTTTCACAGAGTCGTGGATGAACGACGACATGATTAACATACAGCTGGTGGGTTTTAAGCTTTTTCGTCGGGATAGAACAGCTGCCTCTGGTAAGACAAGGGCCTATGTATATTTGTAAACAACAACTGGTGCACGACATCTTAGTAAGTCTCGAGGTTCTGAGGTAGAGTATCTCATGATAAGCTGTAGACCATACTATTTACCAAGAGAGTTTACATCTATATCTTTTTGCAGATGTCTTAATACCACCGCAGACCGATGCTGGCACTAAGACCGCACTCAATGAGCTGTATACGGCCATAAGCAAACAGGAAAGTGCTCATCCACAGGCGGCGCTTCTAGTGGCGGTGACTTTAATGCAGGGAAACTCAAATTCATTTTACCTCATTTCTACCAGCATGTTAAATCTGCCACCAGAGGGAAATCAACTCTAGACCACCTTTACTCCACACACAGATACAAAGCTCTCCATCACCCTCCATTTGGCAAATCTGACCATAATTATATCCTACTGATTCCTGCTTACAAGCAAAAACTAAAGCAGAAAGCACCAGTGACTCGGTCAATAAGAAAGTGGTCAGATGAAGCAGATGCTACGCTACAGGACTGTTTTCCTAGCACAGACTGGAATATGTTCCGGGATTCTTCCGATGGCATTGAGGAGTACATCACATCAGTCACTGGCTTCATCAATAAGTGCATCGATGACGTCATCACACAGTGACCGTACGTACATACCCCAACCAGAAGCCATGGATTACAGGCAACATCAGCACTGAGCTAAAATGTAGAGTTGCTGCTTTCAAGGAGCGGGACTCTAACACGGAAGCTTCTAAGAAATCCCACTATACCCTCTGACGAAACATCAAACAGGCAAAGCATCAGTAATAAGATCGAATCGTATTAGACCGGCTCCGATGCTCGTCGGATGTGGCAGGGCTTGCAATCTGTTACAGACTACAAAGCGAAGAACAGCCGCGAGCTGCCCAGTGACACAAACCTACCAGATAAGCTAAATTATTTCTATGCTCGCTTCGAGGCAAGTAACACTGAAACATGCATGAGAGCACCAGCTGTTCCGGACAACTATGTGATCACGCTCTCCGTAGCCGATGTGAGTAAGACGGATTACCAGGGCGTGTACTCCGAGCATGCGCTGACCAACTGGCAAGTGTCTTCACTGACATTTTCAACCTCTTCCTGACTGAGTCTGTAATACCAACATGTTTCAAGCAGACCACCATTGTCCCTGTGCCCAAGAACACTAAGGTAACCTGCCACAGTACACACAAATCTAAAGTAAAAGAATGGAATTAAGAATATATAAATATTAGGACGAGCAATGTCGGAGCGGCATAGACTAAAATACAGTAGAATAGAATACAGTATGTAGACATGAGATGAGTAATGCAAAATATGTAAACATTATTAAAGTGTTTTTCAGTCTCTCGGTCCCAGCTTTGATACACCTGTACTGACCTCACCTTCTGGATGATAGCGGGGTGAACAGGCCGTGGCTCAGGTGGTTGTTGTCCTTGATCTTTTTGGCCTTCCTGTGACATCGGGTGCTGTTGGTGTCCTGTAGGGCAGGTTGTTTGACCCCATGATGTGTTGGGCAGGCCGCACCACCCTCTGGAGAGCCCTGCGGTTGCGGGCGGTGAAGTTTCCATACCAGGCGGTGATACAGCCCGACAGGATGGTCTCAATTGTGCATCTGTAAAAGTTTGCGAGGGTTTTATGTGCCAAGCAAAATTTCCTCATTCTCCTGAGGTTGAAGAGGCTCTGTTGCACCTTCTCCAATTTTTAATTTTAATTTAACCTTTATTTAACTAGGCAAGTCAGTAAAGAACAAATTCTTATTTACAATGACGGCCTACCCCGGGCCAATTGTGCGCCGCCCTATGGGACTCCCAATCATGGCCGGTTGTGATACAGCCTGGAATCGAACCAGGGTCTGTAGTGATGCCTCTTTCACTGAGATGCAGTGCCTTAGACCGCTGCGCTACTCGGGAGAGGACCATTTGTTTGTCAGTGACGTCTACACCGAGGAACTTGAAGCTTTCCACCTTCTCCACTGCGGTCCCGTCGATGTGGCATAGCTGTTTCCTGAAGTCCACGATCACGTTTTGTTGACGTTGAGTGAGAGGTTATTTTTCTGGCACCACACTCCCAGGACCCTCACCCCCTACTTGAGGAAGGTCTGATGCATTTTAGGTAAAGATGGAAGTAACTGTGCTTTCGCTGTATTCAGTGAATACAGAATATTCACACGACTGATTTTAATATCACCCATTTCGCCCTCATTCTATGCTACAACAATTACCTCACGAGTGTGAATTGGTGTTGTATTCTAGAAAGCAGGATTATTAAAGGGATACCTCGAGATTTTGGCAATGAAGCCCTTTATCTACTTCCCCAGTCAGATTAACTTGTGGATACCATGTTTATGTCTCAGACTGTGTCCAGTATGAAGGAAGCATGCTAGCTGTTCCCATAGACTTCCATTCAATGCGCTAACGATAGTTAGCAACTTCCTTTTTTTAAATTGCACTGTTGGTTAGAGCCTGTAAGTTAGCATTTCACTGTAAGGCCTACACCTGTTGTATTTGGCACATGTGACAAATAAAATTTGATTTCAAACTGCACAGACATAAAAATGATATCCACGAATTCATTGGACTCTGGGTAAGTAGGTAAAAAGGCTTCATTGCCAAAATATTTAAGTTAGCCACAACTTGTTGTCAAGTCAATTATTTTAAGTCCACATTTCTCTATAAGATTAAATCATTTCAAGCAATTTTGGACAGTCAGCTGGCAAAGTCATTGATCCTGCTTTCTGGAACAGGTGCTTGTGAGGTTATTTCACCAGACTGTAACCAAGTAATTAAAACACTTTTATTTCAAATTCTTTACAGTAGTATCACAACAGCTAGTTAACCATAGACTAAAAACATGGGATCATCAACTTCCATTGAAACATGTACAAGCGTCTAGTTACTTTTATGCAACAACAAAAAAAAAATTGCTGTGGAGGTACAAAATATAACGTGACGCAACGTGAATAAATGGGCATTATTAATACACCTAAACAATACAAATGCTAGTTGTAATATAGCCAATTTATCAACAGAAATAACAACCTGTAAAACAAAATGGATTTCACGAAAACCAGGATTTTATGTCAAGTGCAACGAGGAAGAACTTGAGGTGAAGAGCACTTATTCAGTTTCTCTCATGATATAACAGTACCTGCAAACAGCACGTATGTTACAGTTTCTCTCATGATATAACAGTACCTGCAAACAGCACGTATGTTACAGTTTCTCTCATGATATAACAGTACCTGCAAACAGCACGTATGTCACATGAATGATAAATGTTCTGACACATTTTTGGCGGGAAATTCTTGATTGGAGACTAAAATTTGATGAATCTTTTTTGATGAATTTGTCCATTATAGATCAGTGGGAAAAGTATTATTTTTACAAATAACCCCCCCCCCAAAAAAAAAAACAACTAGTGTGGTCGGAAAAGCTTTACAAAATGAAAAAGGAACTTGACAGGAAATATAAATATACTGAATAAATGCATTTCTCACTTAAAAAACAACAATACTGCATGATTCAGTTGGTGGAGATACAGTACAATCCTTTTAAAAGTTAGCATTTAGACCCCCCCACCCCCCCGCCAAAAAATGGCAACCAAAAAAAATAACTAAACATAAAAATAGTGAAAAAGACATTTCCAAATGGCACCATATTCCCTATATAGTGCCCTACTTTTGACCATAACCCTAGAGTCCCTTACGGCTCTGGTCAAAAGTAGGGCGCTGTATAGGAACTAGTGCCATTTGGACCTCGGCCAGTGTTCTAAACCAGGTGGAATCTTGGTCCGGCTGTAGCGACGATGTCACTGTAAGGCTCGGTCTGGTTGAGCTCGATAGCCTGCTGTTTCTTCAGAACCAGGAAACTGTAGAACTTGGCAGCCGCCTGCTTCTTGTTGTTGTCTCGGCACAGCTCCAACAAGCTGACCTGCTCGGCTCCCGTCTTGGCCATGACTCGCTGAGGAGAGAACGGAGAGAGAGAGAGACAGTCACCTTACTGATCAATGGTCTGTTCAAATAGATGACAGACCGACCCTGGAGAAACGGGGCTCGTCCAACTAGATGACAGACCGACCCTGGAGAAACGGGGTCGTCCAAATAAGAGATCATGGAATGACTGCTGAGATATGAAGTTAGTCAGTCGTCTCCAGACAACCAGATGAGCCCGAAAAGCTTATCAGAATACGGCCCCGTTTTCCATTATAGCAATTTTCCACATGGAAATGTAATATGCTGTACCTCTAATTTCAAACAGAACATTTGCAGTTTGTTTACCTGAATAAGTGAAAAATACCATTTTTGTTTACCTGAAGAAGTGAAAAACACCATGTTTGTTTACCTGAAGAAGTGAAAAACACCATGTTTGTTTACCTGAAGAAGTGAAAAATACCATGTTTGCTTACCTGAAGAAGTGAAAAATACCATGTTTGTTTACCTGAAGAAGTGAAAAATACCATGTTTGTTTACCTGAAGAAGTGAAAAACACCATGTGTGTTTACCTGAAGTGAATAACACCCTGTGTGTTTACCTGAAGAAGTGAATAACACCCTGTGTGTTTACCTGAAGTGATTAACACCATGTGTGTTTACCTGAAGTGATTAACACCATGTGTGTTTACCTGAAGAAGTGAATAACAAGATGTGTGTTTACCTGAAGAAGTGAATAACACCCTGTGTGTTTACCTGAAGTAGTGAATAACACCCTGTGTGTTTACCTGAAGTAGTGAATAACACCCTGTGTGTTTACCTGAAGTAGTGAATAACACCATGTGTGTTTACCTGAAGTAGTGAATAACACCATGTTTGTTTACCTGAAGAAGTGAATAACACCATGTTTGTTTACCTGAAGTAGTGAATAACACCATGTTTGTTTACCTGAAGAAGTGAATAACAAGATGTGTGTTTACCTGAAGGCCATGCAGCATCTGCTGGGTCCTCTTGTTCCATCTCTTCTCCTCCTGGTCCTGGGTTGGATCACCCTCCTCCTGCAAACAGAAACACTCTGAAAACATGCAGGACCTCAAGGTGACAGTCCATCAATCTCCAAAGGCATCATAGATGTAGTACCCACAAATGTAACTTTTCCACCGGTCCAATGCGCAGGCAAGTTGAGGTCAAATTGTTGATGTGTTTTATCAAGCTACGGTTCACGTTAACCCCAAGTGTGACGACATAAAAAAATAAAAACGTTCTTTACATATCTTCTGAACTTAATTTCTAATCAGTAACGCCACTCCCCCTCCCCCCAGTCTCTACCCTCCTCCCCCTCCCCCCAGTCTCTACCCCCCTCCCCCAGGTCTCTACCCCCCTCCCCCCAGTCTCTACCCCCCTCCCCCTCCCCCCAGTCTCTACCCTCCTCCCCCTCCCCCCAGTCTCTACCCCCCTCCCCCTCCCCCAGGTCTCTACCCCCCTCCCCCTCCCCCAGGTCTCTACCCTCCTCCTCCCCTCCAGTCTCTACCCTCCCCCCCAGTCTCTACCCTCCTCCCCACCACCCCAGTCTCTACCCTCCTCCTCCCCCAGTCTCTACCCTCCCCCCCAGTCTCTACCCTCCTCCTCCTCCAGTCTCTACCCTCCTCCCCCACACCCTCCAGCCTCTACCCCCCCCCCCCCTTATAAACCCTATCTGATGATAACTTGACACCACTCACATCCTCATCACTGTCATCTTTGTCCTTCTTCTCCTTGTCCAGCAGGTCCAGTTCGGGTACCAGCTGTGTGAGGTTGAGGCTCTCCTCTGGGGGCAGGTCTACCTGGGCCACGGAGAGGACCGACTGATCAGCCTGAGCTAACGAGAGGACTGAGAGATCAGCCTGAGGCTCCTGGGCTCCCATCTAAAATGGACGAGACAGGAAGTGAGGGGTTGGATACACATAGAGGTAAGACAACACAGGAACCATTTCATTACTGGTTGGTGAATACATTTATATACACCTTGCTGTTATTGGGGGGGTTTTACGCACGTTTAACATGTTAGTAAATTCTCTGATTCAGAGACTTAAAACTAGGTGCATCCGACTACAGAAGGTAAGACAACTAGTCACAGGAGACTTAAAACCAGGTGCATCCCGACTACAGAAGGTAAGACAACTAGTCACAGGAGACTTAAAACCAGGTGCATCCCGACTACAGTAGGTAAGACAACTAGTCACAGGAGACGGAGACTTAAAACCAGGTGCATCCGACTACAGAAGGTAAGACAACTAGTCACAGGAGACTTAAAACTAGGTGCATCCGACTACAGAAGGTAAGACAACTAGTCACAGGAGACTTAAAACTAGGTGCATCCCGACTACAGTAGGTAAGACAACTAGTCACAGGAGACTTAAAACTAGGTGCATCCCGACTACAGAAGGTAAGACAACTAGTCACAGGAGACTTAAAACTAGGTGCATCCCGACTACAGAAGGTAAGACAACTAGTCACAGGAGACTTAAAACTAGGTGCATCCCGACTACAGAAGGTAAGACAACTAGTCACAGGAGACTTAAAACTAGGTGCATCCGACTACAGAAGGTAAGACAACTAGTCACAGGAGACGGAGACTTAAAACTAGGTCCATCCGACTACAGAAGGTAAGACAACTAGTCACAGGAGATGGAGACTTAAAACTAGGTCCATCCGACTACAGAAGGTAAGACAACTAGTCACAGGAGACTTAAAACTAGGTGCATCCGACTACAGAAGGTAAGACAACTAGTCACAGGAGACTTAAAACTAGGTGCATCCGGCCTCCCGGGTGGCGCAGTGGTCTAGAGCACTGCATCGCAGTGCTATGCTGCGCCACCAGAGTCTGGGTTCGCCGCAGGCTCTGTCGCAGCCGGCCGCGACCGGGAGGTCCGTGGGGCGACGCACAATTGGCTTAGCGTCGTCCGGGTTAGGGAGGGTTTGGCCGGTAGGGATATCCTTGTCTCATCGCGCTCCAGCGACTCCTGTGGCGGGCCGGGCGCAGTGCGCGCTAACCGAGGGGGCGGGTGCACGGTGTTTCCTCCGACACATTGGTGCGGCTGGCTTCCGGGTTGGAGGCGCGCTGTGTTAAGAAGCAGTGCGGCTAGGTTGGGTTGTGCTTCGGAGGACGCATGACTTTCGACCTTCGTCTCTCCCGAGCCCGTACGGGAGTTGTAGCGATGAGACAAGATAGTAATTACTAGCGATTGGATACCACGAAAAATTGGGGAGAAAAGGGGAGAAAATTTAAAAAAAATAATAATAATAATAAAAAATAAAAAAAAACTAGGTGCATCCGACTACAGAAGGTAAGACAACTAGTCACAGGAGATGGACAAAACATGAATGATGCCATTGCTGCTTGTTCCATGTTGGGGGGAGAAAGGCTGATATCCCAATCAACCGTAACAGCAGTGGGTTAACAGGCTGATATCCCAATCAACCGTAACAGCAGTGGGTTAACAGGCTGATATCCCAATCAACCGTAACAGCAGTGGGTTAACAGGCTGATATCCCAATCAACCGTAACAGCAGTGGGTTAAAAGGCTGATATCCCAATCAACCGTAACAGCAGTGGGTTAAAAGGCTGATATCCCAATCAACCGTAACAGCAGTGGGTTAAAAGGCTGATATCCCAATCAACCGTAACAGCAGTGGGTTAAAAGGCTGATATCCCAATCAACCGTAACAGCAGTGGGTTAAAAGGCTGATATCCC
This sequence comes from Salvelinus alpinus, assembly GCF_045679555.1. NCBI lineage: Eukaryota > Metazoa > Chordata > Actinopteri > Salmoniformes > Salmonidae > Salvelinus > Salvelinus alpinus. Next base: position 10,627,536 of record NC_092089.1, on the reverse strand, counting down.
AATCAACCGTAACAGCAGTTGGGGAAAAGGCTGATATCCCAATCAACCGTAACAGCAGTGGGGGAAAAGGCTGATATCCCAATCAACCGTAACAGCAGTGGGTTAACAGGCTGATATCCCAATCAACTGTAACAGCAGTGGGTTAACAGGCTGATATCCCAATCAACCGTAACAGCAGTGGGGGAAAAGGCTGATATCCCAATCAACTGTAACAGCAGTGGGTTAAAAGGCTGATATCCCAATCAACCGTAACAGCAGTGGGTTAACAGGCTGATATCCCAATCAACTGTAACAGCAGTGGGGGAAAAGGCTGATATCCCAATCAACCGTAACAGCAGTGGGTTAAAAGGCTGATATCCCAATCAACCGTAACAGCAGTGGGTTAACAGGCTGATATCCCAATCAACTGTAACAGCAGTGGGGGAAAAGGCTGATATCCCAATCAACCGTAACAGCAGTGGGTTAAAAGGCTGATATCCCAATCAACCGTAACAGCAGTTGGGGAAAAGGCTGATATCCCAATCAACCGTAACAGCAGTGGGTTAAAAGGCTGATATCCCAATCAACCGTAACAGCAGTGGGGGAAAAGGCAGATATCCCAATCAACCGTAACAGCAGTGGGTTAACAGGCTGATATCCCAATCAACTGTAACAGCAGTGGGTTAACAGGCTGATACCCCAATCAACCGTAACAGCAGTTGGGGAAAAGGCTGATATTTCAATCAACCGTAACAGCAGTGGTTTAACAGGCTGATATCCCAATCAACCGTAACAGCAGTGGGTTAAAAGGCTGATATCCCAATCAACCGTAACAGCAGTGGGTTAAAAGGCAGATATCCCAATCAACCGTAACAGCAGTGGGTTAAAAGGCAGATATCCCAATCAACTGTAACAGCAGTGGGTTAAAGTGGGGGAAGGCTGATATCCTAATCAACTGTAACAGCAGTGGGTTAAAAGGCTGATATCCCAATCAACCGTAACAGCAGTGGGTTAACAGGCTGATATCCCAATCAACTGTAACAGCAGTGGGGGAAAAGGCTGATATCCCAATCAACCGTAACAGCAGTGGGTTAAAAGGCTGATATCCCAATCAACCGTAACAGCAGTTGGGGAAAAGGCTGATATCCCAATCAACCGTAACAGCAGTGGGTTAAAAGGCTGATATCCCAATCAACCGTAACAGCAGTGGGGGAAAAGGCAGATATCCCAATCAACCGTAACAGCAGTGGGTTAACAGGCTGATACCCCAATCAACCGTAACAGCAGTTGGGGAAAAGGCTGATATTTCAATCAACCGTAACAGCAGTGGTTTAACAGGCTGATATCCCAATCAACCGTAACAGCAGTGGGTTAAAAGGCTGATATCCCAATCAACCGTAACAGCAGTGGGTTAACAGGCTGATATCCCAATCAACCGTAACAGCAGTTGGGGAAAAGGCTGATATCCCAATCAACTGTAACAGCAGTGGGAAAGAAGGCTGATATCCCAATCAACCGTAACATCAGTGGGTTAAAAGGCTGATATCCCAATCAACTGTAACAGCAGTGGGGAAAAAGGCTGATATCCCAATCCACCGTAACAGCAGTGGGGGAAAAGGCTGATATCCCAATCAACCGTAACAGCAGTGGGTTAACAGGCTGACATCCCAATCAACCGTAACAGCAGTGGGGAAAAAGGCTGATATCCCAATCAACCGTAACAGCAGTGGGGTTAAAAGGCTGATATCCCAATCAACCGTAACAGCAGTGGGTTAACAGGCTGATATCCCAATCAACCGTAACAGCAGTGGGGAAAAAGGCTGATATCCCAATCAACCGTAACAGCAGTGGGTTAACAGGCTGATATCCCAATCAACCGTAACAGCAGTGGGGAAAAAGGCTGATATCCCAATCAACTGTAACAGCAGTGGGTTAACAGGCTGATATCCCAATCAACCGTAACAGCAGTGGGGAAAAAGGCTGATATCCCAATCAACTGTAACAGCAGTGGGTTAACAGGCTGATATCCCAATCAACCGTAACAGCAGTGGGGAAAAAGGCTGATATCCCAATCAACCGTAACAGCAGTGGGTTAACAGGCTGATATCCCAATCAACTGTAACAGCAGTGGGGGAAAAGGCTGATATCCCAATCAACTGTAACAGCAGTGGGTTAACAGGCTGATATCCCAATCAACCGTAACAGCAGTGGGGAAAAAGGCTGATATCCCAATCAACCGTAACAGCAGTGGGTTAACAGGCTGATATCCCAATCAACCGTAACAGCAGTGGGGGAAAAGGCTGATATCCCAATCAACCGTAACAGCAGTGGGTTAACAGGCTGATATCCCAATCAACTGTAACAGCAGTGGGGGAAAAGGCTGATATCCCAATCAACTGTAACAGCAGTGGGTTAACAGGCTGATATCCGAATCAACCGTAACAGCAGTGGGGAAAAAGGCTGATATCCCAATCAACCGTAACAGCAGTGGGGAAAAAGGCTGATATCCCAATCAACCGTAACAGCAGTGGGTTAACAGGCTGATATCCCAATCAACCGTAACAGCAGTGGGGGAAAAGGCTGATATCCCAATCAACCGTAACAGCAGTGGGTTAACAGGCTGATATCCCAATCAACCGTAACAGCAGTGGGGGAAAAGGCTGATATCCCAATCAACCGTAACAGCAGTGGGTTAAAAGGCTGATATCCCAATCAACCGTAACAGCAGTGGGGGAAAAGGCTGATATCCCAATCAACCGTAACAGCAGTGGGTTAACAGGCTGATATCCCAATCAACCGTAACAGCAGTGGGTTAAAAGGCTGATATCCCAATCAACCGTAACAGCAGTGGGGGAAAAGGCTGATATCCCAATCAACTGTAACAGCAGTGGGGGAAAAGGCTGATATCCCAATCAACTGTAACAGCAGTGGGGAAAAGGCTGATATCCCAATCAACCGTAACAGCAGTGGGGGAAAAGGCTGATATCCCAATCAACCGTAACAGCAGTGGGTTAAAAGGCTGATATCCCAATCAACCGCAACAGCAGTGGGTTACAAGGCTGATATCCCAATCAACCGTAACAGCAGTGGGTTAACAGGCTGATATCCCAATCAACCGTAACAGCAGTGGGTTAACAGGCTGATATCCCAATCAACCGTAACAGCAATGGGGAAAAAGGCTGATATCCCAATCAACCGTAACAGCAGTGGGGAAAAAGGCTGATATCCCAATCAACCGTAACAGCAGTGGGGGAAAAGGCTGATATCCCAATCAACCGTAACAGCAGTGGGGGAAAAGGCTGATATCCCAATCAACCGTAACAGCAGTGGGGGAAAAGGCTGATATCCCAATCAACCGTAACAGCAGTGGGGGAAAAGGCTGATATCCCAATCAACCGTAACAGCAGGGGGGAAAAAAGGCTGATATCCCAATCAACCGTAACAGCAGTGGGGAAAAAGGCTGATATCCCAATCAACCGTAACAGCAGTGGGGGAAAAGGCTGATATCCCAATCAACCGTAACAGCAGTGGGTTAACAGGCTGATATCCCAATCAACCGTAACAGCAGTGGGGGAAAAGGCTGATATCCCAATCAACCGTAACAGCAGTGGGGGAAAAGGCTGATATCCCAATCAACCGTAACAGCAGTGGGTTAACAGGCTGATATCCCAATCAACTGTAACAGCAGTGGGTTAACAGGCTGATACCCCAATCAACCGTAACAGCAGTTGGGGAAAAGGCTGATATTTCAATCAACCGTAACAGCAGTGGTTTAACAGGCTGATATCCCAATCAACCGTAACAGCAGTGGGTTAAAAGGCTGATATCCCAATCAACCGTAACAGCAGTGGGTTAACAGGCTGATATCCCAATCAACCGTAACAGCAGTTGGGGAAAAGGCTGATATCCCAATCAACTGTAACAGCAGTGGGAAAGAAGGCTGATATCCCAATCAACCGTAACATCAGTAGGTTAAAAGGCTGATATCCCAATCAACTGTAACAGCAGTGGGGAAAAAGGCTGATATCCCAATCCACCGTAACAGCAGTGGGGGAAAAGGCTGATATCCCAATCAACCGTAACAGCAGTGGGTTAACAGGCTGACATCCCAATCAACCGTAACAGCAGTGGGGAAAAAGGCTGATATCCCAATCAACCGTAACAGCAGTGGGGTTAAAAGGCTGATATCCCAATCAACCGTAACAGCAGTGGGTTAACAGGCTGATATCCCAATCAACCGTAACAGCAGTGGGGAAAAAGGCTGATATCCCAATCAACCGTAACAGCAGTGGGTTAACAGGCTGATATCCCAATCAACCGTAACAGCAGTGGGGAAAAAGGCTGATATCCCAATCAACTGTAACAGCAGTGGGTTAACAGGCTGATATCCCAATCAACCGTAACAGCAGTGGGGAAAAAGGCTGATATCCCAATCAACTGTAACAGCAGTGGGTTAACAGGCTGATATCCCAATCAACCGTAACAGCAGTGGGGAAAAAGGCTGATATCCCAATCAACCGTAACAGCAGTGGGTTAACAGGCTGATATCCCAATCAACTGTAACAGCAGTGGGGGAAAAGGCTGATATCCCAATCAACTGTAACAGCAGTGGGTTAACAGGCTGATATCCCAATCAACCGTAACAGCAGTGGGGAAAAAGGCTGATATCCCAATCAACCGTAACAGCAGTGGGTTAACAGGCTGATATCCCAATCAACCGTAACAGCAGTGGGGGAAAAGGCTGATATCCCAATCAACCGTAACAGCAGTGGGTTAACAGGCTGATATCCCAATCAACTGTAACAGCAGTGGGGGAAAAGGCTGATATCCCAATCAACTGTAACAGCAGTGGGTTAACAGGCTGATATCCGAATCAACCGTAACAGCAGTGGGGAAAAAGGCTGATATCCCAATCAACCGTAACAGCAGTGGGGAAAAAGGCTGATATCCCAATCAACCGTAACAGCAGTGGGTTAACAGGCTGATATCCCAATCAACCGTAACAGCAGTGGGGGAAAAGGCTGATATCCCAATCAACCGTAACAGCAGTGGGTTAACAGGCTGATATCCCAATCAACCGTAACAGCAGTGGGGGAAAAGGCTGATATCCCAATCAACCGTAACAGCAGTGGGTTAAAAGGCTGATATCCCAATCAACCGTAACAGCAGTGGGGGAAAAGGCTGATATCCCAATCAACCGTAACAGCAGGGGGGGAAAAAGGCTGATATCCCAATCAACCGTAACAGCAGTGGGTTAACAGGCTGATATCCCAATCAACCGTAACAGCAGTGGGTTAAAAGGCTGATATCCCAATCAACCGTAACAGCAGTGGGGGAAAAGGCTGATATCCCAATCAACTGTAACAGCAGTGGGGGAAAAGGCTGATATCCCAATCAACTGTAACAGCAGTGGGGAAAAGGCTGATATCCCAATCAACCGTAACAGCAGTGGGGGAAAAGGCTGATATCCCAATCAACCGTAACAGCAGTGGGTTAAAAGGCTGATATCCCAATCAACCGCAACAGCAGTGGGTTACAAGGCTGATATCCCAATCAACCGTAACAGCAGTGGGTTAACAGGCTGATATCCCAATCAACCGTAACAGCAGTGGGTTAACAGGCTGATATCCCAATCAACCGTAACAGCAATGGGGAAAAAGGCTGATATCCCAATCAACCGTAACAGCAGTGGGGAAAAAGGCTGATATCCCAATCAACCGTAACAGCAGTGGGGGAAAAGGCTGATATCCCAATCAACCGTAACAGCAGTGGGGGAAAAGGCTGATATCCCAATCAACCGTAACAGCAGTGGGGGAAAAGGCTGATATCCCAATCAACCGTAACAGCAGTGGGGGAAAAGGCTGATATCCCAATCAACCGTAACAGCAGGGGGGAAAAAAGGCTGATATCCCAATCAACCGTAACAGCAGTGGGGAAAAAGGCTGATATCCCAATCAACCGTAACAGCAGTGGGGGAAAAGGCTGATATCCCAATCAACCGTAACAGCAGTGGGTTAACAGGCTGATATCCCAATCAACCGTAACAGCAGTGGGGGAAAAGGCTGATATCCCAATCAACCGTAACAGCAGTGGGGGAAAAGGCTGATATCCCAATCAACCGTAACAGCAGTGGGTTAACAGGCTGATATCCCAATCAACTGTAACAGCAGTGGGTTAACAGGCTGATACCCCAATCAACCGTAACAGCAGTTGGGGAAAAGGCTGATATTTCAATCAACCGTAACAGCAGTGGTTTAACAGGCTGATATCCCAATCAACCGTAACAGCAGTGGGTTAAAAGGCTGATATCCCAATCAACCGTAACAGCAGTGGGTTAACAGGCTGATATCCCAATCAACCGTAACAGCAGTTGGGGAAAAGGCTGATATCCCAATCAACTGTAACAGCAGTGGGAAAGAAGGCTGATATCCCAATCAACCGTAACATCAGTAGGTTAAAAGGCTGATATCCCAATCAACTGTAACAGCAGTGGGGAAAAAGGCTGATATCCCAATCCACCGTAACAGCAGTGGGGGAAAAGGCTGATATCCCAATCAACCGTAACAGCAGTGGGGAAAAAGGCTGATATCCCAATCAACCGTAACAGCAGTGGGGTTAAAAGGCTGATATCCCAATCAACCGTAACAGCAGTGGGGAAAAAGGCTGATATCCCAATCAACCGTAACAGCAGTGGGTTAACAGGCTGATATCCCAATCAACCGTAACAGCAGTGGGGAAAAAGGCTGATATCCCAATCAACTGTAACAGCAGTGGGGAAAAAGGCTGATATCCCAATCAACTGTAACAGCAGTGGGTTAACAGGCTGATATCCCAATCAACCGTAACAGCAGTGGGGAAAAAGGCTGATATCCCAATCAACTGTAACAGCAGTGGGTTAACAGGCTGATATCCCAATCAACCGTAACAGCAGTGGGGAAAAAGGCTGATATCCCAATCAACCGTAACAGCAGTGGGTTAACAGGCTGATATCCCAATCAACCGTAACAGCAGTGGGGAAAAAGGCTGATATCCCAATCAACCGTAACAGCAGTGGGTTAACAGGCTGATATCCCAATCAACCGTAACAGCAGTGGGGGAAAAGGCTGATATCCCAATCAACCGTAACAGCAGTGGGTTAACAGGCTGATATCCCAATCAACCGTAACAGCAGTGGGTTAACAGGCTGATATCCCAATCAACCGTAACAGCAGTGGGTTAACAGGCTGATATCCCAATCAACCGTAACAGCAGTGGGGGAAAAGGCTGATATCCCAATCAACCGTAACAGCAGTGGGTTAACAGGCTGATATCCCAATCAACCGTAACAGCAGTGGGTTAACAGGCTGATATCCCAATCAACCGTAACAGCAGTGGGTTAACAGGCTGATATCCCAATCAACCGTAACAGCAGTGGGGAAAAAGGCTGATATCCCAATCAACTGTAACAGCAGTGGGTTAACAGGCTGATATCCCAATCAACCATAACAGCAGTGGGGAAAAAGGCTGATATCCCAATCAACTGTAACAGCAGTGGGTTAACAGGCTGATATCCCAATCAACCGTAACAGCAGTGGGGAAAAAGGCTGATATCCCAATCAACCGTAACAGCAGTGGGTTAACAGGCTGATATCCCAATCAACCGTAACAGCAGTGGGTTAACAGGCTGATATCCCAATCAACCGTAACAGCAGTGGGTTAACAGGCTGATATCCCAATCAACCGTAACAGCAGTGGGTTAACAGGCTGATATCCCAATCAACCGTAACAGCAGTGGGTTAAAAGGCTGATATCCCAATCAACCGTAACAGCAGTGGGTTAAAAGGCTGATATCCCAATCAACCGTAACAGCAGTGGGTTAAAAGGCTGATATCCCAATCAACCGTAACAGCAGTGGGTTAAAAGGCTGATATCCCAATCAACCGTAACAGCAGTGGGTTAAAAGGCTGATATCCCAATCAACCGTAACAGCAGTTGGGGAAAAGGCTGATATCCCAATCAACCGTAACAGCAGTGGGGGAAAAGGCTGATATCCCAATCAACCGTAACAGCAGTGGGTTAACAGGCTGATATCCCAATCAACTGTAACAGCAGTGGGTTAACAGGCTGATATCCCAATCAACTGTAACAGCAGTGGGTTAACAGGCTGATATCCCAATCAACCGTAACAGCAGTGGGGGAAAAGGCTGATATCCCAATCAACTGTAACAGCAGTGGGTTAAAAGGCTGATATCCCAATCAACCGTAACAGCAGTGGGTTAACAGGCTGATATCCCAATCAACTGTAACAGCAGTGGGGGAAAAGGCTGATATCCCAATCAACCGTAACAGCAGTGGGTTAAAAGGCTGATATCCCAATCAACCGTAACAGCAGTTGGGGAAAAGGCTGATATCCCAATCAACCGTAACAGCAGTGGGTTAAAAGGCTGATATCCCAATCAACCGTAACAGCAGTGGGGGAAAAGGCAGATATCCCAATCAACCGTAACAGCAGTGGGTTAACAGGCTGATATCCCAATCAACTGTAACAGCAGTGGGTTAACAGGCTGATACCCCAATCAACCGTAACAGCAGTTGGGGAAAAGGCTGATATTTCAATCAACCGTAACAGCAGTGGTTTAACAGGCTGATATCCCAATCAACCGTAACAGCAGTGGGTTAAAAGGCTGATATCCCAATCAACCGTAACAGCAGTGGGTTAACAGGCTGATATCCCAATCAACCGTAACAGCAGTTGGGGAAAAGGCTGATATCCCAATCAACTGTAACAGCAGTGGGAAAGAAGGCTGATATCCCAATCAACCGTAACATCAGTGGGTTAAAAGGCTGATATCCCAATCAACTGTAACAGCAGTGGGGAAAAAGGCTGATATCCCAATCCACCGTAACAGCAGTGGGGGAAAAGGCTGATATCCCAATCAACCGTAACAGCAGTGGGTTAACAGGCTGACATCCCAATCAACCGTAACAGCAGTGGGGAAAAAGGCTGATATCCCAATCAACCGTAACAGCAGTGGGGTTAAAAGGCTGATATCCCAATCAACCGTAACAGCAGTGGGTTAACAGGCTGATATCCCAATCAACCGTAACAGCAGTGGGGAAAAAGGCTGATATCCCAATCAACCGTAACAGCAGTGGGTTAACAGGCTGATATCCCAATCAACCGTAACAGCAGTGGGGAAAAAGGCTGATATCCCAATCAACTGTAACAGCAGTGGGTTAACAGGCTGATATCCCAATCAACCGTAACAGCAGTGGGGAAAAAGGCTGATATCCCAATCAACTGTAACAGCAGTGGGTTAACAGGCTGATATCCCAATCAACCGTAACAGCAGTGGGGAAAAAGGCTGATATCCCAATCAACCGTAACAGCAGTGGGTTAACAGGCTGATATCCCAATCAACTGTAACAGCAGTGGGGGAAAAGGCTGATATCCCAATCAACTGTAACAGCAGTGGGTTAACAGGCTGATATCCCAATCAACCGTAACAGCAGTGGGGAAAAAGGCTGATATCCCAATCAACCGTAACAGCAGTGGGTTAACAGGCTGATATCCCAATCAACCGTAACAGCAGTGGGGGAAAAGGCTGATATCCCAATCAACCGTAACAGCAGTGGGTTAACAGGCTGATATCCCAATCAACTGTAACAGCAGTGGGGGAAAAGGCTGATATCCCAATCAACTGTAACAGCAGTGGGTTAACAGGCTGATATCCGAATCAACCGTAACAGCAGTGGGGAAAAAGGCTGATATCCCAATCAACCGTAACAGCAGTGGGGAAAAAGGCTGATATCCCAATCAACCGTAACAGCAGTGGGTTAACAGGCTGATATCCCAATCAACCGTAACAGCAGTGGGGGAAAAGGCTGATATCCCAATCAACCGTAACAGCAGTGGGTTAACAGGCTGATATCCCAATCAACCGTAACAGCAGTGGGGGAAAAGGCTGATATCCCAATCAACCGTAACAGCAGTGGGTTAAAAGGCTGATATCCCAATCAACCGTAACAGCAGTGGGGGAAAAGGCTGATATCCCAATCAACCGTAACAGCAGGGGGGAAAAAGGCTGATATCCCAATCAACCGTAACAGCAGTGGGTTAACAGGCTGATATCCCAATCAACCGTAACAGCAGTGGGTTAAAAGGCTGATATCCCAATCAACCGTAACAGCAGTGGGGGAAAAGGCTGATATCCCAATCAACTGTAACAGCAGTGGGGAAAAGGCTGATATCCCAATCAACCGTAACAGCAGTGGGGGAAAAGGCTGATATCCCAATCAACCGTAACAGCAGTGGGTTAAAAGGCTGATATCCCAATCAACCGCAACAGCAGTGGGTTACAAGGCTGATATCCCAATCAACCGTAACAGCAGTGGGTTAACAGGCTGATATCCCAATCAACCGTAACAGCAGTGGGTTAACAGGCTGATATCCCAATCAACCGTAACAGCAATGGGGAAAAAGGCTGATATCCCAATCAACCGTAACAGCAGTGGGTTAACAGGCTGATATCCCAATCAACCGTAACAGCAGTGGGTTAACAGGCTGATATCCCAATCAACCGTAACAGCAATGGGGAAAAAGGCTGATATCCCAATCAACCGTAACAGCAGTGGGGAAAAAGGCTGATATCCCAATCAACCGTAACAGCAGTGGGGGAAAAGGCTGATATCCCAATCAACCGTAACAGCAGTGGGGGAAAAGGCTGATATCCCAATCAACCGTAACAGCAGTGGGGGAAAAGGCTGATATCCCAATCAACCGTAACAGCAGTGGGGGAAAAGGCTGATATCCCAATCAACCGTAACAGCAGGGGGGAAAAAGGCTGATATCCCAATCAACCGTAACAGCAGTGGGGAAAAAGGCTGATATCCCAATCAACCGTAACAGCAGTGGGGGAAAAGGCTGATATCCCAATCAACCGTAACAGCAGTGGGTTAACAGGCTGATATCCCAATCAACCGTAACAGCAGTGGGGGAAAAGGCTGATATCCCAATCAACCGTAACAGCAGTGGGGGAAAAGGCTGATATCCCAATCAACCGTAACAGCAGTGGGTTAACAGGCTGATATCCCAATCAACTGTAACAGCAGTGGGTTAACAGGCTGATACCCCAATCAACCGTAACAGCAGTTGGGGAAAAGGCTGATATTTCAATCAACCGTAACAGCAGTGGTTTAACAGGCTGATATCCCAATCAACCGTAACAGCAGTGGGTTAAAAGGCTGATATCCCAATCAACCGTAACAGCAGTGGGTTAACAGGCTGATATCCCAATCAACCGTAACAGCAGTTGGGGAAAAGGCTGATATCCCAATCAACTGTAACAGCAGTGGGAAAGAAGGCTGATATCCCAATCAACCGTAACATCAGTAGGTTAAAAGGCTGATATCCCAATCAACTGTAACAGCAGTGGGGAAAAAGGCTGATATCCCAATCCACCGTAACAGCAGTGGGGGAAAAGGCTGATATCCCAATCAACCGTAACAGCAGTGGGGAAAAAGGCTGATATCCCAATCAACCGTAACAGCAGTGGGGTTAAAAGGCTGATATCCCAATCAACCGTAACAGCAGTGGGGAAAAAGGCTGATATCCCAATCAACCGTAACAGCAGTGGGTTAACAGGCTGATATCCCAATCAACCGTAACAGCAGTGGGGAAAAAGGCTGATATCCCAATCAACTGTAACAGCAGTGGGGAAAAAAGCTGATATCCCAATCAACTGTAACAGCAGTGGGTTAACAGGCTGATATCCCAATCAACCGTAACAGCAGTGGGGAAAAAGGCTGATATCCCAATCAACTGTAACAGCAGTGGGTTAACAGGCTGATATCCCAATCAACCGTAACAGCAGTGGGGAAAAAGGCTGATATCCCAATCAACCGTAACAGCAGTGGGTTAACAGGCTGATATCCCAATCAACCGTAACAGCAGTGGGGAAAAAGGCTGATATCCCAATCAACCGTAACAGCAGTGGGTTAACAGGCTGATATCCCAATCAACCGTAACAGCAGTGGGGGAAAAGGCTGATATCCCAATCAACCGTAACAGCAGTGGGTTAACAGGCTGATATCCCAATCAACCGTAACAGCAGTGGGTTAACAGGCTGATATCCCAATCAACCGTAACAGCAGTGGGTTAACAGGCTGATATCCCAATCAACCGTAACAGCAGTGGGGGAAAAGGCTGATATCCCAATCAACCGTAACAGCAGTGGGTTAACAGGCTGATATCCCAATCAACCGTAACAGCAGTGGGTTAACAGGCTGATATCCCAATCAACCGTAACAGCAGTGGGTTAACAGGCTGATATCCCAATCAACCGTAACAGCAGTGGGGAAAAAGGCTGATATCCCAATCAACTGTAACAGCAGTGGGTTAACAGGCTGATATCCCAATCAACCATAACAGCAGTGGGGAAAAAGGCTGATATCCCAATCAACTGTAACAGCAGTGGGTTAACAGGCTGATATCCCAATCAACCGTAACAGCAGTGGGGAAAAAGGCTGATATCCCAATCAACCGTAACAGCAGTGGGTTAACAGGCTGATATCCCAATCAACCGTAACAGCAGTGGGGGAAAAGGCTGATATCCCAATCAACTGTAACAGCAGTGGGGGAAAAGGCTGATATCCCAATCAACCGTAACAGCAGTGGGTTAACAGGCTGATATCCGAATCAACCGTAACAGCAGTGGGGAAAAAGGCTGATATCCCAATCAACCGTAACAGCAGTGGGTTAACAGGCTGATATCCCAATCAACCGTAACAGCAGTGGGGGAAAAGGCTGATATCCCAATCAACCGTAACAGCAGTGGGTTAACAGGCTGATATCCCAATCAACCGTAACAGCAGTGGGGGAAAAGGCTGATATCCCAATCAACCGTAACAGCAGTGGGTTAAAAGGCTGATATCCCAATCAACCGTAACAGCAGTGGGGGAAAAGGCTGATATCCCAATCAACCGTAACAGCAGGGGGGAAAAAGGCTGATATCCCAATCAACCGTAACAGCAGTGGGTTAACAGGCTGATATCCCAATCAACCGTAACAGCAGTGGGTTAAAAGGCTGATATCCCAATCAACCGTAACAGCAGTGGGGGAAAAGGCTGATATCCCAATCAACCGTAACAGCAGTGGGGGAAAAGGCTGATATCCCAATCAACCGTAACAGCAGTGGGGAAAAGGCTGATATCCCAATCAACCGTAACAGCAGTGGGGGAAAAGGCTGATATCCCAATCAACCGTAACAGCAGTGGGGGAAAAGGCTGATATCCCAATCAACCGTAACAGCAGTGGGTTAAAAGGCTGATATCCCAATCAACCGCAACAGCAGTGGGTTACAAGGCTGATATCCCAATCAACCGTAACAGCAGTGGGTTAACAGGCTGATATCCCAATCAACCGTAACAGCAGTGGGTTAACAGGCTGATATCCCAATCAACCGTAACAGCAGTGGGGAAAAAGGCTGATATCCCAATCAACCGTAACAGCAGTGGGGAAAAAGGCTGATATCCCAATCAACCGTAACAGCAGTGGGGGAAAAGGCTGATATCCCAATCAACCGTAACAGCAGTGGGGGAAAAGGCTGATATCCCAATCAACCGTAACAGCAGTGGGGGAAAAGGCTGATATCCCAATCAACCGTAACAGCAGTGGGGGAAAAGGCTGATATCCCAATCAACCGTAACAGCAGTGGGGGAAAAGGCTGATATCCCAATCAACCGTAACAGCAGTGGGGGAAAAGGCTGATATCCCAATCAACCGTAACAGCAGTGGGGGAAAAGGCTGATATCCCAATCAACTGTAACAGCAGTGGGGGAAAAGGCTGATATCCCAATCAACCGTAACAGCAGTGGGGGAAAAGGCTGATATCCCAATCAACCGTAACAGCAGTGGGTTAACAGGCTGATATCCCAATCAACTGTAACAGCAGTGGGGGAAAAGGCTGATATCCCAATCAACTGTAACAGCAGTGGGTTAACAGGCTGATATCCCAATCAACCGTAACAGCAGTGGGGAAAAAGGCTGATATCCCAATCAACCGTAACAGCAGTGGGTTAACAGGCTGATATCCCAATCAACCGTAACAGCAGTGGGGGAAAAGGCTGATATCCCAATCAACCGTAACAGCAGTGGGTTAACAGGCTGATATCCCAATCAACTGTAACAGCAGTGGGGGAAAAGGCTGATATCCCAATCAACTGTAACAGCAGTGGGTTAACAGGCTGATATCCGAATCAACCGTAACAGCAGTGGGGAAAAAGGCTGATATCCCAATCAACCGTAACAGCAGTGGGGAAAAAGGCTGATATCCCAATCAACCGTAACAGCAGTGGGTTAACAGGCTGATATCCCAATCAACCGTAACAGCAGTGGGGGAAAAGGCTGATATCCCAATCAACCGTAACAGCAGTGGGTTAACAGGCTGATATCCCAATCAACCGTAACAGCAGTGGGGGAAAAGGCTGATATCCCAATCAACCGTAACAGCAGTGGGTTAAAAGGCTGATATCCCAATCAACCGTAACAGCAGTGGGGGAAAAGGCTGATATCCCAATCAACCGTAACAGCAGGGGGGGAAAAAGGCTGATATCCCAATCAACCGTAACAGCAGTGGGTTAACAGGCTGATATCCCAATCAACCGTAACAGCAGTGGGTTAAAAGGCTGATATCCCAATCAACCGTAACAGCAGTGGGGGAAAAGGCTGATATCCCAATCAACTGTAACAGCAGTGGGGAAAAGGCTGATATCCCAATCAACCGTAACAGCAGTGGGGGAAAAGGCTGATATCCCAATCAACCGTAACAGCAGTGGGTTAAAAGGCTGATATCCCAATCAACCGCAACAGCAGTGGGTTACAAGGCTGATATCCCAATCAACCGTAACAGCAGTGGGTTAACAGGCTGATATCCCAATCAACCGTAACAGCAGTGGGTTAACAGGCTGATATCCCAATCAACCGTAACAGCAATGGGGAAAAAGGCTGATATCCCAATCAACCGTAACAGCAGTGGGTTAACAGGCTGATATCCCAATCAACCGTAACAGCAGTGGGTTAACAGGCTGATATCCCAATCAACCGTAACAGCAATGGGGAAAAAGGCTGATATCCCAATCAACCGTAACAGCAGTGGGGAAAAAGGCTGATATCCCAATCAACCGTAACAGCAGTGGGGGAAAAGGCTGATATCCCAATCAACCGTAACAGCAGTGGGGGAAAAGGCTGATATCCCAATCAACCGTAACAGCAGTGGGGGAAAAGGCTGATATCCCAATCAACCGTAACAGCAGTGGGGGAAAAGGCTGATATCCCAATCAACCGTAACAGCAGGGGGGAAAAAGGCTGATATCCCAATCAACCGTAACAGCAGTGGGGAAAAAGGCTGATATCCCAATCAACCGTAACAGCAGTGGGGGAAAAGGCTGATATCCCAATCAACCGTAACAGCAGTGGGTTAACAGGCTGATATCCCAATCAACCGTAACAGCAGTGGGGGAAAAGGCTGATATCCCAATCAACCGTAACAGCAGTGGGGGAAAAGGCTGATATCCCAATCAACCGTAACAGCAGTGGGTTAACAGGCTGATATCCCAATCAACTGTAACAGCAGTGGGTTAACAGGCTGATACCCCAATCAACCGTAACAGCAGTTGGGGAAAAGGCTGATATTTCAATCAACCGTAACAGCAGTGGTTTAACAGGCTGATATCCCAATCAACCGTAACAGCAGTGGGTTAAAAGGCTGATATCCCAATCAACCGTAACAGCAGTGGGTTAACAGGCTGATATCCCAATCAACCGTAACAGCAGTTGGGGAAAAGGCTGATATCCCAATCAACTGTAACAGCAGTGGGAAAGAAGGCTGATATCCCAATCAACCGTAACATCAGTAGGTTAAAAGGCTGATATCCCAATCAACTGTAACAGCAGTGGGGAAAAAGGCTGATATCCCAATCCACCGTAACAGCAGTGGGGGAAAAGGCTGATATCCCAATCAACCGTAACAGCAGTGGGGAAAAAGGCTGATATCCCAATCAACCGTAACAGCAGTGGGGTTAAAAGGCTGATATCCCAATCAACCGTAACAGCAGTGGGGAAAAAGGCTGATATCCCAATCAACCGTAACAGCAGTGGGTTAACAGGCTGATATCCCAATCAACCGTAACAGCAGTGGGGAAAAAGGCTGATATCCCAATCAACTGTAACAGCAGTGGGGAAAAAAGCTGATATCCCAATCAACTGTAACAGCAGTGGGTTAACAGGCTGATATCCCAATCAACCGTAACAGCAGTGGGGAAAAAGGCTGATATCCCAATCAACTGTAACAGCAGTGGGTTAACAGGCTGATATCCCAATCAACCGTAACAGCAGTGGGGAAAAAGGCTGATATCCCAATCAACCGTAACAGCAGTGGGTTAACAGGCTGATATCCCAATCAACCGTAACAGCAGTGGGGAAAAAGGCTGATATCCCAATCAACCGTAACAGCAGTGGGTTAACAGGCTGATATCCCAATCAACCGTAACAGCAGTGGGGGAAAAGGCTGATATCCCAATCAACCGTAACAGCAGTGGGTTAACAGGCTGATATCCCAATCAACCGTAACAGCAGTGGGTTAACAGGCTGATATCCCAATCAACCGTAACAGCAGTGGGTTAACAGGCTGATATCCCAATCAACCGTAACAGCAGTGGGGGAAAAGGCTGATATCCCAATCAACCGTAACAGCAGTGGGTTAACAGGCTGATATCCCAATCAACCGTAACAGCAGTGGGTTAACAGGCTGATATCCCAATCAACCGTAACAGCAGTGGGTTAACAGGCTGATATCCCAATCAACCGTAACAGCAGTGGGGAAAAAGGCTGATATCCCAATCAACTGTAACAGCAGTGGGTTAACAGGCTGATATCCCAATCAACCATAACAGCAGTGGGGAAAAAGGCTGATATCCCAATCAACTGTAACAGCAGTGGGTTAACAGGCTGATATCCCAATCAACCGTAACAGCAGTGGGGAAAAAGGCTGATATCCCAATCAACCGTAACAGCAGTGGGTTAACAGGCTGATATCCCAATCAACCGTAACAGCAGTGGGGGAAAAGGCTGATATCCCAATCAACTGTAACAGCAGTGGGGGAAAAGGCTGATATCCCAATCAACCGTAACAGCAGTGGGTTAACAGGCTGATATCCGAATCAACCGTAACAGCAGTGGGGAAAAAGGCTGATATCCCAATCAACCGTAACAGCAGTGGGTTAACAGGCTGATATCCCAATCAACCGTAACAGCAGTGGGGGAAAAGGCTGATATCCCAATCAACCGTAACAGCAGTGGGTTAACAGGCTGATATCCCAATCAACCGTAACAGCAGTGGGGGAAAAGGCTGATATCCCAATCAACCGTAACAGCAGTGGGTTAAAAGGCTGATATCCCAATCAACCGTAACAGCAGTGGGGGAAAAGGCTGATATCCCAATCAACCGTAACAGCAGGGGGGAAAAAGGCTGATATCCCAATCAACCGTAACAGCAGTGGGTTAACAGGCTGATATCCCAATCAACCGTAACAGCAGTGGGTTAAAAGGCTGATATCCCAATCAACCGTAACAGCAGTGGGGGAAAAGGCTGATATCCCAATCAACCGTAACAGCAGTGGGGGAAAAGGCTGATATCCCAATCAACCGTAACAGCAGTGGGGAAAAGGCTGATATCCCAATCAACCGTAACAGCAGTGGGGGAAAAGGCTGATATCCCAATCAACCGTAACAGCAGTGGGGGAAAAGGCTGATATCCCAATCAACCGTAACAGCAGTGGGTTAAAAGGCTGATATCCCAATCAACCGCAACAGCAGTGGGTTACAAGGCTGATATCCCAATCAACCGTAACAGCAGTGGGTTAACAGGCTGATATCCCAATCAACCGTAACAGCAGTGGGTTAACAGGCTGATATCCCAATCAACCGTAACAGCAGTGGGGAAAAAGGCTGATATCCCAATCAACCGTAACAGCAGTGGGGAAAAAGGCTGATATCCCAATCAACCGTAACAGCAGTGGGGGAAAAGGCTGATATCCCAATCAACCGTAACAGCAGTGGGGGAAAAGGCTGATATCCCAATCAACCGTAACAGCAGTGGGGGAAAAGGCTGATATCCCAATCAACCGTAACAGCAGTGGGGGAAAAGGCTGATATCCCAATCAACCGTAACAGCAGTGGGGGAAAAGGCTGATATCCCAATCAACCGTAACAGCAGTGGGGGAAAAGGCTGATATCCCAATCAACCGTAACAGCAGTGGGGGAAAAGGCTGATATCCCAATCAACCGTAACAGCAGGGGGGGAAAAGGCTGATATCCCAATCAACCGTAACAGCAGGGGGGGGAAAAGGCTGATATCCCAATCAACCGTAACAGCAGTGGGGAAAAAGGCTGATATCCCAATCAACCGTAACAGCAGTGGGGGAAAAGGCTGATATCCCAATCAACCGTAACAGCAGTGGGTTAACAGGCTGATATCCCAATCAACCGTAACAGCAATGGGGGAAAAGGCTGATATCCCAATCAACCGTAACAGCAGTGGGGGAAAAGGCTGATATCCCAATCAACCGTAACAGCAGTGGGTTAACAGGCTGATATCCCAATCAACCGTAACAGCAGTGGGGGAAAAGGCTGATATCCCAATCAACCGTAACAGCAGTGGGGGAAAAGGCTGATATCCCAATCAACCGTAACAGCAGTGGGGGAAAAGGCTGATATCCCAATCAACTGTAACAGCAGTGGGGGAAAAGGCTGATATCCCAATCAACTGTAACAGCAGGGGGGGAAAAAGGCTGATATCCCAATCAACCGTAACAGCAGTGGGTTAACAGGCTGATATCCCAATCAACCGTAACAGCAGTGGGGGAAAAGGCTGATATCCCAATCAACCGTAACAGCAGTGGGGGAAAAGGCTGATATCCCAATCAACCGTAACAGCAGTGGGTTAAAAGGCTGATATCCCAATCAACCGTAACAGCAGTGGGTTAACAGGCTGATATCCCAATCAACCGTAACAGCAGTGGGTTAACAGGCTGATATCCCAATCAACCGTAACAGCAGTGGGTTAACAGGCTGATATCCCAATCAACCGTAACAGCAGTGGGGAAAAAGGCTGATATCCCAATCAACCGTAACAGCAGTGGGGGAAAAGGCTGATATCCCAATCAACCGTAACAGCAGTGGGGGAAAAGGCTGATATCCCAATCAACCGTAACAGCAGTGGGGGAAAAGGCTGATATCCCAATCAACCTTAACAGCAGTGGGGGAAAAGGCTGATATCCCAATCAACCGTAACAGCAGTGGGGGAAAAGGCTGATATCCCAATCAACCGTAACAGCAGTGGGGGAAAAGGCTGATATCCCAATCAACCTTAACAGCAGTGGGGGAAAAGGCTGATATCCCAATCAACCGTAACAGCAGTGGGGGAAAAGGCTGATATCCCAATCAACCGTAACAGCAGTGGGGGAAAAGGCTGATATCCCAATCAACCGTAACAGCAGTGGGGGAAAAGGCTGATATCCCAATCAACCGTAACAGCAGTGGGGGAAAAGGCTGATATCCCAATCAACCGTAACAGCAGTGGGGGAAAAGGCTGATATCCCAATCAACCGTAACAGCAGGGGGGGGAAAAGGCTGATATCCCAATCAACCGTAACAGCAGTGGGGAAAAAGGCTGATATCCCAATCAACCGTAACAGCAGTGGGTTAAAAGGCTGATATCCCAATCAACCGTAACAGCAGTGGGTTAAAAGGCAGATATCCCAATCAACCGTAACAGCAGTGGGTTAAAAGGCTGATATCCCAATCAACTGTAACAGCAGTGGGTTAAAAGGCTGATATCCCAATCAACCGTAACAGCAGTGGGGGAAAAGGCTGATATCCCAATCAACCGTAACAGCAGTGGGGGTTAAAAGGCTGATATCCCAATCAACCGTAACAGCAGTGGGGAAAAGGCTGATATCCCAATCAACCGTAACAGCAGTGGGGGAAAAGGCTGATATCCCAGTCTCCTGAATGAAAGCAGCAGTACTCACAGGCAGGCCAGCCTCCTTGTCGTGGGCCTTGTGTTTGAGTCCGTGTGGGGTGGACGGTGGTGGCATGACAGACTCATCCAGCGTGGTCCTACTACCCTCCATGGCTGAGGCCTGCAGCATGCTGGGTTCCTCCATGATGGTCTGGTCTGAGGAGAGAGAGACACAGGGTTGGTTTGATAAGAGAAACAACCAGATGTCCATGATGGTCTGGTCTGAGGAGAAAGACATGATGGTCTGGTCTGAGGAGAAAGACAGGGAGACAGCCTTCTCTAGGGTTAGTATGTGAGGGGTGAGACAGCCTTCTCTAGGGTTAGTATGTGAGGGGTGAGACAGGGAGAAAGCCTTCTCTAGGGTTAGTATGTGAGGGGTGAGACAGCCTTCTCTAGGGTTAGTATGTGAGGGGTGAGACAGCCTTCTCTCTCTGGGTTAGTATGTGAGGGGTGAGACAGCCTTCTCTAGGGTTAGTATGTGAGGGGTGAGACAGCCTTCTCTAGGGTTAGTATGTGAGGGGTGAGACAGCCTTCTCTGGGGTTAGTATGTGAGGGGTGAGACAGCCTTCTCTAGGGTTAGTATGTGAGGGGTGAGACAGCCTTCTCTGGGGTTAGTATGTGAGGGGTGAGACAGCCTTCTCTGGGGTTAGTATGAGGGGTGAGACAGCCTCCTCTCTGGGGTTAGTATATGAGGGGTGAGACAGGGAGACAGGTAACTTACCGATAACGTCCCTGCCAGACAGAGCCTCCTCTCTGGGGTTAGTATATGAGGGGTGAGAGGCTGAAGGTAACTTACCGATAACGTCCCTGCCAGACAGAGCCTCCTCTCTGGGCACCTCGGGGTTCTCCAGGTCCTTGAGGAACTCATCCAGACTATCAGCCTCTCCTCCCTTCCTCCTCTTCCTCATCTCGTCCGGCACCAGGGGAGTCAGGCAGCGCGTGAACATCTGATAACACAGGACACGTTTCAGTTAAAACCATTCAACTTCAGTCGTCCCAGAGGGACAAGTTAATGACACCTCCGACATGTACACCACCTCCAGACTATTTTATATTTGATTTATTTTACCTTTATTTAACTAGGACAAATGCAAATTCTTATTTACAATGACAGCCTATCGGGGAACAGTGGGTTTAACTGCCTTGTTCAGGGGCAGAACGACAGATTTGTACCTTGTCAGCTCGGGGGATTTGATCTTGCGTTCAAGTCCAACGCTCTAACCACTAGGCTACCCTGCCGCTCATTTTACTAAAGACTAAACCTTATTCAGAAGTCTAGACTCATCTATACCTCGTGAGATACAGCTGCAAGGTAAATGGTTTCATGCATCTTACTCAGTAACTGCAACTTCTAAAGGGCATTGTTCTGTGTGTGTGTGTGTGTTCACATCTGTGTGTGTGTGTTCACATCTGTGTGTGTGTGTGTGTATCTCTGTGTGTGTGTGTGTTCATATCTGTGTGTGTGTGTTCATATCTGTGTGTGTGTCTTCACATCTGTGTGTGTGTGTTCATATCTGTGTGTGTGTCTTCACCTCCTCCTGTCTCTTACCTTCAACAGTTTGCTGTTCCAGAGCGGCTGTGCGGGGAGAGAGAAGAGCTTCTCCACTCCTCCCGTCTCTTTCCACATCATCAGCTTCTTGGTGGGAGGGGCCAGGTCCAACGTGGTCACGATGTCCGAGTAGTCGCTGAGCTGGGCGCGGATCGACTTGCTGTCCAGCTCTTTCAGGTTGTCAACAATTAGCTTCCTCTTCCTCTTCGCCTTGGTCTCTTTCACTAGACAGACAGAAGTGTGGATGTCATTCTCCTTCACTAGACAGAAGTGTGGATGTAATTTCCCCACTAATGACCAAGAATCTCTATTTCTTGAACATGTGGTTTCTTTCACCGCAGACGGAGCAGTGTGATAGGTTAACTGAAAGGTTAGCAGGGTAAATAAGGTGATCGTTCAGCCAGCAGGGTGCAGGTGTACATTTCCGTTATCGTATGCGGACAGGAGTCACGCAAAGAAAAAGCGATTCTTCAAAAGGCTCGGTGGTGTCAATGTTCAGCCATTTCATCAGCTGTGTGTCAGCATTTCATTCCAGAGGCAACCCAAGTTATTCTCTTCGTTCCAGACAAGCTGAGACGACTGAAGTGCTTTTCATTGGGTTTTATTGAACTAGAGATTAAAAAAGTACCCAACACTTCCTTTGCTGTGAAGAAGTATTTTTTTTGTGCATATTTTTGATACTGAAATGTAAATCAGATTTTCAACCAAAAACCTAATATTAGATAAAGGGAACGTGAGTTTAGAAATAAATAAAATAAAGTATATATTTATTTTAACTAACAAAGTTATTCAACACCCAATTCCCATGTGAAAAAGTAATTGACCCCTTACACTCAACAAAACTTCAAATTTTAACCAAACGCTGCATTCCACAGTAACAAACGTACACCAACAGTCCAGCGTGGTGGTGGCGGTAGTGGGATGGTTTGGGGTCAGCACGGTGGTGGCGGTAGTGGGATGGTTTGGGGTCAGCGCGGTGGTGGCGGTAGTGGGATGGTTTGGGGTCAGCGCGGTGGTGGCGGTAGTGGGATGGTTTGGGGTCAGCACGGTGGTGGTGGTAGTGTGACGGTTTGGGGTCAGCACGGTGGTGGTAGTGTGACGGTTTGGGGTCAGCACGGTGGTGGTGGTAGTGTGACGGTTTGGGGTCAGCGTGATGGGGTCAGGTTTGGGGTCAGCGTGATGGGGTCAGGTTTGGGGTCAGCGTGATGGGGTCAGGTTTGGGGTCAGCGTGATGGGTCAGTACGGTGGTGGTGGTAGTGGGATGGTTTGGGGTCAGCACGGTGGTGGTAGTGGGATGGTTTGGGGTCAGCACGGTGGTGGTAGTAGTGTGACGGTTTGGGGTCAGCACGGTGGTGGTGGTAGTGGGACGGTTTGGGGTCAGCACGGTGGTGGTGGTAGTGTGACGGTTTGGGGTCAGCACGGTGGTGGTGGTAGTGTGACGGTTTGGGGTCAGCGTGGTGGTGGTAGTGTGACGGTTTGGGGTCAGCGTGGTGGTGGTAGTGTGACGGTTTGGGGTCAGCGTGGTGGTGGTAGTGTGACGGTTTGGGGTCAGCGTGGTGGTGGTAGTGGGACGGTTTGGGGTCAGCGTGGTGGTGGTAGTGGGACGGTTTGGGGTCAGCGTGGTGGTGGTAGTGGGACGGTTTGGGGTCAGCGTGGTGGTGGTAGTGGGACGGTTTGGGGTCAGCGTGGTGGTGGTAGTGGGACGGTTTGGGGTCAGCGTGGTGGTGGTAGTGGGACGGTTTGGGGTCATCGTGGTGGTGGTAGTGGGACGGTTTGGGGTCAGCGTGGTGGTGGTAGTGGGACGGTTTGGGGTCAGCGTGGTGGTGGTAGTGGGACGGTTTGGGGTCAGCGTGGTGGTGGTAGTGGGACGGTTTGGGGTCAGCATGGTGATGGTTTGGGGTCAGCATGGTGGTGGTAGTGTGATGGTTTGGGGTCAGCATGGTGGTGGTAGTGTGATGGTTTGGGGTCAGCATGGTGGTGGTAGTGTGATGGTTTGGGGTCAGCATGGTGGTGGTAGTGTGATGGTTTGGGGTCAGCATGGTGGTGGTAGTGTGATGGTTTGGGGTCAGCATGGTGGTGGTAGTGTGATGGTTTGGGGTCAGCATGGTGGTGGTAGTGTGATGGTTTGGGGTCAGCATGGTGGTGGTAGTGTGATGGTTTGGTGTCAGCATGGTGGTGGTAGTGTGATGGTTTGGGGTCAGCATGGTGGTGGTAGTGTGATGGTTTGGGGTCCGCATGGTGGTGGTAGTGTGATGGTTTGGGGTCCGCATGGTGGCGGTAGTGTGATGGTTTGGGGTCCGCATGGTGGCGGTAGTGGGATGGTTTGGGGTCAGCATGGTGGCGGTAGTGGGATGGTTTGGGGTCAGCATGGTGGCGGTAGTGTGATGGTTTGGGGTCAGCATGGTGGCGGTAGTGTGATGGTTTGGGATCAGCATGGTGGCGGTAGTGTGATGGTTTGGGGTCAGCATGGTGGTGGTAGTGTGATGGTTTGGGGTCAGCATGGTGGTGGTAGTGTGATGGTTTGGGGTCCGCATGGTGGTGGTAGTGTGATGGTTTGGGGTCCGCATGGTGGTGGTAGTGTGATGGTTTGGGGTCCGCATGGTGGTGGTAGTGTGATGGTTTGGGGTCCGCATGGTGGCGGTAGTGGGATGGTTTGGGGTCAGCATGGTGGCGGTAGTGTGATGGTTTGGGGTCAGCATGGTGGCGGTAGTGTGATGGTTTGGGGTCAGCATGGTGGTGGTACTGTGATGGTTTGGGGTCCGCATGGTGGCGGTAGTGTGATGGTTTGGGGTCAGCATGGTGGTGGTAGTGTGATGGTTTGGGGTCAGCATGGTGGCGGTAGTGTGATGGTTTGGGGTCAGCATGGTGGTGGTACTGTGATGGTTTGGGGTCCGCATGGTGGCGGTAGTGTGATGGTTTGGGGTCAGCATGGTGGTGGTAGTGTGATGGTTTGGGGTCAGCATGGTGGTGGTAGTGTGATGGTTTGGGGTCAGCATGGTGGTGGTAGTGTGATGGTTTGGGGTCAGCATGGTGGTGGTAGTGTGATGGTTTGGGGTCCGCATGGTGGTGGTAGTGTGATGGTTTGGGGTCCGCATGGTGGTGGTAGTGTGATGGTTTGGGGTCCGCATGGTGGTGGTAGTGTGATGGTTTGGGGTCCGCATGGTGGCGGTAGTGGGATGGTTTGGGGTCAGCATGGTGGCGGTAGTGTGATGGTTTGGGGTCAGCATGGTGGCGGTAGTGTGATGGTTTGGGGTCAGCATGGTGGTGGTACTGTGATGGTTTGGGGTCCGCATGGTGGCGGTAGTGTGATGGTTTGGGGTCAGCATGGTGGTGGTAGTGTGATGGTTTGGGGTCAGCATGGTGGCGGTAGTGTGATGGTTTGGGGTCAGCATGGTGGTGGTACTGTGATGGTTTGGGGTCAGCATGGTGGTGGTAGTGTGATGGTTTGGGGTCAGCATGGTGGTGGTAGTGTGATGGTTTGGGGTCAGCATGGTGGTGGTAGTGTGATGGTTTGGGGTCAGCATGGTGGTGGTAGTGTGATGGTTTGGGGTCAGCATGGTGGTGGTAGTGTGATGGTTTGGGGTCAGCATGGTGGTGGTAGTGTGATGGTTTGGGGATGTTTTGCTGCCTCAGGACCTGGACAACCTGCCTTAATAGAAGGAACCATGAATTCTCCTCTGTATCAGAGAGTCCTACAGGAGAATGTCAGGCCATCCGTCTGTGAGCTGCAGCACAGCTGGGTCACGTAGCAAGACAATGATCCAAAAAAACACAATCAAGTCTACATGAAAATGGCTTGACGTTTTGGAACGGCCTCGTCAAAGTCCAGACCTCATCCCAATTTGAGATGTTGTGGCAGGACGAGCAGCTCATGCTTGAAAACCCCACAAATGGTCGCTGAGTTAAAGCAGTTCTGCATGGAAGAACGAGCCAGAATTCCTCCACAGTGATGTGAGAGACTGATCTACAACTACAGGAAGT
Source organism: Salvelinus alpinus (assembly GCF_045679555.1). Taxonomy (NCBI): domain Eukaryota; kingdom Metazoa; phylum Chordata; class Actinopteri; order Salmoniformes; family Salmonidae; genus Salvelinus; species Salvelinus alpinus. The sequence goes on along the minus strand of NC_092089.1, from coordinate 10,601,970 downwards.
CATTGCAGCTAATAGGTGACACAACCAGTTAGAGTGTAAAGGGGGCAATTACCTTTTTTCCCACGGGGGAATTGGGTGTTGTGTAACTTTGTTAATAAAATAAGTATACCTTTTCCTTGTTATTTGTAAACTCAGGTTCCCTTTATCTAATATTAGGTTTTGGTTGAAGATCTGATAATTCAGTATCAGAAATATGCACAAAAAAAATTAAGAATAATCTGAAAAGGGGGCAAATACTTTTTCACAGCGCTGTATTTTATAGCAGATTTAGATTTTAACAGCCAATGAGAGAGACGTGCTTTTGGTTGTGTTTCTACAGTATTCTGACCGAGTAGAGCTGCTCACCAGACAAGCTGAGAGAAGTGGTTTTAGTTGTGTTTCTACACTATTCTGACCGAGTAGAGCTGCTCACCAGACAAGCTGAGAGACGTGCTTTTGTTGTGTTTCTACACTATTCTGACCGAGTAGAGCTGCTCACCAGACAAGCTGAGAGACGTGCTTTTGTTGTGTTTCTACACTAGTCTGACCGAGTAGAGCTGCTCACCAGACAAGCTGAGAGACGTGGTTTTAGTTGTGTTTCTACACTATTCTGACCGAGTAGAGCTGCTCACCAGACAAGCTGAGAGACGTGGTTTTAGTTGTGTTTCTACACTATTCTGACAGAGTAGAGCTGCTCACCAGACAAGCTGAGAGACGTGCTTTTGGTTGTGTTTCTACACTAGTCTGACCGAGTAGAGCTGCTCACCAGACAAGCTGAGAGACGTGCTTTTGGTTGTGTTTCTACACTAGTCTGACCGAGTAGAGCTGCTCACCAGACAAGCTGAGAGACGTGGTTTTAGTTGTGTTTCTACACTATTCTGACCGAGTAGAGCTGCTCACCAGACAAGCTGAGAGACGTGGTTTTAGTTGTGTTTCTACACTATTCTGACCGAGTAGAGCTGCTCACCAGTGATGTCGATGGGCTCCAGGGCAAAAGCCTCCTCCTCATTGTGGACCAGAGTGGTCTGTTCCGTCTGGTCCTGCATGGCCGGCAGGGGCTCGACTGGGCCGGAGTCGGGACTGTCTGGACCCGCTGTGGGACAACAACACATCTTAATACATACAGTAGGAGTGATGACACAAGTAATTATCTTCTAGCTAGCTTTAATGGTGTCATGGTTAAAAATCGATAATAACACGCCTCTAGGTCATTTTAAATGGTGAATTGTTATCGATTAACCAAACACACAAGCTTGTGATCCGGGTGGTGTTCAGTATGAAGAAAACGTTTTGAAACAGGGAGGTACTACCTGAACTTGTTAAATAAGAACACAGGAGTTTGTTTTCTGCTGGGAAACGTATTTGCTACGGTACGCCCTAATGAACAACACACTGATTTGTTATCCCATTGTTTCTGACGAGAGAGAGAGAGACAGAGAGACAGACAGAGACAGAGAGAGAGACAGATCAACAGATTTAAAATGGCCACATTGATAAAAAACGTACGTGACTGTAGGTTGTCGAAGTCGTCCTCATCGTCTCCGTGGTCTGGGGGGATCACGCTCTCTGTGATGGCTGGAGGGTCGTCAAATATACCACCCCCATCCTCCTGGGACAGTAGTTTATCCACTGGACAAACGAGACAACACACGGTTCAGGCTTCGGGACAAACCATTTTGGGGTGGGGGGGGGGGGGTGATAAAACATTGACTGGGGCCATCTCATTACTCTGAATTTAGAATAGTACTATATTAATCCTTCACATACAACACACAGCTTAAAAGCAGAGACAGTCAACACTATATGGCGGTTTCCCAGCATTCCCCATTCCTCCCTACCCAGCATTCCTCGTCCCTCCCTACCCAGCATTCCTCATCCCTCCCTAAGAGCACAGACAGTCAACACTATACGGCGGTTTCCCAGCATTCCCCATCCCTCCCTACCCAGCATTCCCCATCCCTCCCTACCCAGCATTCCTCATCCCTCCCTAAGAGCACAGACAGTCAACACTATGGGGCGGTTTCCCAACATCCCCCCTCTACCCAGCATCCCCCTCCCTCCCTACCCAGCATTCCTCCTTCGTTGTTCTCCATGGTGTCTCCAAAGTCGTCGTACTCTAGGTGGTTGGACTTGTCCGGCAGGTGAGCAGGCCCAGGCTCTGCCTCCAGCAGCAGATTAGAGGCGGTCGCTCCATGGATGATGTCCTCTTCAAAGCCTCCCTCTACCCTCATCATCTCACGGTCATCCATGCCAAAGTCAGCTGGGAGCGAGGGAGGGACACAGAGGGTTGTTACAATACATGGAAAGCCAACGGCAAAGAGATGGGATAATGTGATGTAAGTAACCTAGTTAGATTACTTAGCTGAATGCATTATCATAATGCTATGTACCCTAGTTAGCATTATGATAATGCCTCCAACTAAGTAATCTATGTACCCTAGTTAGCATTATGATAATGTCTCCAGCTAAGTAATCTATGTAACCTAGTTAGCATTATGATAATGCCTCCAGCTAAGTAATCTATGTACCCTAGTTAGCATTATGATAATATCTCCAGCTAGGTAACCTAGTTAGCATTATGATAATGTCTCCAGCTAAGTAACCTAGTTAGCATTATGATAATGTCCTCCAGCTAAGTAACCTAGTTAGCATTATGATAATGTCTCCAGCTAGGTAACCTAGTTAGCATTATGATAATGTCCTCCAGCTAGGTAACCTAGTTAGCATTATGAGAATGTCTCCAGCTAAGTAACCTAGTTAGCATTATGAGAATGTCTCCAGCTAAGTAACCTAGTTAGCATTATGATAATGTCTCCAGCTAAGTAACCTAGTTAGCATTATGATAATGTCTCCAGCTAGGTAACCTAGTTAGCATTATGATAATGTATGACTTAGTTTTAGATCTGCATTCCCAACAGTTGGTTTTTCCAGGGGAAATACAATGTTGTGTATTATGAACAGGACTTGATAACGCTGGGCAGGCCTCTGGCTAGCTGTCACTCAAATGCGAGGAGCCGAAGCTCATTTGTTTAGAACTAAAATTGCTAGGGGGCTAGCCCACGTGGGGGGGAAATGTAGGGTAAATTGGGCATGGCACAGTTATAAAAAAAAAAAGTAAATTAAAAGTTGCTTTGAAACTATGGATTTCACAGCTAATTGAGGCATGAGTAATTCAGCTCATAGATTATACATGTATGAACCACACATTAACATCAAGCCAAAGGCGGGACATCAAGCCAAAGGCGGGAGGTTAAATAAATATACACACTTTCTTGGTCGCCAAAGTACCGGAGCACGTCGAACAAAACCCAGGACTATTGACCGACAGCTCCTTACCAAAGTCATTGTCCTGCATGAGGCTGAGGTTCCCCACCTCCTCCCTCATGGTGATCTCCTCCACTCTGCTCTGGTTCAGGGTGAACTGCTGGGCGACGTCTATGTCACTGTGGAAACAACAGGGAGTAGTGTTATAACGTTACAACTCAGTTCATTATAGCTGCATATCACCGTTCCCTTATGTCCGATAAGCTGAGTACAATCTGTATTTGGTTAGGAAGGAACGGGGTCTCCTAAAATTAGGAGAATACTTGGTTTGTTCATTTGCATCCTCATTTAGTTGTCTGTTACAATAGCAACAGTCCTCTTCCTGGGAGGGAACTTCCTCCATAGACAATATATATATATCACCTATATGTATGACTTACTCGAGGTCAGGTAAGGGTTGGTCAAAGTCGTGAAAATCCTCAGGCAGGGTGATGGCGTTGTAGGCAGCCTCTCTGTTCTCCTCTGGCAGATCCACCACACCTGGAGGGCGGCAGTCGGACAGAGTGGTGAGCAAATAAACACAATCAGTAAGACTAGGATCAACAGCCGCTAAAACTTCTGATCTCTTCCAAGTTTATTCCCAGTCAAGTACCGGGTCTGAAATCCATGATGATTAAGTTTATTCCTAGTCACATAAGACCCTAGCTACATACAGTGAGGAGAACAAGTATTTGACACACTGCCGATTTTGCAGGTTTTCCTACTTAATTCTTACTGGTTGGTAGGTGATCAAATACTTATGTCATGCAATAAAAATGCAAATGATTTACTTAAAAATCATACAATGTGATTTTCTGGATTTTTGTTTTAGATTCCATCTCTCCCAGTTGAAGTGTACCTATGATAAAAATTACAGACCTCTACATGCTTTGTAAGTAGGAAAACCTGCAAAATCGGCAGTGTGTCAAATACTTGTTCTCCCCACTGTACCTGGTCTAAAAGCCATGTTGATTAAGCTTATTCCTAGTCACATAAGACCCTAGCTACATACCTGGTCTGAAAGCCATCTTGATCTTGATGAAGGCTTCATTACAGTCAGCCAGGAGGTACTTGGCCTTCCTGTTGTAGATCCTCACCACACCGAGCAGGAGGTGACCTGAGGTCCTCAGCGCCATCTTCACCTAGGGGGGGAAGACAGAACAGTGGGTGTATTCAGTGTGGTGGAATGTTCTGAACGCTGTTGAAACAGAATGAGACGAGACGATATGATTCCCTATTCTATCTGACAATCATTTCTGGTCTATAAAATAGACTTCTAGTTTAAACGTTGCGTTAACGATGTGCCCTCCTGAACAGGTCCCATGGATCACATCAGGGAGGAGACGTCATAGGTAACATTACATCATTATCGTCTGTAGAACTGTCGACCGCAAGCTTCACCCAGTAGCTGTGGTCACATACCAAGGTATGTTACTTAATGTGGGTAACATGCATGCAGTATCAGTCAATCGGCCTGGTTCTAATCTGGTCACTACCTAGTTCCATCATTAGACCCTTGTCTACTTCGTCCACACGAATGAAACTATTTGATTGGTCAAAGCGGAAATAAGGATAGCCAATGGGACGTCTAATGAACGGCCAAAGGGATGAGACTGACTTTTCAGACTGGGCCTTAATTGTGTAAGGACATTCAACAGACATATGAATCATGATATCTGCTAGCCAGGCTTCCCATTACCTTGGGGCAGATGATGCTCTCCACGCTGCTCTCCAGGTTACATTCAAACACATGAGCCTTGGTCAGCTTCTTGTCCCAGTGGGCCGCTAGCCAGATCTTGGCCAGAGGCCCACGTTTGGACAGGACAAAGTGGGCGTAGAACATTGTCCCGGTTGGTTGCTAGCTCTTAAAGAACCGGGGGTAAGAGCACCTGGAATAGAGAAAGCAGTATTTGAAAGCTTTAAGATGGCATGTGAAATAGCAACTTTTTCCAAATGTTTAGGTAGCAAATTCGCCATGCAAAATAGACGGTAGTTGTAGCTAATATCAACAAATAAAATGTGTAGTTTTGGATTGAAGATCAAACTCATTCAATACTCTTTTGGCTTTTTGGATGATAGGATACCAATAATCAGAAATATCTTCCTTGCAATCTAATAAATAACTTAGTTAGCTAATGAATGTACTGGTTGAAACGAGATTCATATAGTTAGTAACTCATGTTCAAGTACTGGTGGACTTGCGAGTTAAAAGTTGTCCGGGGGGGGAAAAAAATCACCTACATCGGGCTTTGATTGAACATGGCTAGGCTAGCTTGCTAACATGTTAGCTCACGTTAACTGTTAAGTTAGCAAGAGAGCAAGTTAGTTAGCTTGAAATCCTAGCAACAATTTCGGAAAATATATAAAAGTAAACAAAATAAGAAGAGAAGCATGATGATACATAATCGTAATTGATCATAGTCGTGGATGCATCATTTCACGCTAACTAGCGACGGTGCTGGGCGGGCGTGCGTGCAATAACTGCAAACACTTTTTTTTCTCCGGTAACGTTAGCGGTTAGCAGGCGCGCTAGTTGGTAGCAAGTAGGAGGGCCCCGGTACAGAAAGCATCGGCGTGCACGCTAATTTCTCATCACAAAACTCACAAATCATATTTTTTTATAAAGTAAAATATAATTAACTTACCGATTGTACCCCCCTTTCAAAATAAATATCAATGATTATGCAATTACTCCCAGCGATTCTCTTCCTGTTGTACTCATTAAAAGAGTCAAGATGGCGCCAGTAGCCTTCCTCCCGCTCAGTGTCCTTTTAAAATCAGCAGGATGTTTACAGGCAAAAAATGGCGAAGGGAGGAGGAGTCTGTTCGTGTTGACAGCCAGCTGCAAATGGCAATACATATGCATTGACCAATGATAGCGGGCGAGACTGCATATTTTATTTAGCAATAATCGAATTTAAACAATCTGATTAATACAAGTGTGTACGAAAATGTATGCACTATCTACTGTAAATCGCTCTGGATAACTGACTAAAATGTATGTGTGTGAAAGATAGAGAAGGAAGAGATGCTTTGCTTCTGAGCCAGACTTTAAAATGTGCGGATTCGATGAGCCAAGGGGCACCAGTCTATGGCCCGTGACTTGAACGGGCAAAAGTAAAATAAAATAAATGTTTATTTGTCACATACGCCGAATACAACATGTGTGGACTTTACTGTGAAATGATTATGTACAAGCTCTTTCCCAACAATGCATAGTTAAAAAGTAAAAACAATTAGCAAAAAAGGGTAACAGTAACACAATAATTAGACTATATACAAGGTGTACCGGTCACTGTCCAAATGTACGAGGTAGTAATGAGACTATATACAAGGAGTACCAGTACAGAGTCAATGTGCTGGGGTACCAGGTAGTAATGAGACTATATACAAGGAGTACGAGAACAGAGTCACTGTGCAGGGGTACCAGGTAGTAATGAGACTATATACAAGGAGTACGAGAACAGAGTCACTGTGCAGGGGTACCAGGTAGTAATGAGACTATATACAAGGAGTACGAGAACAGAGTCACTGTGCAGGGGTACCAGGTAGTAATGAGACTATATACAAGGAGTACCAGTACAGAGTCAATGTGCAGGGGTACCAGGTAGTAATGAGACTATATACAAGGAGTACTGGTACAGAGTCAATGTGCAGGGGTACCAGGTAGTAATGAGACTATATACAAGGAGTACCAGTACAGAGTCAATGTGCAGGGGTACCAGGTAGTAATGAGACTATAAACAAGGAGTACCAGTACAGAGTCAATGTGCTGGGGTACCAGGTAGTAATGAGACTATAAACAAGGAGTACCAGTACAGAGTCAATGTGCAGGGGTATGAGGTAGTTGTGGAAATATTTACAACTAGGTAGGGGTAAAGATGACTAGGTAATCAGGATAGATAATGAACAGAGAAGCAGCAGAGTATGAGAGTGGGAAAGTGTGTCAATGTGAGGGTGTGCGTGAATGTGGCGTGTGTGTGTGTGTGTGTGTGTGTGTGTGTGTGTGTGTGTGTGTGTGTGTGTGTGTGTGTGTGTGTGTGTGTGTGTGTGTGTGTGTGTGTGTGTGTGTGTGTGTGTGTGTGTATAGAGCCAGTGAAAATAAAAAAAGGGGGTCAATGTAAATAGTCTGGTAGCCATTTGATTAGCTGTTCAGCAGTCTGATCTGATGGCTTGGGGATAGAAGCTGTTCAGGAGTCTGATGGTTTGGGGGTAGAAGCTGTTCAGCAGTCTGATGGCTTGGGGGTAGAAGCTGTTCAGCAGTCTGATCTGGTTTGGGGGTAGAAGCTGTTCAGGAGTCTGATGGTTTGGGGGTAGAAGCTGTTCAGCAGTCTGATGGCTTGGGGGGTAGAAGCTGTTCAGCAGTCTAATGGCTTGGGGGTAGAAGCTGTACAGCAGTCTAATGGCTTGGGGGTAGAAGCTGTTCAGTAGTCTAATGGCTTGGGGGTAGAAGCTGTTCAGCAGTCTGATGGATGGCTTGGGGATAGAAGCTGTTCAGGAGTCTGATGGTTTGGGGGTAGAAGCTGTTCAGCAGTCTGATGGTTTGGGGGTAGAAGCTGTTCAGGAGTCTGATGGCTTGGGGGTAGAAGCTGTTCAGCAGTCTGATGGCTTGGGGGTAGAAGCTGTTCAGCAGTCTAATGGCTTGGGGGTAGAAGCTGTTCAGTAGTCTAATGGCTTGGGGGTAGAAGCTGTTCAGGAGTCTGATGGCTTGGGGGTAGAAGCTGTTCAGCAGTCTGATGGCTTGGGGGTAGAAGCTGTTCAGGAGTCTGATGGCTTGGGGGTAGAAGCTGTTCAGGAGTCTGATGGCTTGGGGGTAGAAGCTGTTCAGGAGTCTGATGGCTTGGGGGTAGAAGCTGTTCAGCAGTCTGATGGCTTGGGGGTAGAAGCTGTTCAGGAGTCTGATGGCTTGGGGGTAGAAGCTGTTCAGCAGTCTGATGGTTTGGGGGTAGAAGCTGTTCAGGAGTCTGATGGCTTGGGGGTAGAAGCTGTTCAGCAGTCTGATGGCTTGGGGGTAGAAGCTGTTCAGCAGTCTGATGGCTTGGGGGTAGAAGCTGTTCAGCAGTCTGATGGCTTGGGGGTAGAAGCTGTTCAGCAGTCTGATGGCTTGGGGGTAGAAGCTGTTCAGCAGTCTGATGGTTTGGGAGTAGAAGCTGTTCAGCAGTCTCATGGCTTGGGGGTAGAAGCTGTTCAGCAGTCTCATGGTTTGGGGGTAGAAGCTGTTCAGCAGTCTGATGGCTTGGGGGTAGAAGCTGTTCAGCAGTCTGATGGCTTGGGGGTAGAAGCTGTTCAGGGTGTGAACTTACAGTGTGAGAAATGTAGATATTTTCTGTCTTCTTCTTCTTCTGTCTGTTGTAGACTGCATGGAGCAGAGCCTGACAGACCATCTGTCTGGAGGGAGTTTGGTGCAGATAACCTGATGAACCAGACCATCTGTCTGGAGGGAGTTTGGTGCAGATAACCTGATGAACCAGACCATCTGTCTGGAGGGAGTCTGGTGCAGATAACCTGATAAACCAGACCATCTGTCTGGAGGGAGTTTGGTGCAGGTAACCTGATCACTGCAGTTTATACAATATATTGTATCCCTCTAAAACTGGTGCTTGTTGAAGTCTGAATATTTGGAACCATTTCATCATGGCAGCCAAGGGTCTGTGTTAGTCGAGACGGTTACCATGGAAGACCTAGTCCTACTTTCTATTGGACATACAGAATAACACCCTCTGTGGTTCAGGGCTTCTCTATTCTACTCTGCATATAGTCTTTGTATTTGACATACAGAATAACATCCTCTGTGGTTCAGGGTTTCTCTATTCTACTCTGCATATAGTCTTTGTATTTGACATACAGAATAACATCCTCTGTGGTTCAGGGTTTCTCTATTCTACTCTGCATATAGTCTTTGTATTTGACATACAGAATAACATCCTCTGTGGTTCAGGGTTTCTCTATTCTACTCTGCATATAGTCTTTGTATTTGACATACAGAATAACATCCTCTGTGGTTCAGGGTTTCTCTATTCTACTCTGCATATAGTCTTTGTATTTGACATACAGAATAACATCCTCTGTGGTTCAGGGTTTCTCTATTCTACTCTGCATATAGTCTTTTTATTTGACATAGAGAATAACATCCTCTGTGGTTCAGGGTTTCTCTATTCTACTCTGCATATAGTCTTTGTATTTGACATACAGAATAACACCCTCTGTGGTTCAGGGCTTCTCTATTCTACTCTGCATATAGTCTTTGTTGAAATCTCCCTCGTCAAGGGACTCACTAACGAGGAGAGTGAAACAAACCCAAAGTTATATCTATGCAAATATTCAGAGATGACTTTCGCTTTCCTTAATCCCATGATGCATATTGCTAATAGCTTCCTAATGCGTTTAATCTTAATATATTCAATTATGATCCTAACCCAGTGGAGTTGTCAACCCTCCAGACAGTGGGATACCTTCCTGGAGCTTCTGGTGTGTATGTTAGAGCTGAGACGTCCTCATTAAATCCCCCCCACTGCATGTTGGGTAGTCTGCTCTGGAGCAGATAGAGAGAATAAAGGATGTTTTAGTTTGCCCCACAGCCACTAAACTGTCATCCTGCAGTAGCTGGCCCACATCCATTTACCTGTCATCCTGCAGTAGCTGACCCACAGCCATTAAACTGTCATCCTGCAGTAGCTGGCCTACAGCCATTAAACTGTCATCCTGACCTTAGAGATCCTTTTAATTCTCTATTTGGTGAGGTCAGGGTGTGACTAGGGTGGGCAATCTATGTTTTCTATTTCTTTGTTGGCCGGGTATGGTTCCCAATCAGAGGCAGCTGTCTATCGTTGTCTCTGATTGGGAATCATACTTAGGCAGCCTTTTTTCCACCTGTAGTTTGTGGGATCTTGTTTTTGGTACTGTGCTGTTTAGCCCGACTAGACGTTACGTTTTGTTTTGTATTTGTTGTTTTTTTGGTGTTCATTTAATAAATTAAAATGTACGCCTACTACGCTGAACCTTGGTCCGATCCTTCCATCGACGAACGTCACATGACCAACAGCCATTTAACTGTCATCCTGCAGTAGCTGCCCCACAGCCATTAAACTGTCATCCTGCAGTAGCTGGCCCACATCCATTAAACTGTCATCCTCCAGTAGCTGGCCCACATCCATTAAACTGTCATCCTGCAGTAGCTGGCCCACAGCCATTAAACTGTCATCCTGCAGTAGCTGGCCCACATCCATTTAACTGTCATCCTGCAGTAGCTGGCCCACATCCATTTAACTGTCATCCTGCAGTAGCTGGCCCACAGCCATTTAACTGTCATCCTGCAGTAGCTGGCCCACAGCCATTTAACTGTCATCCTGCAGTAGCTGGCCCACATCCATTTAACTGTCATCCTGTAGTAGCTGGCCCACATCTGTTTAACTGTCATCCTGCAGTAGCTGGCCCACAGTCATTAAACTGTCATCCTGCAGTAGCTGGCCCACATCCATTTAACTGTCATCCTGCAGTAGCTGGCCCACATCCATTTAACTGTCATCCTGCAGTAGCTGGCCCACATCCATTAAACTGTCATCCTGCAGTAGCTGGCCCACAGACATTAAACTGTCATCCTGCAGTAGCTGGCCCACATCCATTTAACTGTCATCCTGCAGTAGCTGGCCCACATCCATTAAACTGTCATCCTGCAGTAGCTGGCCCACAGACATTAAACTGTCATCCTGCAGTAGCTGGCCCACATCCATTTAACTGTCATCCTGCAGTAGCTGGCCCACAGCCATTTAACTGTCATCCTGCAGTAGCTGGCCCACATCCATTTAACTGTCATCCTGAAGTAGCTGGCCCACATCCATTAAACTGTCATCCTGCAGTAGCTGGCCCACATCCATTTAACTGTCATCCTGTAGTAGCTGGCCCACAGCCATTTAACTGTCATCCTGCAGTAGCTGGCCCACATCCATTAAACTGTCATCCTGCAGTAGCTGGTCCACAGCCATTAAACTGTCATCCTGCAGTAGCTGGCCCACAGTCATTAAACTGTCATCCTGCAATAGCTGGCCCGCATCCATTTAACTGTCATCCTGTAGTAGCTGGCCCACATCCATTAAAATGTCATCCTGCAGTAGCTCGCCCACAGCCATTTACCTGTCATCCTGCAGTAGCTGGCCCACAGCCATTAAACTGTCATCCTGCAGTAGCTGGCCCACATCCATTAAACTGTCATCCTGCAGTAGCTACAGTACTACTGGGATATAACTTAACAGAATGGGATGTTGATGTGTTCCAGACAGACTAGATCATCCCAGATCAGATATGTACAACATCTAGAGAGGTGTCACGTCTCACATCTAGAGAGGTGTCACGTCTCACATCTGGAGAGATGTCAGGTCTCACATCTGGAGAGGTGTCACGTCTCACATCTGGAGAGGTGTCACGTCTCACGTCTGGAGAGGTGTCACGTCTCACGTCTGGAGAGGTGTCACGTCTCACATCTCACATCTGGAGAGGTGTCACGTCTCACGTCTCACGTCTGGAGAGGTGTCACGTCTCACATCTGGAGAGGTGTCACGTCTCACGAACCACATCTAGAGAGGTGTCACGTCTCACAAACCACATCTGGAGAGATGTCACGTCTCACATCTGGAGAGGTGTCACGTCTCACGAACCACATCTGGAGAGATGTCACGTCTCACGAACCACATCTGGAGAGGTGTCACGTCTCACATCTGGAGAGATGTCACGTCTCACATCTGGAGAGGTGTCACGTCTCACGAACCACATCTGGAGAGATGTCACGTCTCACGTCTCACATCTGGAGAGGTGTCACGTCTCACATCTTGAGATGTGTCACGTCTCACATCTGGAAAGGTGTCACGTCTCACGTCTCACATCTGGAGAGGTGTCACGTCTCACATCTTGAGATGTGTCACGTCTCACATCTGGAGAGGTGTCACGTCTCACATCTAGAGAGGTGTCACGTCTCACGAACCACATCTAGAGAGGTGTCACGTCTCACATCTGGAGAGATGTCACGTCTCACATCTAGAGGTGTCACGTCTCACATCTGGAGAGATGTCAGGTCTCACATCTGGAGAGGTGTCACGTCTCACGTCTCACATCTGGAGAGGTGTCACGTCTCACATCTGGAGAGATGTCACGTCTCACATCTAGAGAGGTGTCACGTCTCACATCTGGAGAGATGTCACGTCTCACGTCTGGAGAGGTGTCACGTCTCACGAACCACATCCGGAGAGGTGTCACGTCTCACGTCTGGAGAGATGTCACGTCTCACATCTGGAGAGATGTCACGTCTCACGTCTGGAGAGATGTCACGTCTCACGTCTGGAGAGATGTCACGTCTCACATCTGGAGAGGAGTCACGTCTCACGTCTGGAGAGGTGTCACGTCTCACGTCTGGAGAGGTGTCACGTCTCACGTCTGGAGAGATGTCACGTCTCACGTCTGGAGAGGTGTCACGTCTCACGTCTGGAGAGGTGTCACGTCTCACGTCTGGAGAGGTGTCACGTCTCACGTCTGGAGAGGTGTCACGTCTCACATCTGGAGAGGTGTCACATCTCACGTCTGGAGAGATGTCACCTCTCACGTCTGGAGAGGTGTCACGTCTCACGTCTGGAGAGGTGTCACGTCTCACATCTGGAGAGGTGTCACATCTCACATCTGGAGAGGTGTCACGTCTCACATCTCACATCTGGAGAGGTGTCACGTCTCACGTCTCACGTCTGGAGAGGTGTCACGTCTCACATCTGGAGAGGTGTCACGTCTCACAAACCACATCTGGAGAGATGTCAGGTCTCACATCTGGAGAGGTGTCACGTCTCACATCTGGAGAGGTGTCACGTCTCACGAACCACATCTGGAGAGGTGTCACGTCTCACGTCTGGAGAGGTGTCACGTCTCACGAACCACATCTAGAGAGGTGTCACGTCTCACGAACCACATCTAGAGAGGTGTCACGTCTCACATCTGGAGAGATGTCACGTCTCACATCTAGAGGTGTCACGTCTCACATCTGGAGAGATGTCAGGTCTCACATCTGGAGAGGTGTCACGTCTCACGTCTCACATCTGGAGAGGTGTCACGTCTCACATCTGGAGAGATGTCACGTCTCACATCTAGAGAGGTGTCACGTCTCACATCTGGAGAGGTGTCACATCTCACATCTGGAGAGGTGTCACGTCTCACGAACCACATCCGGAGAGGTGTCACGTCTCACATCTGGAGAGGTGTCACGTCTCACGTCTGGAGAGATGTCACGTCTCACGTCTGGAGAGGTGTCACGTCTCACATCTGGAGAGGTGTCACATCTCACATCTGGAGAGGTGTCACGTCTCACAAACCACATCTGGAGAGGTGTCACGTCTCACGTCTCACGTCTGGAGAGGTGTCACGTCTCACATCTGGAGAGGTGTCACGTCTCACAAACCACATCTGGAGAGATGTCACGTCTCACGCCTGGAGAGATGTCACGTCTCACGCCTGGAGAGGTGTCACGTCTCACGAACCACATCTGGAGAGGAGTCACGTCTCACATCTGGAGAGGTGTCACGTCTCACATCTAGAGAGGTGTCACGTCTCACATCTAGAGAGGTGTCACGTCTCACGTCTGGAGAGATGTCACGTCTCACGAACCACATCTGCATGATATGATGATCCTGTAATAAGCCTGGGCCGATTTGGGGATTTGTGTATCTGGAAGACACCCAATATCAGGGCAGCAGTGAGTCCAGTCCAGAGATGGGTGGTTGCTGGCAGTGGTACCACTATGGGATGAGCTTGGATAGATGGTTACTGGCAGTGGTACCACTATGGGATCAGCTTGGATAGGTGGTTACTGGCAGTGGTACCACTATGGGATCAGCTTGGATAGATGGTTACTGGCAGTGGTACCACTATGGGATCAGCTTGGATAGATGGTTACTGGCAGTGGTACCACTATGGGATCAGCTTGGATAGATGGTTACTGGCAGTGGTACCACTATGGGATCAGCTTGGATAGGTGGTTGCTGTTATTTACGTGTCTTAACCGATCGCTGCCTAATGGATGTGGGCCTCCCTCTCATCTCATATGTATAGACTGTACACTATACCATCTACTGCATCTTGCCAATGCCGTTCTGTACCATCACTCATTCATATATCTTTATGTACATATTCTTTATCCCTTTACACTTGTGTGTATAAGGTAGTAGTTGTGGAATTGTTAGGTTAGATTACTTGTTGGTTATTACTGCATTGTCGGAACTAGAAGCACAAGCATTTCGCTACACTCGCATTAACATCTGCTAACCATGTGTATGTGACAAATAAAATTTGATTTGATTTGAAAGACTGATGTACACAGCTGCTGTTTGTAATGGGGCTCGGCTGACACACACACACACACACACACACACACACACACACACACACACACACACACACACACACACACACACACACACACACACACACACACACACACACACACACACACACACACACACACACACACACACACACACACACACGAGACAAGCAGCGTTATAATTTAGTCTTGACCAGTGACGCCCACCGTTTCACCTAACATGCTTGGTATGCCTGGGAATGATCCTCTGCCAATGTCAGAGAGCCTGATTTACAAGAGGACGTTAGGGGGGTGGGGTGAGGAACTTTTCTGCCGCAGTAAATGTCCAGATGGATTATTTAATGAATTATAACTACGGCTATTTATCTGTGTCGAGGTATTAGCCTGTCTAAGTGTGTTAAGAGCAGTTGGGGTGGTGGAACTTTGGCCTCCAATCGCTGCTGGGATAGATTCTAGACCTGTAGTTTGGCCTCCAATGGCTGCTGGGATAGATTCTAGACCTGTAGTTTGGCCTCCAATGGCTGCTGGGATAGATTCTAGACCTGTAGTTTGGCCAATGGCTGCTAGGATAGATTCTAGACCTGTAGTTTGGCCTCCAATGGCTGCTAGGATAGATTCAAGACCTGTAGTTTGGCCTCCAATGGCTGCTAGGATAGATTCAAGACCTGTAGTTTGGCCTCCAATGGCTGCTAGGATAGATTCTAGACCTGTAGTTTGGCCTCCAATGGCTGCTAGGATAGATTCAAGACCTGTAGTTTGGCCTCCAATGGCTGCTGGGATAGATTCTAGACCTGTAGTTTGGCCTCCAATGGCTGCTAGGATAGATTCTAGACCTGTAGTTTGGCCTCCAATGGCTGCTAGGATAGATTCTAGACCTGTAGTTTGGCCTCCAATGGCTGCTAGGATAGATTCTAGACCTGTAGTTTGACCTCCAATGGCTGCTGGGATAGATTCTAGACCTGTAGTTTGGCCTCCAATGGCTGCTAGGATAGATTCTAGACCTGTAGTTTGGCCTCCAATGGCTGCTAGGATAGATTCAAGACCTGTAGTTTGGCCTCCAATGGCTGCTCGGATAGATTCTAGACCTGTAGTTTGGCCTCCAATGGCTGCTAGGATAGATTCTAGACCTGTAGTTTGGCCTCCAATGGCTGCTAGGATAGATTCTAGACCTGTAGTTTGGCCTCCAATGGCTGCTAGGATAGATTCTAGACCTGTAGTTTGGCCTCCAATGGCTGCTAGGATAGATTCTAGACCTGTAGTTTGGCCTCCAATGGCTGCTAGGATAGATTCTAGACCTGTAGTTTGGCCTCCAATGGCTGCTGGGATAGATTCTAGACCTGTAGTTTGGCCTCCAATGGCTGCTAGGATAGATTCTAGACCTGTAGTTTGGCCTCCAATGGCTGCTAGGATAGATTCTAGACCTGTAGTTTGGCCTCCAATGGCTGCTGGGATAGATTCTAGACCTGTAGTTTGGCCTCCAATGGCTGCTGGGATAGATTCTAGACATGTAGTTTGACCTCCAATGGCTGCTAGGATAGATTCTAGACATGTAGTTTGACCTCCAATGGCTGCTAGGATAGATTCTAGACCTGTAGTTTGGCCTCCAATGGCTGCTGGGTGAGATTCTAGACCTGTAGTTTGGCCTCCAATGGCTGCTAGGATAGATTCTAGACCTGTAGTTTGGCCTCCAATGGCTGCTAGGATAGATTCTAGACCTGTAGTTTGGCCTCCAATGGCTGCTGGGATAGATTCTAGACCTGTAGTTTGGCCTCCAATGGCTGCTGGGATAGATTCTAGACATGTAGTTTGGCCTCCAATGGCTGCTAGGATAGATTCTAGACCTGTAGTTTGGCCTCCAATGGCTGCTAGGATAGATTCTAGACCTGTAGTTTGGCCTCGAATGGCTGCTAGGATAGATTCTAGACCTTTAGTTTGGCCTCCAATGGCTGCTAGGATAGATTCTAGACCTGTAGTTTGGCCTCCAATGGCTGCTGGGATAGATTCTAGACCTGTAGTTTGGCCTCCAATGGCTGCTAGGATAGATTCTAGACCTGTAGTTTGGCCTCCAATGGCTGCTGGGATAGATTCTAGACCTGCAGTTTGAACAGATTCAATACGCAGCAACACAGCAACGACACAGCAACGACACAGCAACACATCAACAACAAAACAACATAACAACATGAAGGAAACATGACAACAACAACAACACGAAGGAAACATGACAACAAATGTATCAAATGTTTTTTATTATTTTTTATAAAATCACTTTACAAAATGTTGATTTTTTCTATTTGAATCTTTAATCTCCTTAAAATGGTATCTGTAATTACGAGGGAAGAGGAAGAGAACAGGCAGAAAGAAAAGTAGCCAAACAGAAAATCAGTCTGGTAAAAAACTGGTAAAAAACATCAGTCTGATATTAGCCTGGTCCCAGATCAGTTTGTGCTGCGCTACAATGACCATAACAGGAGTTGGCAAGACACTACAAAACAGATCTGGGACCAGACTGTGACTGAACCGACAAGAGGCTCGGGTAAAGTTCCTACTCAACACAGGCAGGAATCTGTTACAGATCAGACGTAGTCACGTCCAGTGTTAGACAATAAGGTCACCCTAAACAGCAGCTACTGTACAAAGTCAGTGTTACTGGGACACAGGAAGATCTTCACTAAAACCCCTCTGTTAAAGGCAACAATACAATCATTCTGAAGTGGCTTTCTTTAATAAAAGGCACATTCATTTCATCCTAGAACAGCAACGGGGGGAATCAGAGGCTTGCATCCCAAATGTCACCCGATTCCCTTTATAGTGCACTACTTTAGACCAGGGCCCATGGGGAATAGGGTGCCATTTGACCAGGGCCCATAGAGAATAGGGTGCCATTTGACCAGGGCCCATAGAGAATAGGGTGCCATTTGACCAGGGCCCATAGGGAATAGGGTGCCATTTGACCAGGGCCCATAGAGAATAGGGTGCCATTTGACCAGGGCCCATAGAGAATAGGGTGCCATTTGACCAGGGACCCATAGAGAATAGGGTGCCATTTGACCAGGGCCCATAGAGAATAGGGTGCCATTTGACCAGGGCCCATAGAGAATAGGGTGCCATTTGACCAGGAACCCATAGAGAATAGGGTGCCATTTGACCAGGGCCCATAGAGAATAGGGTGCCATTTGACCAGGGGCCCATAGAGAATAGGGTGCCATTTGACCAGGGCCCATAGAGAATAGGGTACCATTTGACCAGGGCCCATAGAGAATAGGGTGCCATTTGACCAGGGGCCCATAGAGAATAGGGTGCCATTTGACCAGGGCCCATAGAGAATAGGGTGCCATTTGACCAGGGCCCATAGAGAATAGGGTGCCATTTGACCAGGGCCCATAGAGAATAGGGTGCCATTTGACCAGGGCCCATAGGGAATAGGGTGCCATTTGACCAGGGCCCATAGGGTGCCATTTGACCAGGGCCCATAGGGAATAGGGTGCCATTTGACCATGTGGAACAGGGAATAAATTGTGAGGGGAAGAATGTGGAATAAATTGTGAGGGGAAGAACGTGGAACAGGGAATGCAGATGGATCAATATGAAACTCAACTGTTAAAACCTTTCAGTGCAGATGGATCAATATGAAACTCAACTGTTAAAACCTTTCAGTGCAGATGGATCAATATGAAACTCAACTGTTTCACAGGACAACACAGACCCCCCCCCACCCAAGGCTGGACACAGTAGAGACAGTAATGCTGGCCATTCATTGTTCACTATAAAAGCTAACTAAAACAGAGCAAAATAGTATTTTCAGATTCTGGCAGCAGAGGTGTTGATCCTGTGCATAGTGTTTATAACCGAACAGAAGTGAGGTTAACTTCTATAACTAAACAAGTACTCCTTCCTTGGTTTCATCGTAGGGTTTATTAGTAGGTTGGAGAGATGTGTACCACTGGTAGACCGAACACAGTCTGTACAGACAGTCTACCAGTAGACCGTAGTTAGGACTGCAGTCGTGGACTCTCCTCGACCTTAACGGCGTTGTGTTGCCTCTGAGGAGACGTCATCAGTCGTGGACTCTCCTCGACCTTAACGGCGTTGTGTTGCCTCTGAGGAGACGTCATCAGTCGTGGACTCTCCTCGACCTTAACGGCGTTGTGTTGCCTCTGAGGAGACGTCATCAGTCGTGGACTCTCCTCGACCTTAACGGCGTTGTGTTGCCTCTGAGGAGACGTCATCAGTCGTGGACTCTCCTCGACCTTAACGGCATTGTGTTGCCTCTGAGGAGACGTCATCAGTCGTGGACTCTCCTCGACCTTAACGGCGTTGTGTTGCCTCTGAGGAGACGTCATCAGTCGTGGACTCTCCTCGACCTTAACGGCGTTGTGTTGCCTCTGAGGAGACGTCATCAGTCGTGGACTCTCCTCGACCTTAACGGCGTTGTGTTGCCTCTGAGGAGACGTCATCAGTCGTGGACTCTCCTCGACCTTAACGGCGTTGTGTTGCCTCTGAGGAGACGTCATCAGTCGTGGACTCTCCTCGACCTTAACGGCGTTGTGTTGCCTCTGAGGAGACGTCATCAGTCGTGGACTCTCCTCGACCGTAACGGCGTTGTGTTGCCTCTGAGGAGACGTCATCAGTCGTGGACTCTCCTCGACCTTAACGGCGTTGTGTTGCCTCTGAGGAGACGTCATCAGTCGTGGACTCTCCTCGACCTTAACGGCGTTGTGTTGCCTCTGAGGAGACGTCATCAGTCGTGGACTCTCCTCGACCTTAACGGCGTTGTGTTGCCTCTGAGGAGACGTCATCAGTCGTGGACTCTCCTCGACCTTAACGGCGTTGTGTTGCCTCGGAGGAGACGTCATCAGTCGTGGACTCTCCTCTGTCCATCGTCATGTAGAACATTCTAGAACAAAGTCGTCCCCCCCCCCAACACACACAGACGTCCATGTTGTCAGTTGTGCATGAACTAGTTTTCTGTCTGTGTACAGCTCCTACCAAAATACAGCCGGGGTTGTCACGGTTACCACTGTTAGCACCAGCAACAGCGAACAAGGATGGAGAGTGTGGGTGGAAGACGCCACCGTGGCGTCCTGTCTCCACAGCCCTGTCCTCTCCTCCTCTCGTTTCTTCCCCCTGTCCTCTCCTCCTCTCGTTTCTTCCCCCTGTCCTCTCCTCCTCTTGTTTCTTCCCCTGTTCCTCCCCTTCTCTCTGGGAGGGTCAACCGTGGCGTCCTGTCTCCACAGCCCTGTCCTCTCCTCCTCTCATTTCTTCCCCCTGTACTCTCCTCCTCTCGTTTCTTCCCCCTGTCCTCTCCTCCTCTCGTTTCTTCCCCTGTTCCTCCCCTTCTCTCTGGGAGGGTCAACCGTGGTGTCCTGCCTCCACAGCCCTGTCCTCTCCTTCTCTCGTTTCTTCCCCCTGTCCTCTCCTCCTCTCGTTTCTTCCCCTGTCCTCTCCTCCTCTCGTTTCTTCCCCCTGTCCTCTCCTCCTCTCGTTTCTTCCACCTGTCCTCTCCTCCTCTCGTTTCTTCCCCCTGTTCCTCCCCTTCTCTCTGGGAGGGTCAACCGTGGCGTCCTGGCTCCACAGCCCTGTCCTCTCCTCCTCTCGTTTCTTCCCCCTGTACTCTCCTCCTCTCGTTTCTTCCCCCTGTCCTCTCCTCCTCTCGTTTCTTCCCCCTGTTCCTCCCCTTCTCTCGTTTCTCCCCCCTGTTCCTCTCCTTCTCTCTGGGAGGGTCAACCGTGGCGTCCTGGCTCCACAGTCCTGTCCTCTCCTCCTCTCGTTTCTCCCCCCTGTTCCTCCCCTTCTCTCTGGGAGGGTCAACCGTGGCGTCCTGGCTCCACAGTCCTGTCCTCTCCTCCTCTCGTTTCCCCCCCTGTTCCTCCCCTTCTCTCTGGGAGGGTCAACCGTGGCGTCCTGCCTCCACAGCCCTGTCCTCTCCTCCTCTCGTTTCTCCCCCCTGTTCCTCCCCTTCTCTCGTTTCTCCCCCCTGTTCCTCCCCTTCTCTCTGGGAGGGTCAACCGTGGTGTCCTGCCTCCACAGCCCTGTCCTCTCCTCCTCTCGTTTCTTCCCCCTGTTCCTCCCCTTCTCTCTGGGAGGGTCAACCGTGGCGTCCTGTCTCCACAGCCCTGTCCTCTCCTCCTCTCGTTTCTCCCCCCTGTTCCTCCCCTTCTCTCTGGGAGGGTCAACCGTGGCGTCCTGCCTCCACAGCCCTGTCCTCTCGCTTCTTCCCCCTGTTCCTCCCCTTCTCTCTGGGAGGGTCAACCGTGGTGTCCTGGCTCCACAGCCCTGTCCTCTCCTCCTCTCGTTTCTTCCCCTGTTCTTCCCTTCTCTCTGGGAGGGTCTCTATGTGTCTCCCATCCCTCTACACTCCTGTCCTTCCAGGGGGCAGCAGGGGATCAGGCTGTTATAGTCTCTATGTCCCTCTACACTCCACCATGGAGACAGAGAGGATCAGGCTGTTATAGTCTCTCTATGTCCCTCTACACTCCACCATGGAGACAGAGAGGATCAGGCTGTTATAGTCTCTCTATGTCCTTGTATTTCTTTCTCAGAATGGACACCTGGTCTTTAAACAACACCGGGTCCAGCCGCATACTAGAGTGCACCAGAGGCATGCTGCCAAACCAGCTGGCAAACTTATTCATGCAGCTCTGTCGCTGGGCAAAGTGGTCTGGGTCGGCCCACCGAGACGCTCTGGAGGTCTGCAGAGAGAGAGAGAGAGAGAGAGAGAGAGAGAGACAGAGAGAGAGAGAGAGAGAGAGAGAGAGAGAGAGAGAGAGAGAGAGAGAGAGAGAGAGAGAGAGAGAGAGAGAGAGAGAGAGAGAGAGAGAGAGAGAGAGAGAGAGAGAGAGAGAGAGAGAGAGAGAGAGAGAGAGAGAGAGAGAGAGAGAGAGAGAGAGAGAGAGAGAGAGAGAGAGAGACAGAGACAGAGACAGAGAGAGAGAGAGAGAGACAGAGAGAGAGAGAGAGAGAGAGAGAGACAGAGACAGAGAGAGAGAGACAGAGAGATATTAGTAATGATCAATTCATAATGTTACCAGTTAAAGTTGATGGTTTTACTCTAGTTATTGGTTTGTTTATTGGTTTCATTGTTTCAGGCCAGAAACGAAATATATTTATGCAACAATAACAAACATCTATAACAACGCAGGTGGAAACTGTGGCGTCTGTTGAAATCATCAGGAACATTAAGGAAATAAAAAATAACATGAAAAAGCCACGGCACTTCCTGTGCATTTCCTGAGAAATGGGAAATAAATAAAGAATGATCTTGATCAACATTTCCCCCTACAGATTATGGTACAGCAGCCAGGGACACAAAGCCAGACTTGTTCCTGAAAAGGCTCAAATTCAATGTCCAGGTATTGTGATTCCTTTTTATATATTACATTTTAATTGTACCCTGCATCTGAAAAGTGAGTTGTGTGTGTGTGTAAACTACTTGTAAATGTCTCATTGAGTATACTCTTGTCACGCCCTGACCACAGAGAGCCTGTTATTCTCTATGTTGGTTAGGTCGGGGTGTGATTAAGGATGGGTTATCTAGGGGAATTATATATCTATGTTGGTTAGGTGGGGTGTGATTAAGGATGGGTTATCTAGGGGAATTATATATCTATGTTGGCCTGGTATGATTCCCAATCAGAGGCAGCTGTTTATCGTTGTCTCTGATTGTGGATCATATTTAGGCAGCCATTTCCCCTTTGTGCTTTGTGGGATCTTGTCTAGGTATAGTTGCCTGTGAGCACTACTCTGAGCGTCACGTTTTCGTTTGTTCGCTTTATTGTTTTTGTTCTTTAAGTTTCTCTTCCTAATCAAAAGGATGGAAACATACCACGCTGCATTGTGGTCCAATCATTATGACGATCGTGACAGCTCTACAGTCATATCTCCTGTTGTTCCTAAGCAGGCCAAACAGGAAGACCACAACGACCTCACCTGCACCATCATAGTCTCCTTGTACTGTTTCTTCTGGGTGACCTTGATGGGCGGCAGCTTGGTGACGGCTGACACCAGGAAGTTCATCAGGATGTCTTCGCAGTTAGACAGCTGGTCCACCAGGCCCCTCAGACTAGCCGGCAGGTAACTGGTGTACAGGTAGTGGTAATATCTACAAGTAAAGACAGGTACAGGTAGGGTTAGACCGGGAGGGTTAAGGTCAGGGTTCACAGTTACCAGCTGGTCCACCAGGCTCCTCAGACTAGCCGGCAGGTAACTGGTGTACAGGAAGTGGTAAAATCTACAGGTAAAGACAGGTACAGGTAGGGTTAGACCGGGAGGGTTAAGGTCAGGGTTCACAGTTACCAGCTGGTCCACCAGGCCCCTCAGACTAGCCGGCAGGTAACTGGTGTACAGGTAGTGGTAATATCAGGAAGTGGTAATATCTACAGGTAAAGACAGGTAGTGGTAATATCTACAGGTAAAGACAGGTAGTGGTAATATCTACAGGTAAAGACAGGTAGTTGTAATATCTACAGGTAGTGGTAATATCTACAGGTAGTGGTAATATCTACAGGTAGAGGTAATATCTACAGGTAGTGGTAATATCTACAGGTAGTGGTAATATCTACAGGTAAAGACAGGTAGTGGTAATATCTACAGGTAGTGGTAATATCTACAGGTAAAGACAGGTAGTGGTAATATCTACAGGTAAAGACAGGTAGTGGTAATATCTCCAGGTAGTGGTAATATCTACAGGTAAAGACAGGTAGTGGTAATATCTACAGGTAGTGGTAATATCTACAGGTAAAGACAGGTAGTGGTAATATCTACAGGTAGTGGTAATATCTACAGGTAAAGACAGGTAGTGGTAATATCTACAGGTAAAGACAGGTAGTGGTAATATCTACAGGTAGTGGTAATATCTACAGGTAAAGACAGGTAGTGGTAATATCTCCAGGTAGTGGTAATATCTCCAGGTAAAGACAGGTAGTGGTAATATCTCCAGGTAAAGACAGGTAGTGGTAATATCTACAGGTAAAGACAGGTAGTGGTAATATCTACAGGTAAAGACAGGTAGTGGTAATATCTACAGGTAAAGACAGGTAGTGGTAATATCTACAGGTAAAGACAGGTAGAGGTAATATCTACAGGTAAAGACAGGTAGAGGTAATATCTACAGGTAAAGACAGGTAGTGGTAATATCTACAGGTAGTGGTAATATCTCCAGGTAAAGACAGGTAGTGGTAATATCTACAGGTAGTGGTAATATCTACAGGTAGTGTTAATATCTACAGGTAAAGACAGGTAGTGGTAATATCTCCAGGTAAAGACAGGTAGTGGTAATATCTCCAGGTAAAGACAGGTAGTGGTAATATCTACAGGTAAAGACAGGTAGTGGTAATATCTACAGGTAGTGGTAATATCTACAGGTAGAGGTAATATCTACAGGTAAAGACAGGTAATGGTAATATCTACAGGTAAAGACAGGTACAGGTAGGGTTAGACCGGGAGGGTTAAGGTCAGGGTTCACAGTTAGACAGCTGGTCCACCAGGCCCCTCAGACTAGCCGGCAGGTAACTGGTGTACAGGTAGTGGTAATATCTACAGGTAAAGACAGGTACAGGTAGGGTTAGACCGGGAGGGTTAAGGTCAGGGTTCACAGTTACCAGCTGGTCCACCAGGCTCCTCAGACTAGCCGGCAGGTAACTGGTGTACAGGAAGTGGTAATATCTACAGGTAAAGACAGGTACAGGTAGGGTTAGACCGGGAGGGTTAAGGTCAGGGTTCACAGTTACCAGCTGGTCCACCAGGCCCCTCAGACTAGCCGGCAGGTAACTGGTGTACAGGAAGTGGTAATATCTACAGGTAAAGACAGGTAGTGGTAATATCTACAGGTAAAGACAGGTAGTGGTAATATCTACAGGTAAAGACAGGTAGTGGTAATATCTACAGGTAGTGGTAATATCTACAGGTAGTGGTAATATCTACAGGTAGTGGTAATATCTACAGGTAGAGGTAATATCTACAGGTAGTGGTAATATCTACAGGTAGTGGTAATATCTACAGGTAAAGACAGGTAGTGGTAATATCTACAGGTAGTGGTAATATCTACAGGTAAAGACAGGTAGTGGTAATATCTACAGGTAGTGGTAATATCTACAGGTAAAGACAGGTAGTGGTAATATCTACAGGTAGTGGTAATATCTACAGGTAAAGACAGGTAGTGGTAATATCTCCAGGTAGTGGTAATATCTCCAGGTAAAGACAGGTAGTGGTAATATCTCCAGGTAAAGACAGGTAGTGGTAATATCTACAGGTAGTGGTAATATCTACAGGTAGTGGTAATATCTCCAGGTAAAGACAGGTAGTGGTAATATCTCCAGGTAAAGACAGGTAGTGGTAATATCTCCAGGTAAAGACAGGTAGTGGTAATATCTACAGGTAAAGACAGGTAGTGGTAATATCTACAGGTAAAGACAGGTAGTGGTAATATCTACAGGTAAAGACAGGTAGAGGTAATATCTACAGGTAAAGACAGGTAGAGGTAATATCTACAGGTAAAGACAGGTAGTGGTAATATCTACAGGTAGTGGTAATATCTCCAGGTAAAGACAGGTAGTGGTAATATCTACAGGTAGTGGTAATATCTACAGGTAGTGTTAATATCTACAGGTAAAGACAGGTAGTGGTAATATCTCCAGGTAAAGACAGGTAGTGGTAATATCTCCAGGTAAAGACAGGTAGTGGTAATATCTCCAGGTAGAGGTAATATCAGGTAGTGGTAATATCTCCAGGTAAAGACAGGTAGTGGTAATATCTCCAGGTAGTGGTAATATCTCCAGGTAAAGACAGGTAGTGGTAATATCTACAGGTAAAGACAGGTAGTGGTAATATCTACAGGTAGTGGTAATATCTACAGGTAGAGGTAATATCTACAGGTAAAGACAGGTAGTGGTAATATCTCCAGGTAAAGACAGGTAGTGGTAATATCTACAGGTAGTGGTAATATCTACAGGTAGAGGTAATATCTACAGGTAAAGACAGGTAGTGGTAATATCTCCAGGTAAAGACAGGTAGTGGTAATATCTACAGGTAGAGGTAATATCTACAGGTAGAGGTAATATCTACAGGTAGAGGTAATATCTACAGGTAAAGACAGGTAGTGGTAATATCTACAGGTAGTGGTAATATCTCCAGGTAAAGACAGGTAGTGGTAATATCTACAGGTAGTGGTAATATCTACAGGTAGAGGTAATATCTCCAGGTAAAGACAGGTAGTGGTAATATCTACAGGTAGTGGTAATATCTACAGGTAAAGACAGGTAGTGGTAATATCTACAGGTAGTGGTAATATCTACAGGTAAAGACAGGTAGTGGTAATATCTACAGGTAGAGGTAATATCTCCAGGTAAAGACAGGTAGTGGTAATATCTACAGGTAGTGGTAATATCTACAGGTAGTGTTAATATCTACAGGTAAAGACAGGTAGTGGTAATATCTCCAGGTAAAGACAGGTAGTGGTAATATCTCCAGGTAAAGACAGGTAGTGGTAATATCTACAGGTAGTGGTAATATCTACAGGTAGTGGTAATATCTACAGGTAGTGGTAATATCTCCAGGTAAAGACAGGTAGTGGTAATATCTACAGGTAGTGGTAATATCTCCAGGTAAAGACAGGTAGTGGTAATATCTCCAGGTAAAGACAGGTAGTGGTAATATCTACAGGTAGTGGTAATATCTACAGGTAAAGACAGGTAGTGGTAATATCTACAGGTAAAGACATGTAGAGATAATATCTACAGGTAGTGGTAATATCTACAGGTAAAGACAGGTAGAGGTAATATCTAGAGGTAGAGGTAATATCTACAGGTAGTGGTAATATCTCCAGGTAAAGACAGGTAGAGGTAATATCTAGAGGACAGGTAACATTAGTTGGAGGTCAGAGTTCATTCAGCTCCCCTATAGCTGTTTTGATATGAAACAGTCAACGCTACGGCTCAACGGTAGTCCCATCCTACTCCTGGAGAGCCAACTACCCTCCTGACCCGTCTTGTTTCAGCCCTTAATCTAACAAACCTGATTCTTCTCACCTGTGGTATATAGCAGCTCCTGTCAGAACCATCGAGTAGTCGTTGGTCCACTTGGAGGTGTAACCCCACCGCTCCTTGTTGCTGTCCCAGAAATGACTCCTGGCCGGGTATCCCACAATCCTCTCTGGGAAACTCTGCCACACCGTGAAAGCAAAGTCCACCTGCAAAAAGGGAGAGAGAGTGGTTGACATTGAGCACCTAAAGCTCGTTATACAACTACAGTTGTCACGACTTCCGTCGAAGCCGGGTCCTCTCCTTGTTCGGGCGGCGTTCGGCGGTCGGCGTCACCGGCTTTCTAGCCATCGCCGCTCCATTTTTCCATTTGTTTCGTCTTGTTCCCTGCACACCTGGTTTACATTCCCCAATCACACTGCATGTATGTATTCCTCTGTTCCCCCCCCATGTCTTTGTGTGGAATTGTTTTTGTTACGTGTTTCATGTTTCATGTTACGCGCCAGGCTGTTTTTTTCCCTGTATTCCGTGGTATTTCACGAAGGATGTTTAATTGTTAAACATTTGTTTATTTTTTTGTGACTGTTTCACGGCCTTGCACTTTTTGACCTTTGGCTGGAGGTTTTGACGCAGTGGCGTCTGTCGGTTTATTTCCCTCTGCCTTAATAAAGTGTGCGACTGTTCACAACTCTCCGCTCTCCTGCACCTGACTTCTCCACCAGTAGCGCACAACCTTGACAACAGTATATGATGCAATCCTTCCATTCAGCTCAGCTGTTGTGACACTGCATCCAGCATGTATAGATGAAGTTGACCGTTTGTTGCCCATGTCATTTATATAAATGGTGAACACCGGGCTATCTGCATTGTGTCCCACCCACCACCCACCAACCCCTCTTTTTATGCTACTGCTACTCTGTGTTCATCATATATGCATTGTCACTTTAACCATACCTACATGTACATACTACCTCAATCAGCCTGACAAACCGGTGTCTGTATGTACCCTCGCTACTTTTATAGCCTCGCTACTGTATATAGCCTGTCTTTTTACTGTTGTTTTATTTCTTTACCTACCTATTGTTCACCTAATACTTTTTTCGCACTATTGGTTAGAGCTTGTAAGTAAGCATTTCACTGTATACCTGTTGTATTCAGCACACGTGACAAACTTTGATTTGATAACAGGGCCTAAAATAGAACCTTGTGGTACCCCTTTAGTTTACATAAAGTAATAAACTACTGGCAGTAATTCACCTCAGTAGCAGAGAGAACTGGGCCTAAAATAGAACCCTGTGGTACCCCTTTAGTTTACACACGGTAATAAACTACTGGCAGTAACTCACCTCAGTAGTAGAGAGAACAGTATCCTCGTCCAGACTCAGAACGGCGTCTGTTGGTATTGTGTCATAGGGCAGGAAACGACTGCTCATCACCTGAAGACACAGCAACAAACAGTAGGGCTCTTCACTGCAACAACCATCAATATAAGTCACTCGATATCTGAGAACAATCAATACAAGTCACTAGAATGTGCTTACTAGGGCTATATTTCAACTTCTCTCTGTATCCATCAGCATATTGATGTATGTGAAGCTATAGGAAAAGAGGACTCATCTTACTCTCCCCATCTATGACCAGGACAGGTACTGAGGATTCACCTTACTCTCCTCCTCAATGACCAGGACAGGTACTGAGGACTCACCTTGCTCTCCTACTCAATGACCAGGACAGGTACTGAGGACTCACCTTGCTCTCCCCATCTAGGACCAGGACAGGTACTGAGGACTCACCTTTCTCTCCTCCTCAATGACCAGGACAGGTACTGAGGACTCACCTTGCTCTCCTCCTCAATGACCAGGACAGGTACTGAGGACTCACCTTACTCTCCTCCTCAATGACCAGGACAGGTACTGAGGACTCACCTTGCTCTCCTTCTCAATGACCAGGACAGGTACTGAGGACTCACCTTACTCTCCTCCTCAATGACCAGGACAGGTACTGAGGACTCACCTTGCTCTCCTCCTCAATGACCAGGACAGGTACTGAGGACTCACCTTGCTCTCCCCATCTATGACCAGGACAGGTACTGAGGACTCACCTTACTCTCCTCCTCAATGACCAGGACAGGTACTGAGGACTCACCTTACTCTCCTCCTCAATGACCAGGACAGGTACTGAGGACTCACCTTACTCTCCCCATCTATGACCAGGACAGGTACGGAGGTGGCAGGCCAGCGGTGTTTGGCCGGGAGGGGCTTGTCACAGTTCCATAGGACTATCACCTGGAAAAATATGACATACATTTAAACATGAAATTACGTTTTCCTTCGGATGGATTATATCACAACCAAAAGCTACTACAGTTGAAGTCGGAAGTTTGCATACACCTTAGACAAATGCATTTAAACTCCGTTTTTCATAATCCCTGACATTTAATCCTAGTAAAAATTCCCTGTTTTAGGTCAGTTAGGATCACTACTTTATTTTAAGAATGTGAAATGTCAGAATAATAGTAGTGATTTATTTCAGCTTTTATTTCTTTCATCACATTCCCAGTGGGTGAGAAGTTTACATACACTCAATTAGTATTCGGTAGCATTGCCTTTAAATTGTTTAATTTGGGTCAAACGTTTCGGGTAGCCTTCCATAAGCTTCCCACAATAAGTTGGGTGAATTTTGGCCCATTCCTCCTGACAGAGCTGGTGTAACTGAGTCAGGTTTGTAGGCCTCCTTGCTCGCACACGCTTTTTCAGTTCTGCCCACAAATTTTCTATAGGATTGAGGTCAGGGCTTTGTGATGGCCACTCCAATACCTTGACTTTGTTGTCCTTAAGCCATTTTGCCACAACTTTGGAAGTATGCTTGGGGTCATTGTCCATTTGGAAGACCCATTTGTGACCAAACTTTAACTTCCTGACTGATGTCTTGAGATGTTGCTTCAATATATCCACATACTTTTCCTTCCTCATGATGACATCTATTTTGTGAAGCGCACCAGTCCCTCCTGCAGCAAAGCACCCCCACAACATGATGCTGCCACCCCCGTGCTTCACGGTTGGGATGGTGTTCTTCGGCTTGCAAGCCTCCCCCTTTTTCCTCCAAACATAACGATGGTCATTATGGCCAAACAGTTATATTTTTGTTTCATCAGACCAGAGGACATTTCTCCAGAAAGTACGATCTTTGTCCCCATGTGCAGTTGCAAACCGTAGTCTGGCTTTTTTATGGCGGTTTTGGAGCATTGGCTTCTTCCTTGCTGAGCGGCCTTTCAGGTTATGTCGATATAGGACTCGTTTTACTGTGGATATAGATACTTTTGTACCCGTTTCCTCCAGCATCTTCACAAGGTCCTTTGCTGTTGTTCTGGGATTGATTTGCACTTTTTGCACCAAAGTACATTCATCTCTAGGAGACAGAACGCGTGTCCTTCCTGAGCGGTATGACGGCTGCGTGGTCCCATGGTGTTTATACTTGCGTACTATTGTTTGTACAGATGAACGTGGTACCTTCAGGCGTTTGGAAATTGCTCCCAATGATGAACCAGATTTGTGGCGGTCTACATTTTTTTCTGAGGTCTTGGCTGATTTCTTTTGATTTTCCCATGATGTCAAGCAAAGAGACACTGAGTTTGAAGGTAGACCATGAAATACATCCACAGGTACACCTCCAATTGACTCAAATGATGACAATTAGCCTATCAGAAGCTTCTAAAGCCATGACATAATTTTCTGGAATTTTCCAAGCTGTTTAAAGGCACGGTCAACTTAGTGTATGTAAACTTCTGACCCACTGGAATTGTGAATACAGTGAATTATAAGTGAAATAATCTGTCTGTAAACAATTGTTGGAAAATTACTTGTGTCATGCACAAAGTAGATGTCCTAAACCGACTTGCCAAAACTATAGTTTGTTAAATAGAAATTTGTGGAGTGGTTGAAAAACGAGATTTAACGACTCCAACCTAAGTGTATGTAAACTTCCCACTTCAACTGTATATGAATTATGATGACCTGATATAAAAGCACACATTCATGTAACATTGATAAAGACATCTATCTGGGTGACAACATGACATGTGCAACACAGAGATATATTTATACATCTAACTCCATAAATAACAAGGTTCTTGTTGCAGAAGGAGTTATATTTCTGGGTTCATTCTATCAATGCCAACCACATACAGCATGGCGCTAGCTGTTACCTAGACAACGTAGTGAGACTTGGCAACCTGCCACCAGGAGCCAAATATCTACTTTCTACAAGGTCAGGTTACTGAAGGATTTCTGAGTTCATTCTACGACTCATGATGACCACGTATGGGCATGTGGTGCTGGGAGTGACCTGGGCACACAAACAGTACTGACATTGATAGTCCACCTGGACACAGTGTTGAGATGTGAGTTAGTTAGTCCACCTGGACACAGTGTTGAGATGTGAGTTAGTTAGTCTACCTGGACACAGTGTTGAGATGTGAGTTAGTTAATCTACCTGGACACAGTGTTGAGATGTGAGTTAGTTAGTCTACCTGGACACAGTGTTGAGATGTGAGTTAGTTAGTTAGTCCACCTGGACACAGTGTTGAGATGTGAGTTAGTTAGTCTACCTGGACACAGTGTTGAGATGTGAGTTAGTTAGTCTACCTGGACACAGTGTTGAGATGTGAGTTAGTTAGTCTACCTGGACACAGTGTTGAGATGTGAGTTAGTTAATCTACCTGGACACAGTGTTGAGATGTGAGTTAGTTAATCTACCTGGACACAGTGTTGAGATGTGAGTTAGTTAATCTACCTGGACACAGTGTTGAGATGTGAGTTAGTTAATCTACCTGGACACAGTGTTGAGATGTGAGTTAGTTAATCTACCTGGACACAGTGTTGAGATGTGAGTTAGTTAGTCTACCTGGACACAGTGTTGAGATGTGAGTTAGTTAATCTACCTGGACACAGTGTTGAGATGTGAGTTAATCTACCTGGACACAGTGTTGAGATGTGAGTTAGTTAATCTACCTGGACACAGTGTTGAGATGTGAGTTAGTTAATCTACCTGGACACAGTGTTGAGATGTGAGTTAGTTAATCTACCTGGACACAGTGTTGAGATGTGAGTTAGTTAGTTAATCTACCTGGACACAGTGTTGAGATGTGAGTTAGTTAGTTAATCTACCTGGACACAGTGTTGAGATGTGAGTTAGTTAGTTAATCTACCTGGACACAGTGTTGAGATGTGAGTTAGTTAATCTACCTGGACACAGTGTTGAGATGTGAGTTAGTTAGTCTACCTGGACACAGTGTTGAGATGTGAGTTAGTTAGTTAATCTACCTGAACACAGTGTTGAGATGTGAGTTAGTTAATCTACCTGGACACAGTGTTGAGATGTGAGTTAGTTAATCTACCTGGACACAGTGTTGAGATGTGAGTTAGTTAGTCTACCTGGACACAGTGTTGAGATGTGAGTTAGTTAATCTACCTGGACACAGTGTTGAGATGTGAGTTAGTTAATCTACCTGGACACAGTGTTGAGATGTGAGTTAGTTAATCTACCTGGACACAGTGTTGAGATGTGAGTTAGTTAATCTACCTGGACACAGTGTTGAGATGTGAGTTAGTTAATCTACCTGGACACAGTGTTGAGATGTGAGTTAGTTAGTCTACCTGGACACAGTGTTGAGATGTGAGTTAGTTAATCTACCTGGACACAGTGTTGAGATGTGAGTTAGTTAATCTACCTGGACACAGTGTTGAGATGTGAGTTAGTTAATCTACCTGGACACAGTGTTGAGATGTGAGTTAGTTAATCTACCTGGACACAGTGTTGAGATGTGAGTTAGTTAGTTAATCTACCTGGACACAGTGTTGAGATGTGAGTTAGTTAGTTAATCTACCTGGACACAGTGTTGAGATGTGAGTTAGTTAATCTACCTGGACACAGTGTTGAGATGTGAGTTAGTTAGTCCACCTGGACACAGTGTTGAGATGTGAGTTAGTTAGTCTACCTGGACACAGTGTTGAGATGTGAGTTAGTTAATCTACCTGGACACAGTGTTGAGATGTGAGTTAGTTAATCTACCTGGACACAGTGTTGAGATGTGAGTTAGTTAATCTACCTGGACACAGTGTGGAGATGTGAGTTAGTTAATCTACCTGGACACAGTGTTGAGATGTGAGTTAGTTAATCTACCTGGACACAGTATTGAGATGTGAGTTAGTTAATCTACCTGGACACAGTGTTGAGATGTGAGTTAGTTAATCTACCTGGACACAGTGTTGAGATGTGAGTTAGTTAGTCTACCTGGACACAGTGTTGAGATGTGAGTTAGTTAGTTAATCTACCTGGACACAGTGTTGAGATGTGAGTTAGTTAATCTACCTGGACACAGTGTTGAGATGTGAGTTAGTTAATCTACCTGGACACAGTGTTGAGATGTGAGTTAGTTAGTTAATCTACCTGGACACAGTGTTGAGATGTGAGTTAGTTAGTTAATCTACCTGGACACAGTGTTGAGATGTGAGTTAGTTAATCTACCTGGACACAGTGTTGAGATGTGAGTTAGTTAGTCTACCTGGACACAGTGTTGAGATGTGAGTTAGTTAATCTACCTGGACACAGTGTTGAGATGTGAGTTAGTTAATCTACCTGGACACAGTGTTGAGATGTGAGTTAGTTAATCTACCTGGACACAGTGTTGAGATGTGAGTTAGTTAGTCCACCTGGACACAGTGTTGAGATGTGAGTTAGTTAATCTACCTGGACACAGTGTTGAGATGTGAGTTAGTTAGTCTACCTGGACACAGTGTTGAGATGTGAGTTAGTTAATCTACCTGGACACAGTGTTGAGATGTGAGTTAGTTAGTCTACCTGGACACAGTGTTGAGATGTGAGTTAGTTAATCTACCTGGACACAGTGTTGAGATGTGAGTTAGTTAATCTACCTGGACACAGTGTTGAGATGTGAGTTAGTTAGTCTACCTGGACACAGTGTTGAGATGTGAGTTAGTTAGTTAGTCCACCTGGACACAGTGTTGAGATGTGAGTTAGTTAGTTAGTCCACCTGGACACAGTGTTGAGATGTGAGTTAGTTAGTTAGTCCACCTGGACACAGTGTTGAGATGTGAGTTAGTTAGTCTACCTGGACACAGTGTTGAGATGTGAGTTAGTTAATCTACCTGGACACAGTGTTGAGATGTGAGTTAGTTAATCTACCTGGACACAGTGTTGAGATGTGAGTTAGTTAATCTACCTGGACACAGTGTTGAGATGTGAGTTAGTTAGTCCACCTGGACACAGTGTTGAGATGTGAGTTAGTTAATCTACCTGGACACAGTGTTGAGATGTGAGTTAGTTAGTTAATCTACCTGGACACAGTGTTGAGATGTGAGTTAGTTAATCTACCTGGACACAGTGTTGAGATGTGAGTTAGTTAGTCTACCTGGACACAGTGTTGAGATGTGAGTTAGTTAATCTACCTGGACACAGTGTTGAGATGTGAGTTAGTTAGTCCACCTGGACACAGTGTTGAGATGTGAGTTAGTTAATCTACCTGGACACAGTGTTGAGATGTGAGTTAGTTAATCTACCTGGACACAGTGTTGAGATGTGAGTTAGTTAGTCTACCTGGACACAGTGTTGAGATGTGAGTTAGTTAGTCTACCTGGACACAGTGTTGAGATGTGAGTTAGTTAATCTACCTGGACACAGTGTTGAGATGTGAGTTAGTTAGTCTACCTGGACACAGTGTTGAGATGTGAGTTAGTTAATCTACCTGGACACAGTGTTGAGATGTGAGTTAGTTAGTCTACCTGGACACAGTGTTGAAATGTGAGTTAGTTAGTCTACCTGGACACAGTGTTGAGATGTGAGTTAGTTAATCTACCTGGACACAGTGTTGAGATGTGAGTTAGTTAGTCCACCTGGACACAGTGTTGAGATGTGAGTTAGTTAATCTACCTGGACACAGTGTTGAGATGTGAGTTAGTTAATCTACCTGGACACAGTGTTGAGATGTGAGTTAGTTAGTCTACCTGGACACAGTGTTGAGATGTGAGTTAGTTAATCTACCTGGACACAGTGTTGAGATGTGAGTTAGTTAATCTACCTGGACACAGTGTTGAGATGTGAGTTAGTTAGTCTACCTGGACACAGTGTTGAGATGTGAGTTAGTTAGTTAATCTACCTGGACACAGTGTTGAGATGTGAGTTAGTTAATCTACCTGGACACAGTGTTGAGATGTGAGTTAGTTAGTCTACCTGGACACAGTGTTGAGATGTGAGTTAGTTAGTCTACCTGGACACAGTGTTGAGATGTGAGTTAGTTAGTCTACCTGGACACAGTGTTGAGATGTGAGTTAGTTAGTTAATCTACCTGGACACAGTGTTGAGATGTGAGTTAGTTAATCTACCTGGACACAGTGTTGAGATGTGAGTTAGTTAATCTACCTGGACACAGTGTTGAGATGTGAGTTAGTTAATCTACCTGGACACAGTGTTGAGATGTGAGTTAGTTAATCTACCTGGACACAGTGTTGAGATGTGAGTTAGTTAATCTACCTGGACACAGTGTTGAGATGTGAGTTAGTTAATCTACCTGGACACAGTGTTGAGATGTGAGTTAGTTAGTCTACCTGGACACAGTGTTGAGATGTGAGTTAGTTAGTCTACCTGGACACAGTGTTGAGATGTGAGTTAGTTAATCTACCTGGACACAGTGTTGAGATGTGAGTTAGTTAGTCTACCTGGACATAGTGTTGAGATGTGAGTTAGTTAGTCTACCTGGACACAGTGTTGAGATGTGAGTTAGTTAGTTAATCTACCTGGACACAGTGTTGAGATGTGAGTTAGTTAATCTACCTGGACACAGTGTTGAGATGTGAGTTAGTTAGTCTACCTGGACACAGTGTTGAGATGTGAGTTAGTTAGTCTACCTGGACACAGTGTTGAGATGTGAGTTAGTTAGTTAATCTACCTGGACACAGTGTTGAGATGTGAGTTAGTTAATCTACCTGGACACAGTGTTGAGATGTGAGTTAGTTAGTCTACCTGGACACAGTGTTGAGATGTGAGTTAGTTAATCTACCTGGACACAGTGTTGAGATGTGAGTTAGTTAGTTAATCTGCCTGGACACAGTGTTGAGATGTGAGTTAGTTAGTCTACCTGGACACAGTGTTGAGATGTGAGTTAGTTAGTTAATCTACCTGGACACAGTGTTGAGATGTGAGTTAGTTAATCTACCTGGACACAGTGTTGAGATGTGAGTTAGTTAATCTACCTGGACACAGTGTTGAGATGTGAGTTAGTTAATCTACCTGGACACAGTGTTGAGATGTGAGTTAGTTAGTCTACCTGGACACAGTGTTGAGATGTGAGTTAGTTAGTTAATCTACCTGGACACAGTGTTGAGATGTGAGTTAGTTAATCTACCTGGACACAGTGTTGAGATGTGAGTTAGTTAGTCCACCTGGACACAGTGTTGAGATGTGAGTTAGTTAGTCTACCTGGACACAGTGTTGAGATGTGAGTTAGTTAGTTAGTCCACCTGGACACAGTGTTGAGATGTGAGTTAGTTAGTTAGTCCACCTGGACACAGTGTTGAGATGTGAGTTAGTTAGTTAGTCCACCTGGACACAGTGTTGAGATGTGAGTTAGTTAGTCTACCTGGACACAGTGTTGAGATGTGAGTTAGTTAATCTACCTGGACACAGTGTTGAGATGTGAGTTAGTTAATCTACCTGGACACAGTGTTGAGATGTGAGTTAGTTAATCTACCTGGACACAGTGTTGAGATGTGAGTTAGTTAGTCCACCTGGACACAGTGTTGAGATGTGAGTTAGTTAATCTACCTGGACACAGTGTTGAGATGTGAGTTAGTTAGTTAATCTACCTGGACACAGTGTTGAGATGTGAGTTAGTTAATCTACTTGGACACAGTGTTGAGATGTGAGTTAGTTAGTCTACCTGGACACAGTGTTGAGATGTGAGTTAGTTAATCTACCTGGACACAGTGTTGAGATGTGAGTTAGTTAGTCCACCTGGACACAGTGTTGAGATGTGAGTTAGTTAATCTACCTGGACACAGTGTTGAGATGTGAGTTAGTTAATCTACCTGGACACAGTGTTGAGATGTGAGTTAGTTAGTCTACCTGGACACAGTGTTGAGATGTGAGTTAGTTAGTCTACCTGGACACAGTGTTGAGATGTGAGTTAGTTAATCTACCTGGACACAGTGTTGAGATGTGAGTTAGTTAGTCTACCTGGACACAGTGTTGAGATGTGAGTTAGTTAATCTACCTGGACACAGTGTTGAGATGTGAGTTAGTTAGTCTACCTGGACACAGTGTTGAAATGTGAGTTAGTTAGTCTACCTGGACACAGTGTTGAGATGTGAGTTAGTTAATCTACCTGGACACAGTGTTGAGATGTGAGTTAGTTAGTCCACCTGGACACAGTGTTGAGATGTGAGTTAGTTAATCTACCTGGACACAGTGTTGAGATGTGAGTTAGTTAATCTACCTGGACACAGTGTTGAGATGTGAGTTAGTTAGTCTACCTGGACACAGTGTTGAGATGTGAGTTAGTTAATCTACCTGGACACAGTGTTGAGATGTGAGTTAGTTAATCTACCTGGACACAGTGTTGAGATGTGAGTTAGTTAATCTACCTGGACACAGTGTTGAGATGTGAGTTAGTTAGTTAATCTACCTGGACACAGTGTTGAGATGTGAGTTAGTTAGTTAATCTACCTGGACACAGTGTTGAGATGTGAGTTAGTTAATCTACCTGGACACAGTGTTGAGATGTGAGTTAGTTAGTCTACCTGGACACAGTGTTGAGATGTGAGTTAGTTAGTCTACCTGGACACAGTGTTGAGATGTGAGTTAGTTAGTCTACCTGGACACAGTGTTGAGATGTGAGTTAGTTAGTTAATCTACCTGGACACAGTGTTGAGATGTGAGTTAGTTAATCTACCTGGACACAGTGTTGAGATGTGAGTTAGTTAATCTACCTGGACACAGTGTTGAGATGTGAGTTAGTTAATCTACCTGGACACAGTGTTGAGATGTGAGTTAGTTAATCTACCTGGACACAGTGTTGAGATGTGAGTTAGTTAATCTACCTGGACACAGTGTTGAGATGTGAGTTAGTTAATCTACCTGGACACAGTGTTGAGATGTGAGTTAGTTAGTCTACCTGGACACAGTGTTGAGATGTGAGTTAGTTAGTCTACCTGGACACAGTGTTGAGATGTGAGTTAGTTAATCTACCTGGACACAGTGTTGAGATGTGAGTTAGTTAGTCTACCTGGACATAGTGTTGAGATGTGAGTTAGTTAGTCTACCTGGACACAGTGTTGAGATGTGAGTTAGTTAGTTAATCTACCTGGACACAGTGTTGAGATGTGAGTTAGTTAATCTACCTGGACACAGTGTTGAGATGTGAGTTAGTTAGTCTACCTGGACACAGTGTTGAGATGTGAGTTAGTTAGTCTACCTGGACACAGTGTTGAGATGTGAGTTAGTTAGTTAATCTACCTGGACACAGTGTTGAGATGTGAGTTAGTTAATCTACCTGGACACAGTGTTGAGATGTGAGTTAGTTAGTCTACCTGGACACAGTGTTGAGATGTGAGTTAGTTAATCTACCTGGACACAGTGTTGAGATGTGAGTTAGTTAGTTAATCTGCCTGGACACAGTGTTGAGATGTGAGTTAGTTCATCTACCTGGACACAGTGTTGAGATGTGAGTTAGTTAATCTACCTGGACACAGTGTTGAGATGTGAGTTAGTTAATCTACCTGGACACAGTGTTGAGATGTGAGTTAGTTAGTCTACCTGGACACAGTGTTGAGATGTGAGTTAGTTAGTTAATCTACCTGGACACAGTGTTGAGATGTGAGTTAGTTAATCTACCTGGACACAGTGTTGAGATGTGAGTTAGTTAATCTACCTGGACACAGTGTTGAGATGTGAGTTAGTTAATCTACCTGGACACAGTGTTGAGATGTGAGTTAGTTAATCTACCTGGACACAGTGTTGAGATGTGAGTTAGTTAGTCTACCTGGACACAGTGTTGAGATGTGAGTTAGTTAATCTACCTGGACACAGTGTTGAGATGTGAGTTAGTTAATCTACCTGGACACAGTGTTGAGATGTGAGTTAGTTAATCTACCTGGACACAGTGTTGAGATGTGAGTTAGTTAATCTACCTGGACACAGTGTTGAGATGTGAGTTAGTTAGTTAATCTACCTGGACACAGTGTTGAGATGTGAGTTAGTTAGTTAATCTACCTGGACACAGTGTTGAGATGTGAGTTAGTTAATCTACCTGGACACAGTGTTGAGATGTGAGTTAGTTAGTCCACCTGGACACAGTGTTGAGATGTGAGTTAGTTAGTCTACCTGGACACAGTGTTGAGATGTGAGTTAGTTAATCTACCTGGACACAGTGTTGAGATGTGAGTTAGTTAATCTACCTGGACACAGTGTTGAGATGTGAGTTAGTTAATCTACCTGGACACAGTGTGGAGATGTGAGTTAGTTAATCTACCTGGACACAGTGTTGAGATGTGAGTTAGTTAATCTACCTGGACACAGTATTGAGATGTGAGTTAGTTAATCTACCTGGACACAGTGTTGAGATGTGAGTTAGTTAATCTACCTGGACACAGTGTTGAGATGTGAGTTAGTTAGTCTACCTGGACACAGTGTTGAGATGTGAGTTAGTTAGTTAATCTACCTGGACACAGTGTTGAGATGTGAGTTAGTTAATCTACCTGGACACAGTGTTGAGATGTGAGTTAGTTAATCTACCTGGACACAGTGTTGAGATGTGAGTTAGTTAGTTAATCTACCTGGACACAGTGTTGAGATGTGAGTTAGTTAGTTAATCTACCTGGACACAGTGTTGAGATGTGAGTTAGTTAATCTACCTGGACACAGTGTTGAGATGTGAGTTAGTTAGTCTACCTGGACACAGTGTTGAGATGTGAGTTAGTTAATCTACCTGGACACAGTGTTGAGATGTGAGTTAGTTAATCTACCTGGACACAGTGTTGAGATGTGAGTTAGTTAATCTACCTGGACACAGTGTTGAGATGTGAGTTAGTTAGTCCACCTGGACACAGTGTTGAGATGTGAGTTAGTTAATCTACCTGGACACAGTGTTGAGATGTGAGTTAGTTAGTCTACCTGGACACAGTGTTGAGATGTGAGTTAGTTAATCTACCTGGACACAGTGTTGAGATGTGAGTTAGTTAGTCTACCTGGACACAGTGTTGAGATGTGAGTTAGTTAATCTACCTGGACACAGTGTTGAGATGTGAGTTAGTTAATCTACCTGGACACAGTGTTGAGATGTGAGTTAGTTAGTCTACCTGGACACAGTGTTGAGATGTGAGTTAGTTAGTTAGTCCACCTGGACACAGTGTTGAGATGTGAGTTAGTTAGTTAGTCCACCTGGACACAGT
Source organism: Salvelinus alpinus (assembly GCF_045679555.1). Lineage (NCBI taxonomy): Eukaryota > Metazoa > Chordata > Actinopteri > Salmoniformes > Salmonidae > Salvelinus > Salvelinus alpinus. Next base: position 10,561,903 of record NC_092089.1, on the reverse strand, counting down.
GTTGAGATGTGAGTTAGTTAGTTAGTCCACCTGGACACAGTGTTGAGATGTGAGTTAGTTAGTCTACCTGGACACAGTGTTGAGATGTGAGTTAGTTAATCTACCTGGACACAGTGTTGAGATGTGAGTTAGTTAATCTACCTGGACACAGTGTTGAGATGTGAGTTAGTTAATCTACCTGGACACAGTGTTGAGATGTGAGTTAGTTAGTCCACCTGGACACAGTGTTGAGATGTGAGTTAGTTAATCTACCTGGACACAGTGTTGAGATGTGAGTTAGTTAGTTAATCTACCTGGACACAGTGTTGAGATGTGAGTTAGTTAATCTACCTGGACACAGTGTTGAGATGTGAGTTAGTTAGTCTACCTGGACACAGTGTTGAGATGTGAGTTAGTTAATCTACCTGGACACAGTGTTGAGATGTGAGTTAGTTAGTCCACCTGGACACAGTGTTGAGATGTGAGTTAGTTAATCTACCTGGACACAGTGTTGAGATGTGAGTTAGTTAATCTACCTGGACACAGTGTTGAGATGTGAGTTAGTTAGTCTACCTGGACACAGTGTTGAGATGTGAGTTAGTTAGTCTACCTGGACACAGTGTTGAGATGTGAGTTAGTTAATCTACCTGGACACAGTGTTGAGATGTGAGTTAGTTAGTCTACCTGGACACAGTGTTGAGATGTGAGTTAGTTAATCTACCTGGACACAGTGTTGAGATGTGAGTTAGTTAGTCTACCTGGACACAGTGTTGAAATGTGAGTTAGTTAGTCTACCTGGACACAGTGTTGAGATGTGAGTTAGTTAATCTACCTGGACACAGTGTTGAGATGTGAGTTAGTTAGTCCACCTGGACACAGTGTTGAGATGTGAGTTAGTTAATCTACCTGGACACAGTGTTGAGATGTGAGTTAGTTAATCTACCTGGACACAGTGTTGAGATGTGAGTTAGTTAGTCTACCTGGACACAGTGTTGAGATGTGAGTTAGTTAATCTACCTGGACACAGTGTTGAGATGTGAGTTAGTTAATCTACCTGGACACAGTGTTGAGATGTGAGTTAGTTAGTCTACCTGGACACAGTGTTGAGATGTGAGTTAGTTAGTTAATCTACCTGGACACAGTGTTGAGATGTGAGTTAGTTAATCTACCTGGACACAGTGTTGAGATGTGAGTTAGTTAGTCTACCTGGACACAGTGTTGAGATGTGAGTTAGTTAGTCTACCTGGACACAGTGTTGAGATGTGAGTTAGTTAGTCTACCTGGACACAGTGTTGAGATGTGAGTTAGTTAGTTAATCTACCTGGACACAGTGTTGAGATGTGAGTTAGTTAATCTACCTGGACACAGTGTTGAGATGTGAGTTAGTTAATCTACCTGGACACAGTGTTGAGATGTGAGTTAGTTAATCTACCTGGACACAGTGTTGAGATGTGAGTTAGTTAATCTACCTGGACACAGTGTTGAGATGTGAGTTAGTTAATCTACCTGGACACAGTGTTGAGATGTGAGTTAGTTAATCTACCTGGACACAGTGTTGAGATGTGAGTTAGTTAGTCTACCTGGACACAGTGTTGAGATGTGAGTTAGTTAGTCTACCTGGACACAGTGTTGAGATGTGAGTTAGTTAATCTACCTGGACACAGTGTTGAGATGTGAGTTAGTTAGTCTACCTGGACATAGTGTTGAGATGTGAGTTAGTTAGTCTACCTGGACACAGTGTTGAGATGTGAGTTAGTTAGTTAATCTACCTGGACACAGTGTTGAGATGTGAGTTAGTTAATCTACCTGGACACAGTGTTGAGATGTGAGTTAGTTAGTCTACCTGGACACAGTGTTGAGATGTGAGTTAGTTAGTCTACCTGGACACAGTGTTGAGATGTGAGTTAGTTAGTTAATCTACCTGGACACAGTGTTGAGATGTGAGTTAGTTAATCTACCTGGACACAGTGTTGAGATGTGAGTTAGTTAGTCTACCTGGACACAGTGTTGAGATGTGAGTTAGTTAATCTACCTGGACACAGTGTTGAGATGTGAGTTAGTTAGTTAATCTGCCTGGACACAGTGTTGAGATGTGAGTTAGTTAGTCTACCTGGACACAGTGTTGAGATGTGAGTTAGTTAGTTAATCTACCTGGACACAGTGTTGAGATGTGAGTTAGTTAATCTACCTGGACACAGTGTTGAGATGTGAGTTAGTTAATCTACCTGGACACAGTGTTGAGATGTGAGTTAGTTAATCTACCTGGACACAGTGTTGAGATGTGAGTTAGTTAGTCTACCTGGACACAGTGTTGAGATGTGAGTTAGTTAGTTAATCTACCTGGACACAGTGTTGAGATGTGAGTTAGTTAATCTACCTGGACACAGTGTTGAGATGTGAGTTAGTTAGTCCACCTGGACACAGTGTTGAGATGTGAGTTAGTTAGTCTACCTGGACACAGTGTTGAGATGTGAGTTAGTTAGTTAGTCCACCTGGACACAGTGTTGAGATGTGAGTTAGTTAGTTAGTCCACCTGGACACAGTGTTGAGATGTGAGTTAGTTAGTTAGTCCACCTGGACACAGTGTTGAGATGTGAGTTAGTTAATCTACCTGGACACAGTGTTGAGATGTGAGTTAGTTAATCTACCTGGACACAGTGTTGAGATGTGAGTTAGTTAATCTACCTGGACACAGTGTTGAGATGTGAGTTAGTTAGTCCACCTGGACACAGTGTTGAGATGTGAGTTAGTTAATCTACCTGGACACAGTGTTGAGATGTGAGTTAGTTAGTTAATCTACCTGGACACAGTGTTGAGATGTGAGTTAGTTAATCTACTTGGACACAGTGTTGAGATGTGAGTTAGTTAGTCTACCTGGACACAGTGTTGAGATGTGAGTTAGTTAATCTACCTGGACACAGTGTTGAGATGTGAGTTAGTTAGTCCACCTGGACACAGTGTTGAGATGTGAGTTAGTTAATCTACCTGGACACAGTGTTGAGATGTGAGTTAGTTAATCTACCTGGACACAGTGTTGAGATGTGAGTTAGTTAGTCTACCTGGACACAGTGTTGAGATGTGAGTTAGTTAGTCTACCTGGACACAGTGTTGAGATGTGAGTTAGTTAATCTACCTGGACACAGTGTTGAGATGTGAGTTAGTTAGTCTACCTGGACACAGTGTTGAGATGTGAGTTAGTTAATCTACCTGGACACAGTGTTGAGATGTGAGTTAGTTAGTCTACCTGGACACAGTGTTGAAATGTGAGTTAGTTAGTCTACCTGGACACAGTGTTGAGATGTGAGTTAGTTAATCTACCTGGACACAGTGTTGAGATGTGAGTTAGTTAGTCCACCTGGACACAGTGTTGAGATGTGAGTTAGTTAATCTACCTGGACACAGTGTTGAGATGTGAGTTAGTTAATCTACCTGGACACAGTGTTGAGATGTGAGTTAGTTAGTCTACCTGGACACAGTGTTGAGATGTGAGTTAGTTAATCTACCTGGACACAGTGTTGAGATGTGAGTTAGTTAATCTACCTGGACACAGTGTTGAGATGTGAGTTAGTTAATCTACCTGGACACAGTGTTGAGATGTGAGTTAGTTAGTTAATCTACCTGGACACAGTGTTGAGATGTGAGTTAGTTAGTTAATCTACCTGGACACAGTGTTGAGATGTGAGTTAGTTAATCTACCTGGACACAGTGTTGAGATGTGAGTTAGTTAGTCTACCTGGACACAGTGTTGAGATGTGAGTTAGTTAGTCTACCTGGACACAGTGTTGAGATGTGAGTTAGTTAGTCTACCTGGACACAGTGTTGAGATGTGAGTTAGTTAGTTAATCTACCTGGACACAGTGTTGAGATGTGAGTTAGTTAATCTACCTGGACACAGTGTTGAGATGTGAGTTAGTTAATCTACCTGGACACAGTGTTGAGATGTGAGTTAGTTAATCTACCTGGACACAGTGTTGAGATGTGAGTTAGTTAATCTACCTGGACACAGTGTTGAGATGTGAGTTAGTTAATCTACCTGGACACAGTGTTGAGATGTGAGTTAGTTAATCTACCTGGACACAGTGTTGAGATGTGAGTTAGTTAGTCTACCTGGACACAGTGTTGAGATGTGAGTTAGTTAGTCTACCTGGACACAGTGTTGAGATGTGAGTTAGTTAATCTACCTGGACACAGTGTTGAGATGTGAGTTAGTTAGTCTACCTGGACATAGTGTTGAGATGTGAGTTAGTTAGTCTACCTGGACACAGTGTTGAGATGTGAGTTAGTTAGTTAATCTACCTGGACACAGTGTTGAGATGTGAGTTAGTTAATCTACCTGGACACAGTGTTGAGATGTGAGTTAGTTAGTCTACCTGGACACAGTGTTGAGATGTGAGTTAGTTAGTCTACCTGGACACAGTGTTGAGATGTGAGTTAGTTAGTTAATCTACCTGGACACAGTGTTGAGATGTGAGTTAGTTAATCTACCTGGACACAGTGTTGAGATGTGAGTTAGTTAGTCTACCTGGACACAGTGTTGAGATGTGAGTTAGTTAATCTACCTGGACACAGTGTTGAGATGTGAGTTAGTTAGTTAATCTGCCTGGACACAGTGTTGAGATGTGAGTTAGTTAATCTACCTGGACACAGTGTTGAGATGTGAGTTAGTTAATCTACCTGGACACAGTGTTGAGATGTGAGTTAGTTAATCTACCTGGACACAGTGTTGAGATGTGAGTTAGTTAATCTACCTGGACACAGTGTTGAGATGTGAGTTAGTTAATCTACCTGGACACAGTGTTGAGATGTGAGTTAGTTAGTCTACCTGGACACAGTGTTGAGATGTGAGTTAGTTAGTTAATCTACCTGGACACAGTGTTGAGATGTGAGTTAGTTAATCTACCTGGACACAGTGTTGAGATGTGAGTTAGTTAGTCCACCTGGACACAGTGTTGAGATGTGAGTTAGTTAGTCTACCTGGACACAGTGTTGAGATGTGAGTTAGTTAATCTACCTGGACACAGTGTTGAGATGTGAGTTAGTTAGTCTACCTGGACACAGTGTTGAGATGTGAGTTAGTTAATCTACCTGGACACAGTGTTGAGATGTGAGTTAGTTAGTCTACCTGGACACAGTGTTGAGATGTGAGTTAGTTAGTTAATCTACCTGGACACAGTGTTGAGATGTGAGTTAGTTAATCTACCTGGACACAGTGTTGAGATGTGAGTTAGTTAATCTACCTGGACACAGTGTTGAGATGTGAGTTAGTTAATCTACCTGGACACAGTGTTGAGATGTGAGTTAGTTAGTCTACCTGGACACAGTGTTGAGATGTGAGTTAGTTAATCTACCTGGACACAGTGTTGAGATGTGAGTTAGTTAATCTACCTGGACACAGTGTTGAGATGTGAGTTAGTTAATCTACCTGGACACAGTGTTGAGATGTGAGTTAGTTAGTCTACCTGGACACAGTGTTGAGATGTGAGTTAGTTAGTTAATCTACCTGGACACAGTGTTGAGATGTGAGTTAGTTAATCTACCTGGACACAGTGTTGAGATGTGAGTTAGTTAATCTACCCGGACACAGTGTTGAGATGTGAGTTAGTTAGTCTACCTGGACACAGTGTTGAGATGTGAGTTAGTTAATCTACCTGGACACAGTGTTGAGATGTGAGTTAGTTAGTCTACCTGGACACAGTGTTGAGATGTGAGTTAGTTAATCTACCTGGACACAGTGTTGAGATGTGAGTTAGTTAGTCTACCTGGACACAGTGTTGAGATGTGAGTTAGTTAGTTAATCTACCTGGACACAGTGTTGAGATGTGAGTTAGTTAATCTACCTGGACACAGTGTTGAGATGTGAGTTAGTTAATCTACCTGGACACAGTGTTGAGATGTGAGTTAGTTAATCTACCTGGACACAGTGTTGAGATGTGAGTTAGTTAGTCTACCTGGACACAGTGTTGAGATGTGAGTTAGTTAATCTACCTGGACACAGTGTTGAGATGTGAGTTAGTTAATCTACCTGGACACAGTGTTGAGATGTGAGTTAGTTAATCTACCTGGACACAGTGTTGAGATGTGAGTTAGTTAGTCTACCTGGACACAGTGTTGAGATGTGAGTTAGTTAGTTAATCTACCTGAACACAGTGTTGAGATGTGAGTTAGTTAATCTACCTGGACACAGTGTTGAGATGTGAGTTAGTTAATCTACCCGGACACAGTGTTGAGATGTGAGTTAGTTAGTCTACCTGGACACAGTGTTGAGATGTGAGTTAGTTAATCTACCTGGACACAGTGTTGAGATGTGAGTTAGTTAGTCTACCTGGACACAGTGTTGAGATGTGAGTTAGTTAATCTACCTGGACACAGTGTTGAGATGTGAGTTAGTTAGTTAATCTACCTGGACACAGTGTTGAGATGTGAGTTAGTTAATCTACCTGGACACAGTGTTGAGATGTGAGTTAGTTAATCTACCTGGACACAGTGTTGAGATGTGAGTTAGTTAGTTAATCTACCTGGACACAGTGTTGAGATGTGAGTTAGTTAATCTACCTGGACACAGTACTGGGACTTGGCGACAGCCAGCAGTAGCTTGAGGATGGGCTGAGACTGGGAGAACAGGGGAGTCACAGCATGGATGATCGCCGTGAACTCGGGACGAGGCTTGATACCTGAAACACAGGCAAATAACAACAATATGAACTACACTGCTCAAAAAAATAAAGGGAACACTTAAACATTCATTCGGATCTAGGATGTGTTATTTTAGTGTTCCCTTTATTTTTTTGAGCAGTGTATATCAGATCCATTTCCAGTCGTCGGTGCTCACATTTACGAGTGTACGTGATCCCTGCAGGAATTGAACCTTTACAACCCTGGCACGGCTAACGCCAACGCTCTTTACCCACTGAGCTACACAGGACCAATGTCAAAGTCAACAACGTTATCGCGATTATTTATAAATTAACACCAAAGAGGCTGGAAATGTGTCCCTCCCTCCACACATTGCATCTCATCACGATGCATTGTTTGAGGCACAGCCTAGAAGGGACTTCGGTTGAAAATGAGCCGTCTGGCTAAAACAGGCACTTTTACTGAAACGTTGATTAAGGTGCACTGTCCCTGTAAAAAATTAAATAAATAAACTCAACTCAACAGTTCCATACTGCCCCCCCCCCCCACTACTTCCATACTGCCCCCCCCCCCACTACTTCCATACTGCCCCCCCCCCCCCACTACTTCCATACTGCCCCCCCCCCCCCACTACTTCCATACTGCCCCCCCCCCCCCCACTACTTCCATACTGCCCCCCCCCCCCCCACTACTTCCATACTGCCCCCCCACCACTACTTCCATACTGCCCCCCCCCCCCCCCCACTACTTCCATACTGCCCCCCCCCACTACTTCCATACTGCCCCCCCCCCCACTACTTCCATACTGCCCCCCCCCCCACTACTTCCATACTGCTGCCCCCCCCCACTACTTCCATACTGCCCCCCCCCCCCCCCGGTGACCAGAGCTCAATTCAGCTCGTCTCTCCGATAGGTTGAAAGTCATCAGGGACTGAGAGAGGAAAAGGGGTAAGCCGTTTCTATACACACATAAATAATGCTGTGTGACAGCGGGTGTTTGATGAGCTCCAGCCTTAGTTTCATCTGTCTCCGGCTTTAATTGGGGGGGGATGGTATCAACCATTGTGTCAGTCACCAGGTTAACATAACGACCTCCCAAGATGCAGGTTAGAGTTTTGTTTCATGAATCTTGATCTGGAGGAAGCTCTGCAGAGGGGTCACTAGCTGGCACAGCCACAAAGTCATACAATCTGATTTTAAACCTAACCTTAACCTTAACCACACTGCTAACCCTAATGCCTAACCCTAACCTTAACCACACTGCTAACCCTAACCCCTGACCTTAACCACCCTGCTAACCCTAATGCCTAAACCTAACCTTAACTACACTGCTAACCCTAATCCCTGACCTTAACCACCCTGCTAACCCTAATGCCTAACCTTAACCACTCTGCTAACCCTAACGCCTAACCTTAACCTTAACCACACTGCTAACCCTAATCCCTAACCTTAACCACCCTGCTAACCCTAATGCCTAACCTTAACCACTCTGCTAACCCTAACGCCTAACCTTAACCTTAACCACACTGCTAACCCTAATCCCTAACCTTAACCACCCTGCTAACCCTAATGCCTAACGTTAACCTTAACCACCCTGCTAACCCTAATGCCTAACCCTAACCTTAACCACACTGCTAACCATAATCCCTAACCTTAACCACCCTGCTAACCCTAATGCCTAACCCTAACCTTAACCACCCTGCTAACCCTAATGCCTAACCTTAACCACTCTGCTAACCCTAACGCCTAACCTTAACCTTAACCACACTGCTAACCCTAATCCCTAACCTTAACCACCCTGCTAACCCTAACGCCTAACCCTAACCTTAACCACACTGCTAACCCTAACCTTAACTCTAACCCTAACCACACTGCTAACCCTAATGCCTAACCCTAACCTTAACCACACTGCTAACCCTAATGCCTAACACTAACCTTAACCACCCTGCTAACCCTAATGCCTAACCCTAACCTGAACCACACTGCTAACCCTAATGCCTAACCCTAACCTTAACCCTAACCTTAACCACACTGCTAACCCTAATGCCTAACCTTAACCACACTGCTAACCCTAATGCCTAACCTTAACCTTAACCACACTGCTAACCCTAACCTTAACCACCCTGCTAACCCTAATGCCTAACCTTAACCACACTGCTAACCCTAACCTTAACCACCCTGCTAACCCTAATGCCTAACCCTAATGCCTAACCCTAACCTTAACCACACTGCTAACCCTAATGCCTAACCTTAACCTTAACCCCACTGCTAACCCTAATGCCTAACCTTAACCACCCTGCTAACCCTAATGCCTAACCCTAACCACCCTGCTAACCCTAACCATACTGCTAACCCTAATGCCTAACCTTAACCTTAACCCCACTGCTAACCCTAATGCCTAACCTTAACCACCCTGCTAACCCTAACCATACTGCTAACCCTAATGCCTAACCTTAACCTTAACCCCACTGCTAACCCTAATGCCTAACCTTAACCACCCTGCTAACCCTAATGCCTAACCTTAACCACCCTGCTAACCCTAACCATACTGCTAACCCTAATGCCTAACCTTAACCACCCTGCTAACCCTAACCATACTGCTAACCCTAATGCCTAACCCTAACCTTAACCACACTGCTAACCCTAATGCCTAACCCTAACCTTAACCACACTGATAACCCTAATACCTAACCTTAACCATACTAATACCCTAATGCCTAACCTTAACCACCCTGCTAACCCTAATGCCTAACCCTAACCTTAACCACACTGATAACCCTAATACCTAACCTTAACCATACTAATACCCTAATGCCTAACCTTAACCACCCTGCTAACCCTAATGCCTAACCCTAACCTTAACCACCCTGCTAACCCTAATGCCTAACCCTAACCTTAACCACACTGCTAACCCTAATGCCTAACACTAACCTTAACCACCCTGCTAACCCTAATGCCTAACCTTAACCACCCTGCTAACCCTAATGCCTAACCTTAACCACACTGCTAACCCTAATGCCTAACACTAACCTTAACCACACTGCTAACCCTAATGCCTAACACTAACCTTAACCACCCTGCTAACCCTAATGCCTAACCTTAACCACACTGCTAACCCTAATCCCTAACCTTAACCACACTGCTAACCCTAATCCCTAACCTTAACCACACTGCTAACCCTAATCCCTAACCTTAACCACACTGCTAACCTTAATCCCTAACCTTAACCACACTGCTAACCCTAATGCCTAACACTAACCTTAACCACACTGCTAACCCTAATGCCTAACACTAACCTTAACCACACTGCTAACCCTAATGCCTAACACTAACCTTAACCACCCTGCTAACCCTAATGCCTAACCTTAACCACACTGCTAACCCTAATGCCTAACACTAACCTTAACCACACTGCTAACCCTAATGCCTAACCCTAACCTTAACCACACTGCTAACCCTAATGCCTAACCCTAACCTTAACCCTAACCTTAACCACACTGCTAACCCTAATGCCTAACCTTAACCACCCTGCTAACCCTAATGCCTAACCTTAACCACCCTGCTAACCCTAATGCCTAACCCTAACCTTAACCACCCTGCTAACCCTAATGCCTAACCCTAACCTTAACCACACTGCTAACCTTAATCCCTAACCTTAACCACACTGCTAACCCTAACCCTAACCTTAACCACACTGCTAACCCTAATGCCTAACACTAACCTTAACCACACTGATAACCCTAATACCTAACCTTAACCACCCTGCTAACCCTAATGCCTAACCTTAACCACCCTGCTAACCCTAATGCCTAACCTTAACCACCCTGCTAACCCTAATGCCTAACCTTAACCACCCTGCTAACCCTAACCATACTGCTAACCCTAATGCCTAACCTTAACCACCCTGCTAACCCTAACCCTAATGCCTAACCCTAACCTTAACCACACTGCTAACCCTAATGCCTAACCCTAACCTTAACCACCCTGCTAACCCTAATGCCTAACCTTAACCACCCTGCTAACCCTAATGACTAACCCTAACCTTAACCACACTGATAACCCTAATACCTAACCTTAACCATACTAATACCCTAATGCCTAACCTTAACCACCCTGCTAACCCTAATGCCTAACCCTAACCTTAACCACACTGCTAACCCTAATGCCTAACCCTAATGCCTAACCCTAATGCCTAACCCTAACCTTAGATTAAGACCAAAAAGCAATTTTTTCCCCCCCATACATTTTTTACAATATAGACAATTTTGACTTTGTAGCTGGCCCATCTAGCAGAAATTACTCAGTACTGCCTCCATGACAAGATTCATCCTAATAAACAACGTTAACCCGCTCCCAAGTCGTTGTGTGTGTGTGTGTGTGTGTGTGTGTATGTGTGTGTGTGTGTGTGTGTGTGTGTGTGTGTGTGTGTGTGTGTGTGTGTGTGTGTGTGTGTGTGTGTGTGTGTGTGTGTGTGTGTGTGTATCAATACAATGGGAAAAGCAAAAACAGAGATACAAAACACAATCATAGAAAACAAACACATTCTTCAGTCAGAAGGACCTCATCCAGCCATCTGAATTACCCTGGACACCTCATCATCAACCTTGAAGGACCTCATCCAGCCGTCTGAATTAACCTTGACACCTTATCATCAACCTTGAAGGACCTCATCCAGCCATCTGAATTACCCTGGACACCTTATCATCAACCTTGAAGGACCTCATCCAGCCATCTGAATTACCCTGGACACCTTATCATCAACCTTGAAGGACCTCATCCAGCCATCTGAATTACCCTGGGACACCTCATCATCAACCTTGAAGGACCTCATCCAGCCATCTGAATTACCCTGGACACCTTATCATCAACCTTGAAGGACCTCATCCAGCCATCTGAATTACCCTGGACACCTTATCATCAACCTTGAAGGACCTCATCCAGCCATCTGAATTACCGTAGGACACCTTATCATCAACCTTGAAGGACCTCATCCAGCCGTCTGAATTAACCTGGACACCTTATCATCAACCTTGAAGGACCTCATCCAGCCATCTGAATTACCCTGGACACCTTATCATCAACCTTGAAGGACCTCATCCAGCCATCTGAATTACCCTGGACACCTTATCATCAACCTTGAAGGACCTCATCCAGCCATCTGAATTACCCTGGACACCTTATCATCAACCTTGAAGGACCTCATCCAGCCATCTGAATTACCCTGGACACCTTATCATCAACCTTGAAGGACCTCATCCAGCCATCTGAATTACCCTGGGACACCTTATCATCAACCTTGAAGAACCTCATCCAGCCATCTGAATTACCCTGGACACCTTATCATCAACCTTGAAGGTCCTCATCCAGCCATCTGAATTACCCTGGACACCTTATCATCAACCTTGAAGGACCTCATCCAGCCATCTGAATTACCCTGGACACCTTATCATCAACCTTGAAGGACCTCATCCAGCCATCTGAATTACCCTGGACACCTCATCATCAACCTTAAAGGACATTGAAACCATCAACTTTGAGAGACCTTTGGAGATTACTCCACAAGTATCTGGTAGTAGGCTAATATTTCACTTCCCACTATATACAATGAACACATCATATTGCTAACTGATGTAATATGCATCTATATAAGAGAGCACATGAATGTAGAACAGTGTCATCAACAATCAGTATTATTGACTGTTTGTTTACTCCATGTGTAACTCTTGTGTTGTTGTTTGTGTCACACTGCTTTGCTTTATCTTGACCAGGTCGCTGTTGTAAATGAGAACTTTGTTCCAAACTAGCCTACCTGGTTAAATAAAGGTGAAATAAGAAAAAATATAGATGAATCTACATTTCCCCCGTTTTACCAATGTCATTTATAGAAATGGTAAAAGGACTGGGCCTAAAATAGAAGCTTTTGCCATACTCTTTTGTAATGTCCAGGAAATCAGATTTACAACCAGCCACATTAATGTTCTGGGTTCTCTTTAACAGATACAAGACTCACCGACATGTAGCTTGGCGTAATGGAAGATCTGAGCATTACAAAGTGGGAGCATGTAGATGCTCTGTCACGCCCTGACCTTAGTATTCTTTGTTTTCTTTATTATTTTGGTTAGGTCAGGGTGTGACATGGGTGATATATGTTTTTTGTCCTGTCTAGGGTTTTTGTATGTTTATTGGGGTTGTTACCAGTCTAGGTGTTTTTGTATGTCTATGGTTGCCTAGATTGGTTCTCAATTAGAGGCAGCTGTTTATCGTTGTCTCTGATTGGGAACCATATTTAGGCAGCCATATTCCTTGAGTATTTCGTGGGTGATTATCTATGTCTATGTTTAGTTGCTTGTGTCAGCACTATGATTATATAGCTTCACGTTCGTTTTGTTGTTTTTGTATAGTTCGTTCAGTGTTCTTTCTTCATTAAAAGAACATGCATTCAAATCACGCTGCGCTTTGGTCTCATCGCTATAGCGAACGTGACATGCTCGTGGAACAACACCACAAGTTATGTCACAGTAGGACTCACCTCGCTTGGCGAAAGGGGAAGTCTACCAGATAGGTGATTTAAATGGTGAACTGAACAGGGCCTAAAATAGAACCTTGCGGGACCCCTGTTGTATTTGCCCAGAGAACCAAATTCATGACCATCCACATTGATGAACTTTGATGCACATTGAGATCTATCTGAAGATAGTTGCAGGACTCACCTAGCTTGGCATAGTGGAAAGGGAAGTCTCCCAGGTATGAGGAGTACTGAGGCAGGGAGTAGAGACCTCCAGGAAGACTGTTCCACATCAGGTTACTACGGGCTGCATGCTGGAGCACCCGGTCATGGATGATCTGGTACAGGGAGAGAAACAGAGGCAAATCAACAATAGTAATAATCAAAGCTGCTAAACAAGACAATTCACTGGTCAGCACGTTGACATGCTGAAAATGATTTCCTGAACCCTCAAGAGGCACCCAAGCAGAGCTACGTCCAGGCCTCTGAGTAGCTCTCTGACAAACACCTGTTACTACTACTAGTAGTAGTAGTACTAGTAGTAGCGGTAGTAGTAGTAATAGTAGTAGTAGTAGTGGTAGTAAAGTAATAGTAGTGGTAGTAGTAGTAGTAGTAGTAATAGTAGTAATAGTAATAGTAGTAGTAGTAGTAGTAGTAGTAGTAGTAGTAGTAGTAATAGTAGTAATAGTAGTAGTAGTAGTAGTAGTAGTAGTAGTAGTAGTAGTAGAAGTAATAATAGTAGTAGTAGCAATATAGTAGTAGTATCAGTAGTAGTAGTATCAGTAGTAGTAGTAGTAATAGTAGTAATAGTAGCAGTAGTTGTTGTAATATTAGTAATAGTAGTGGTAGTAGTAGTAGTAGTAATAATAGTAGTGGTAGTAGTAGTAGTACTAGTAGTAGTGGTAGTAGTAATAATAGTAGTAGTAGTAGTAGTATCAGTAGTAGTAGTAATAATAGTAGTAATAGTAGCAGTAGTTGTTGTAATATTAGTAATAGTAGTGGTAGTAGTAGTAGTAATAATAATAGTAGTGGTAGTAGTAGTAGTACTAGTAGTAGTGGTAGTAGTAATAATAGTAGTAGTAGTAGTAGTATCAGTAGTAGTAGTAATAATAGTAGTACTAGTAGCAGTAGTTGTTGTAATATTAGTAGTAGTAGTAGTAATAATAGTAGCAGTAGTAGTAGTAGTAGTAGTAGCAGTAATAGTAGTAATAATAGTAGCAGTATACGGTCCTCTTACCTCTAGTGTTGTGAGTACTATCCTCTCTACAGAAGAGTAGCAGTAGTAGCAGTATACGGTCCTCTTACCTCTAGTGTTGTGAGTACTATCCTCTCTACAGAAGAGTAGCAGTATACGGTCCTCGTACCTCTAGTGTTGTGAGTACTATCCTCTCTACAGAAGAGTAGCAGTATACGGTCCTCGTACCTCTAGTGTTGTGAGTACTATCCTCTCTACAGACGAGTAGCAGTATACGGTCCTCTTACCTCTAGTGTTGTGAGTACTATCCTCTCTACAGAAGAGTAGCAGTATACGGTCCTCTTTCCTCTAGTGTTGTGAGTACTATCCTCTCTACAGAAGAGTAGCAGTATATGGTCCTCTTTCCTCTAGTGTTGTGAGTACTATCCTCTCTACAGACGAGTAGCAGTAGTAGCAGTATACGGTCCTCTTACCTCTAGTGTTGTGAGTACTATCCTCTCTACAGACGAGTAGCAGTAGTAGCAGTATATGGTCCTCTTACCTCTAGTGTTGTGAGTACTATCCTCTCTACAGAAGAGTAGCAGTATAAGGTCCTCTTACCTCTAGTGTTGTGAGTACTATCCTCTCTACAGAAGAGTAGCAGTATACGGTCCTCTTACCTCTAGTGTTGTGAGTACTATCCTCTCTACAGAAGAGTAGCAGTATAAGGTCCTCTTACCTCTAGTGTTGTGAGTACTATCCTCTCTACAGACGAGTAGCAGTAGTAGCAGTATACGGTCCTCTTACCTCTAGTGTTGTGAGTACTATCCTCTCTACAGAAGAGTAGCAGTATATGGTCCTCTTACCTCTAGTGTTGTGAGTACGATCCTCTCTACAGACGAGTAGCAGTAGCAGCAGTATACGGTCCTCTTACCTCTAGTGTTGTGAGTACTATCCTCTCTACAGAAGAGTAGCAGTAGCAGCAGTATACGGTCCTCTTACCTCTAGTGTTGTGAGTACTATCCTCTCTACAGAAGAGCAGCAGTATACGGTCCTCTTACCTCTAGTGTTGTGAGTACTATCCTCTCTACAGACGAGTAGCAGTAGTAGCAGTAACGGTCCTCTTACCTCTAGTGTTGTGAGTACTATCCTCTCTACAGAAGAGCAGCAGTATACGGTCCTCTTACCTCTAGTGTTGTGAGTACTATCCTCTCTACAGACGAGTAGCAGTAGTAGCAGTAACGGTCCTCTTACCTCTAGTGTTGTGAGTACTATCCTCTCTACAGAAGAGCAGCAGTATACGGTCCTCTTACCTCTAGTGTTGTGAGTACTATCCTCTCTACAGACGAGTAGCAGTAGTAGCAGTAACGGTCCTCTTACCTCTAGTGTTGTGAGTACTATCCTCTCTACAGAAGAATAGCAGTATACGGTCCTCTTACCTCTAGTGTTGTGAGTACGATCCTCTCTACAGAAGAGAAGTAGGCCTCCCACAGGAACTGGGTCTGCTGTCTGAGAGACAGGATGTTGTCCTGGTGAATTGAACGCACCGTAGACGGAATCTGGAACAACAGAACTACAGTCAGAACTAATACAGTGACATCATCTGTCAATCAAACAGTCAGAGACACTGGACGTGTCAAATATACCATTCTAACATACTGGAACTGATCACAAATATATATAAAAATATAGAATGTGTTGTCACTCAGCCGACTTAGCGTTACCTGGTGAATAAAGGGTTAAAATAATCTACGACACCTGCAGTAGCAGACGTTCGTCCCCGATCACAGCTGCCGAGTTCCAGTGGATGATCTCTGAGAAGGGCATCTCCCAGCCGTTACTGAGTATCACGGGTACACAGGCCGCCTGCAGGCCAACACACAGGTAACACAGTAATGACTACACAGATACTGGACTGGAGGAGTAACTATCCTTGGTACATGTCTCTGCTATGCCAGTGCCACGACTCCAATGGCTACGGTGGGTCTAATAGTGTATTTTGGTGCTTGTGTCAACACTATTCTCCAACACAGTGAGGACAGTACATCACTAGTATTGTGTCTGGTTCCATGAGGACAGGACATCACTAGTATTGTGTCTGGTTACATGAGGACAGGACATCACTAGTATTGTGTCTGGTTACATGAGGACAGGACAGGACATCACTAGTATTGTGTCTGGTTACATGAGGACAGTACATCACTAGTATTGTGTCTGGTTACATGAGGACAGGACATCACTAGTATTGTGTCTGGTTACATGAGGAAAGGACAGGACATCACTAGTATTGTGTCTGGTTACATGAGGACAGGACATCACTAGTATTGTGTCTGGTTACATGAGGACAGGACATCACTAGTATTGTGTCTGGTTACATGAGGACAGGACATCACTAGTATTGTGTCTGGTTACATGAGGACAGGACATCACTAGTATTGTGTCTGGTTACATGAGGACAGGACATCACTAGTATTGTGTCTGGTTACATGAGGACAGGACATCACTAGTATTGTGTCTGGTTACATGAGGACAGGACATCACTAGTATTGTGTCTGGTTACATGAGGACAGGACATCACTAGTATTGTGTCTGGTTCCATGAGGACAGGACATCACTAGTATTGTGTCTGGTTCCATGAGGACAGGACATCACTAGTATTGTGTCTGGTTCCATGAGGACAGGACATCACTAGTATTGTGTCTGGTTACATGAGGACAGGACATCACTAGTATTGTGTCTGGTTCCATGAGGACAGGACATCACTAGTATTGTGTCTGGTTCCATGAGGACAGGACATCACTAGTATTGTGTCTGGTTACATGAGGACAGGACATCACTAGTATTGTGTCTGGTTACATGAGGACAGTACATCACTAGTATTGTGTCTGGTTCCATGAGGACAGGACAGTACATCACTAGTATTGTGTCTGGTTCCATGAGGACAGGACATCACTAGTATTGTGTCTGGTTACATGAGGACAGGACATCACTAGTATTGTGTCTGGTTCCATGAGGACAGGACAGGACATCACTAGTATTGTGTCTGGTTACATGAGGACAGGACATCACTAGTATTGTGTCTGGTTACATGAGGACAGGACATCACTAGTATTGTGTCTGGTTCCATGAGGACAGGACATCACTAGTATTGTGTCTGGTTACATGAGGACAGGACATCACTAGTATTGTGTCTGGTTACATGAGGACAGTACATCACTAGTATTGTGTCTGGTTCCATGAGGACAGTACATCACTAGTATTGTGTCTGGTTACATGAGGACAGGACATCACTAGTATTGTGTCTGGTTACATGAGGACAGGACATCACTAGTATTGTGTCTGGTTACATGAGGACAGGACAGGACATCACTAGTATTGTGTCTGGTTACATGAGGACAGGACAGGACATCACTAGTATTGTGTCTGGTTACATGAGGACAGGACATCACTAGTATTGTGTCTGGTTCCATGAGGACAGGACAGTACATCACTAGTATTGTGTCTGGTTACATGAGGACAGTACATCACTAGTATTGTGTCTGGTTACATGAGGACAGTACATCACTAGTATTGTGTCTGGTTCCATGAGGACAGGACAGTACATCACTAGTATTGTGTCTGGTTACATGAGGACAGGACATCACTAGTATTGTGTCTGGTTCCATGAGGACAGGACATCACTAGTATTGTGTCTGGTTACATGAGGACAGGACATCACTAGTATTGTGTCTGGTTACATGAGGACAGTACATCACTAGTATTGTGTCTGGTTACATGAGGACAGGACATCACTAGTATTGTGTCTGGTTACATGAGGACAGGACATCACTAGTATTGTGTCTGGTTACATGAGGACAGGACATCACTAGTATTGTGTCTGGTTACATGAGGACAGGACATCACTAGTATTGTGTCTGGTTACATGAGGACAGGACATCACTAGTATTGTGTCTGGTTACATGAGGACAGTACATCACTAGTATTGTGTCTGGTTACATGAGGACAGGACATCATTAGTATTGTGTCTGGTTACATGAGGACAGGACAGGACATCACTAGTATTGTGTCTGGTTACATGAGGACAGGACATCACTAGTATTGTGTCTGGTTACATGAGGACAGTACATCATTAGTATTGTGTCTGGTTACATGAGGACAGGACAGGACATCACTAGTATTGTGTCTGGTTACATGAGGACAGGACATCACTAGTATTGTGTCTGGTTACATGAGGACAGGACATCACTAGTATTGTGTCTGGTTACATGAGGACAGTACATCACTAGTATTGTGTCTGGTTACATGAGGACAGTACAGGACATCACTAGTATTGTGTCTGGTTACATGAGGACAGTACATCACTAGTATTGTGTCTGGTTACATGAGGACAGTACATCACTAGTATTGTGTCTGGTTACATGAGGACAGTACATCACTAGTATTGTGTCTGGTTACATGAGGACAGGACATCACTAGTATTGTGTCTGGTTACATGAGGACAGGACATCACTAGTATTGTGTCTGGTTACATGAGGACAGGACATCACTAGTATTGTGTCTGGTTACATGAGGACAGGACATCACTAGTATTGTGTCTGGTTACATGAGGACAGGACAGGACATCACTAGTATTGTGTCTGGTTACATGAGGACAGGACATCACTAGTATTGTGTCTGGTTCCATGAGGACAGGACAGTACATCACTAGTATTGTGTCTGGTTACATGAGGACAGTACATCACTAGTATTGTGTCTGGTTACATGAGGACAGTACATCACTAGTATTGTGTCTGGTTCCATGAGGACAGTACATCACTAGTATTGTGTCTGGTTACATGAGGACAGGACATCACTAGTATTGTGTCTGGTTACATGAGGACAGTACATCACTAGTATTGTGTATGGTTACATGAGGACAGGACATCACTAGTATTGTGTCTGGTTACATGAGGACAGGACATCACTAGTATTGTGTCTGGTTCCATGAGGACAGGACATCACTAGTATTGTGTCTGGTTCCATGAGGACAGGACATCACTAGTATTGTGTCTGGTTACATGAGGACAGTACATCACTAGTATTGTGTCTGGTTACATGAGGACAGGACATCACTAGTATTGTGTCTGGTTACATGAGGACAGTACATCACTAGTATTGTGTCTGGTTACATGAGGACAGTACATCACTAGTATTGTGTCTGGTTACATGAGGACAGGACATCACTAGTATTGTGTCTGGTTACATGAGGACAGGACATCACTAGTATTGTGTCTGGTTACATGAGGACAGGACATCACTAGTATTGTGTCTGGTTCCATGAGGACAGTACATCACTAGTATTGTGTCTGGTTACATGAGGACAGGACATCACTAGTATTGTGTCTGGTTACATGAGGACAGTACATCACTAGTATTGTGTCTGGTTACATGAGGACAGTACATCACTAGTATTGTGTCTGGTTACATGAGGACAGGACAGGACATCACTAGTATTGTGTCTGGTTACATGAGGACAGGACATCACTAGTATTGTGTCTGGTTACATGAGGACAGGACATCACTAGTATTGTGTCTGGTTCCATGAGGACAGTACATCACTAGTATTGTGTCTGGTTCCATGAGGACAGTACATCACTAGTATTGTGTCTGGTTACATGAGGACAGGACATCACTAGTATTGTGTCTGGTTACATGAGGACAGGACATCACTAGTATTGTGTCTGGTTACATGAAGACAGGACATCACTAGTATTGTGTCTGGTTACATGAGGACAGTACATCACTAGTATTGTGTCTGGTTACATGAGGACAGTACAGGACATCACTAGTATTGTGTCTGGTTACATGAGGACAGTACATCACTAGTATTGTGTCTGGTTACATGAGGACAGTACATCACTAGTATTGTGTCTGGTTACATGAGGACAGTACATCACTAGTATTGTGTCTGGTTACATGAGGACAGGACATCACTAGTATTGTGTCTGGTTACATGAGGACAGGACATCACTAGTATTGTGTCTGGTTACATGAGGACAGGACATCACTAGTATTGTGTCTGGTTACATGAGGACAGGACATCACTAGTATTGTGTCTGGTTACATGAGGACAGGACAGGACATCACTAGTATTGTGTCTGGTTACATGAGGACAGGACAGGACATCACTAGTATTGTGTCTGGTTACATGAGGACAGGACATCACTAGTATTGTGTCTGGTTCCATGAGGACAGGACAGTACATCACTAGTATTGTGTCTGGTTACATGAGGACAGTACATCACTAGTATTGTGTCTGGTTACATGAGGACAGTACATCACTAGTATTGTGTCTGGTTCCATGAGGACAGTACATCACTAGTATTGTGTCTGGTTACATGAGGACAGGACATCACTAGTATTGTGTCTGGTTACATGAGGACAGTACATCACTAGTATTGTGTCTGGTTACATGAGGACAGGACATCACTAGTATTGTGTCTGGTTACATGAGGACAGGACATCACTAGTATTGTGTCTGGTTCCATGAGGACAGGACAGTACATCACTAGTATTGTGTCTGGTTACATGAGGACAGTACATCACTAGTATTGTGTCTGGTTACATGAGGACAGTACATCACTAGTATTGTGTCTGGTTCCATGAGGACAGTACATCACTAGTATTGTGTCTGGTTACATGAGGACAGGACATCACTAGTATTGTGTCTGGTTACATGAGGACAGTACATCACTAGTATTGTGTCTGGTTACATGAGGACAGGACATCACTAGTATTGTGTCTGGTTACATGAGGACAGGACATCACTAGTATTGTGTCTGGTTCCATGAGGACAGGACATCACTAGTATTGTGTCTGGTTCCATGAGGACAGGACATCACTAGTATTGTGTCTGGTTACATGAGGACAGTACATCACTAGTATTGTGTCTGGTTACATGAGGACAGGACATCACTAGTATTGTGTCTGGTTACATGAGGACAGTACATCACTAGTATTGTGTCTGGTTACATGAGGACAGTACATCACTAGTATTGTGTCTGGTTACATGAGGACAGGACAGGACATCACTAGTATTGTGTCTGGTTACATGAGGACAGGACATCACTAGTATTGTGTCTGGTTACATGAGGACAGGACATCACTAGTATTGTGTCTGGTTCCATGAGGACAGTACATCACTAGTATTGTGTCTGGTTACATGAGGACAGTACATCACTAGTATTGTGTCTGGTTACATGAGGACAGTACATCACTAGTATTGTGTCTGGTTACATGAGGACAGTACATCACTAGTATTGTGTCTGGTTACATGAGGACAGGACAGGACATCACTAGTATTGTGTCTGGTTACATGAGGACAGGACATCACTAGTATTGTGTCTGGTTACATGAGGACAGGACATCACTAGTATTGTGTCTGGTTACATGAGGACAGTACATCACTAGTATTGTGTCTGGTTACATGAGGACAGTACATCACTAGTATTGTGTCTGGTTACATGAGGACAGGATAGGACATCACTAGTATTGTGTCTGGTTACATGAGGACAGGACATCACTAGTATTGTGTCTGGTTACATGAGGACAGGACATCACTAGTATTGTGTCTGGTTCCATGAGGACAGTACATCACTAGTATTGTGTCTGGTTCCATGAGGACAGTACATCACTAGTATTGTGTCTGGTTACATGAGGACAGGACATCACTAGTATTGTGTCTGGTTACATGAGGACAGGACATCACTAGTATTGTGTCTGGTTACATGAAGACAGGACATCACTAGTATTGTGTCTGGTTACATGAGGACAGGACATCACTAGTATTGTGTCTGGTTACATGAGGACAGGACATCACTAGTATTGTGTCTGGTTCCATGAGGACAGGACATCACTAGTATTGTGTCTGGTTCCATGAGGACAGGACATCACTAGTATTGTGGCTGGTTACATGAGGACAGTACATCACTAGTATTGTGTCTGGTTACATGAGGACAGGACATCACTAGTATTGTGTCTGGTTACATGAGGACAGTACATCACTAGTATTGTGTCTGGTTACATGAGGACAGGACATCACTAGTATTGTGTCTGGTTCCATGAGGACAGGACAGGACATCACTAGTATTGTGTCTGGTTACATGAGGACAGTACATCACTAGTATTGTGTCTGGTTCCATGAGGACAGGACAGGACATCACTAGTATTGTGTCTGGCTACATGAGGACAGGACATCACTAGTATTGTGTCTGGTTACATGAGGACAGGACATCACTAGTATTGTGTCTGGTTACATGAGGACAGGACAGGACATCACTAGTATTGTGTCTGGTTACATGAGGACAGTACATCACTAGTATTGTGTCTGGTTACATGAGGACAGGACATCACTAGTATTGTGTCTGGTTACATGAGGACAGGACATCACTAGTATTGTGTCTGGTTACATGAGGACAGGACATCACTACTATTGTGTCTGGTTACATGAGGACAGGACATCACTAGTATTGTGTCTGGTTCCATGAGGACAGTACATCACTAGTATTGTGTCTGGTTACATGAGGACAGGACATCACTAGTATTGTGTCTGGTTACATGAGGACAGTACATCACTAGTATTGTGTCTGGTTACATGAGGACAGGACAGGACATCACTAGTATTGTGTCTGGTTACATGAGGACAGGACAGGACATCACTAGTATTGTGTCTGGTTACATGAGGACAGGACATCACTAGTATTGTGTCTGGTTCCATGAGGACAGGACAGTACATCACTAGTATTGTGTCTGGTTACATGAGGACAGTACATCACTAGTATTGTGTCTGGTTCCATGAGGACAGGACAGGACATCACTAGTATTGTGTCTGGTTACATGAGGACAGGACATCACTAGTATTGTGTCTGGTTACATGAGGACAGGACATCACTAGTATTGTGTCTGGTTCCATGAGGACAGGACATCACTAGTATTGTGTCTGGTTCCATGAGGACAGTACATCACTAGTATTGTGTCTGGTTACATGAGGACAGTACATCACTAGTATTGTGTCTGGTTACATGAGGACAGTACATCACTAGTATTGTGTCTGGTTACATGAGGACAGGACATCACTAGTATTGTGTCTGGTTACATGAGGACAGGACATCACTAGTATTGTGTCTGGTTACATGAGGACAGGACATCACTAGTATTGTGTCTGGTTACATGAGGACAAGTGGAAGTCAAATCAGCATGTCCCTGTCCCTGGTGTCACTACTAATGACACTAATTCAGTCCCTGCCTGCCTGCTGAACCATCTAATAATGCACAATTATCGTCAGCAAAACAACAAAGAAATCATCCCAGACATGTGATCAGTGGTTTGGGTCTTTAAAACATTCTGCACCATCTGGCCGTCTGTTTCTTCAACAGAACTTTCTACTTCCTTTCAGCCATAATAGCAGATAGACCATTTTATTCACGCACCGCACAGCAAGACATTACTAGTCATTAAAATAGCATAATTCATTCCATTGCCAGGGACTCATTTCTCAAATTGTTGTTGTATTGTGAGTAAAGTACAAATGGTAAACAAAAGCCTACGTTTCATTTGAGCCAATTAGAATGTGTAAATGTGTATGCAAATGTATTTGTTTGTGTGTGTGTGTGTGTTTGTCACTCTCTGTGCTCCACTGTCTCTGTGTCCAAGTAGAGGCTACAGCCCTGTCATCCAGGGGGTGTGTCCAAATAGAGGCTACAGCCCTGTCATCCAGGGGGTGTGTCCAAATAGAGGCTATAGCCCTGTCAGCCAGGGGGTGTGTCCAAATAGAGGCTATAGCCCTGTCATCCAGGGGGTGTGTCCAAATAGAGGCTACAGCCCTGTCAGCCAGGGGGTGTGTCCAAATAGAGGCTACAGCCCTGTCAGCCAGGGGGTGTGTCCAAATAGAGGCTATAGCCCTGTCAGCCAGGGGGTGTGTCCAAATAGAGGCTCTAGCCCTGTCAGCCAGGGGGTGTGTCCAAATAGAGGCTACAGCCCTGTCAGCCAGGGGGTGTGTCCAAATAGAGGCTCTAGCCCTGATAGCCAGGGGGTGTGTCCAAATAGAGGCTACAGCCCTGTCAGCCAGGGGGTGTGTCCAAATAGAGGCTACAGCCCTGTCAGCCAGGGGGTGTGTCCAAATAGAGGCTATAGCCCTGTCATCCAGGGGGTGTGTCCAAATAGAGGCTACAGCCCTGTCAGCCAGGGGGTGTGTCCAAATAGAGGCTATAGCCCTGTCATCCAGGGGGTGTGTCCAAATAGAGGCTACAGCCCTGTCATCCAGGGGGTGTGTCCAAATAGAGGCTATAGCCCTGTCAGCCAGGGGGTGTGTCCAAATAGAGGCTACAGCCCTGTCAGCCAGGGGGTGTGTCCAAATAGAGGCTATAGCCCTGATAGCCAGGGGGTGTGTCCAAATAGAGGCTACAGCCCTGTCAGCCAGGGGGTGTGTCCAAATAGAGGCTACAGCCCTGTCAGCCAGGGGGTGTGTCCAAATAGAGGCTATAGCCCTGTCAGCCAGGGGGTGTGTCCAAATAGAGGCTATAGCCCTGTCAGCCAGGGGGTGTGTCCAAATAGAGGCTACAGCCCTGTCAGCCAGGGGGTGTGTCCAAATAGAGGCTACAGCCCTGTGTCCTCCTGTCCTTAATCTGGGTGTCATTCAACCACTGGCTGTCCACACACCCTGTCCCTCTGAAGCCTGAGCTCTTACCATCTCACCCTGCTGCCATCCCTTCAGTGTCATTAACCAGACCCCACACAATCTTCTGAATTCACCAAAAGGTGCTTTAACAAAGTACTGGGTAAAGGGTCTGAATACTGGTACTGTATATACAGAGGGGTTGTACTACTCATTCAAGGGTTATACTACTCATTCCAGGGTTATACTACTCATTCCAGGGTTATACTACTCATTCCAGGGTCATACTACTCATTCCAGGGTCATACTACTCATTCCAGGGTCATACTACTCATTCCAGGGTCATACTACTCATTCAAGGGTTATACTACTCATTCCAGGGTCATACTACTCATTCCAGGGTTATACTACTCATTCAAGGGTTATACTACTCATTCCAGGGTTATACTACTCATTCCAGGGTTATACTACTCATTCAAGGGTTATACTACTCATTCCAGGGTTATACTACTCATTCAAGGGTTATACTACTCATTCAAGGGTTATACTACTCATTCAAGGATTTTTCTTTCTTTTGACTATTTTCTACATTGTAGAATAATAGTGAATATATCGAAACTATGAAATAACACATATGGAATCATGTAGTAACCCAAAAAAGTGTTAAACAAATCAAAATATATTTTAGATTTGAGATTCTTCAAAGTAGCCACCCTTTGCCTTGATGACAGCTTTGCACACGCTTGGCATTCTCTCAACCAGCTTCACATGGAATGCTTTTACAGCAGTCTTCCAAGGAATTTGGGATCAATTGGGATGAGATCGGGTGATTGTGGAGGCCAGGTCATCTGATACAGCACTCCATCACTCTCTTTCTTGGTCTGGGTTTTGTGGCGGTCTCATGAGAACATCATCAACATCATCATCATAGCGCTTAATGGTTTTTGCGACTACACTTGAAGAAACTTTCAAAGTTCTTGAAATTCTCCGGGTTGACTGACATTCGTGTCTTAAGTAATGATGGACTGTCGTTTCTCTTTGCTTATTTGAGCTGTTCTTGCCATAATATGGACTTGGTCTTTTACCAAATAGGGCTATCTTCTGTATATCCCCCCTACCATGTCACAACACAACTGATTGGCTAAAACACATTAAGAAGGAAAGAAATTCGACAAATTAACAAGGCACACCTGTTAATTGAAATGCATTCCAGGTGACTACCTCATGAAGATGGTTGAGAGAATGCCAAGAGTGTGCGAAGCTGTAATCAAGGCAAATACAATTTGTTTAACACTTTTTTGGTTACTACATGATTCCATATGTGTTATTTCATAGTTTTGATGTCTTCACTATTATTCTAAAATGTAGAAAATAGTAAAAAATAAAGAAAAACCCTTGAATGAGTAGGTGTTCAAACATTTGACTGGTACTGTATATGGGGACAGTAGATGGTGATCTATATGGGGACAGTAGATGTGGACAGTAGATGGTGATCTATATGGGGACAGTAGATGTGGACAGTAGATGGTGATCTATATGGGGACAGTAGATGGTGATCTATATGGAGACAGTAGATGGTGATCTATATGGGGACAGTAGATGGTGATCTATATGGGGACAGTAGATGGTGCTCTATATGGGGACAGTAGATGGTGATCTATATGGGGACAGTAGATGGTGATCTATATGGAGACAGTAGATGGTGATCTATATGGGGACAGTAGATGGTGATCTATATGGGGACAGTAGATGGTGATCTATATGGGGACAGTAGATGGTGCTCTATATGGGGACAGTAGATGGTGATCTATATGGGGACAGTAGATGGT
Source organism: Salvelinus alpinus (assembly GCF_045679555.1). Lineage (NCBI taxonomy): Eukaryota > Metazoa > Chordata > Actinopteri > Salmoniformes > Salmonidae > Salvelinus > Salvelinus alpinus. The sequence continues at coordinate 10,535,131 of NC_092089.1, read as the reverse complement.
GATCTATATGGAGACAGTAGATGGTGATCTATATGGGGACAGTAGATGGTGCTCTATATGGGGACAGTAGATGGTGATCTATATGGGGACAGTAGATGGTGATCTATATGGAGACAGTAGATGGTGATCTATATGGGGACAGTAGATGGTGCTCTATATGGGGACAGTAGATGGTGATCTATATGGGGACAGTAGATGGTGCTCTATATGGGGACAGTAGATGGTGATCTATATGGGGACAGTAGATGGTGATCTATATGGAGACAGTAGATGGTGATCTATATGGGGACAGTAGATGGTGATCTATATGGGGACAGTAGATGGTGATCTATATGGGGACAGTAGATGGTGATCTATATGGTGACAGTAGATGGTGATCTATATGGGGACAGTAGATGGTGATCTATATGGGGACAGTAGATGGTGATCTATATGGGGACAGTAGATGGTGATCTATATGGTGACAGTAGATGGTGATCTATATGGGGACAGTAGATGGTGCTCTATATGGGGACAGTAGATGGTGCTCTATATGGGGACAGTAGATGGTGATCTATATGGGGACAGTAGATGGTGCTCTATATGGGGACAGTAGATGGTGCTCTATATGGGGACAGTAGATGGTGATCTATATGGGGACAGTAGATGGTGATCTATATGGAGACAGTAGATGGTGATCTATATGGAGACAGTAGATAGTGATCTATATGGGGACAGTAGATGGTGATCTATATGGGGACAGTAGATGGTGATCTATATGGGGACAGTAGATGGTGATCTATATGGAGACAGTAGATGGTGATCTATATGGGGACAGTAGATGGTGATCTATATGGAGACAGTAGATGGTGATCTATATGGGGACAGTAGATGGTGATCTATATGGGGACAGTAGATGGTGATCTATATGGGGACAGTAGATGTGGACAGTAGATGGTGATCTATATGGGGACAGTAGATGGTGATCTATATGGTGACAGTAGATGGTGATCTATATGGGGACAGTAGATGGTGCTCTATATGGGGTCAGTAGATGGTGCTCTATATGGGGACAGTAGATGGTGATCTATATGGGGACAGTAGATGGTGCTCTATATGGGGACAGTAGATGGTGATCTATATGGGGACAGTAGATGTGGACAGTAGATGGTGATCTATATGGGGACAGTAGATGGTGATCTATATGGTGACAGTAGATGGTGATCTATATGGGGACAGTAGATGGTGCTCTATATGGGGACAGTAGATGGTGCTCTATATGGGGACAGTAGATGGTGATCTATATGGGGACAGTAGATGGTGCTCTATATGGGGACAGTAGATGGTGCTCTATATGGGGACAGTAGATGGTGATCTATATGGGGACAGTAGATGGTGATCTATATGGAGACAGTAGATGGTGATCTATATGGAGACAGTAGATAGTGATCTATATGGGGACAGTAGATGGTGATCTATATGGGGACAGTAGATGGTGATCTATATGGGGACAGTAGATGGTGATCTATATGGAGACAGTAGATGGTGATCTATATGGGGACAGTAGATGGTGATCTATATGGGGACAGTAGATGGTGATCTATATGGGCAGAGTAGATAGTGATCTATATGGGGACAGTAGATGGTGATCTATATGGAGACAGTAGATGGTGATCTATATGGAGACAGTAGATGGTGATCTATATGGGGACAGTAGATGGTGATCTATATGGGGACAGTAGATGGTGATCTATATGGGGACAGTAGATGTGGACAGTAGATGGTGATCTATATGGGGACAGTAGATGGTGATCTATATGGTGACAGTAGATGGTGATCTATATGGGGACAGTAGATGGTGCTCTATATGGGGACAGTAGATGGTGCTCTATATGGGGACAGTAGATGGTGATCTATATGGGGACAGTAGATGGTGCTCTATATGGGGACAGTAGATGGTGCTCTATATGGGGACAGTAGATGGTGATCTATATGGGGACAGTAGATGGTGATCTATATGGAGACAGTAGATGGTGATCTATATGGAGACAGTAGATAGTGATCTATATGGGGACAGTAGATGGTGATCTATATGGGGACAGTAGATGGTGATCTATATGGGGACAGTAGATGGTGATCTATATGGAGACAGTAGATGGTGATCTATATGGGGACAGTAGATGGTGATCTATATGGGGACAGTAGATGGTGATCTATATGGGCAGAGTAGATAGTGATCTATATGGGGACAGTAGATGGTGATCTATATGGGGACAGTAGATGGTGATCTATATGGAGACAGTAGATGGTGATCTATATGGAGACAGTAGATAGTGATCTATATGGGCAGAGTAGATAGTGATCTATATGGGGACAGTAGATGGTGATCTATATGGGCAGAGTAGATGGTGATCTATATGGGGACAGTAGATGGTGATCTATATGGGGACAGTAGATGGTGATCTATATGGGCAGAGTAGATAGTGATCTATATGGGGACAGTAGATGGTGATCTATATGGGCAGAGTAGATAGTGATCTATATGGGGACAGTAGATGGTGATCTATATGGGGACAGTAGATGGTGATCTATATGGGGACAGTAGATGGTGATCTATATGGGGACAGTAGATGGTGATATATATGGGGACAGTAGATAGTGATCTATATGGGGACAGTAGATGGTGATCTATATGGGCAGAGTAGATGGTGATCTATATGGAGACAGTAGATGGTGATCTATATGGGGACAGTAGATGGTGATCTATATGGGGACAGTAGATGGTGATCTATATGGGGACAGTAGATAGTGATCTATATGGAGACAGTAGATGGTGATCTATATGGGGACAGTAGATGGTGATCTATATGGGGACAGTAGATAGTGATCTATATGGAGACAGTAGATGGTGATCTATATGGGGACAGTAGATAGTGATCTATATGGAGACAGTAGATGGTGATCTATATGGGCAGAGTAGATAGTGATCTATATGGAGACAGTAGATGGTGATCTATATGGGCAGAGTAGATGGTGATCTATATGGAGACAGTAGATGGTGATCTATATGGGGACAGTAGATGGTGATCTATATGGGGACAGTAGATAGTGATCTATATGGAGACAGTAGATGGTGATCTATATGGGGACAGTAGATGGTGATCTATATGGAGACAGTAGATAGTGATCTATATGGAGACAGTAGATGGTGATCTATATGGGGACAGTAGATAGTGATCTATATGGAGACAGTAGATGGTGATCTATATGGAGACAGTAGATGGGGACAGTAGATGGTGATCTATATGGGGACAGTAGATAGTGATCTATATGGAGACAGTAGATGGTGATCTATATGGAGACAGTAGATGGGGACAGTAGATGGTGATCTATATGGGGACAGTAGATGGTGATCTATATGGGGACAGTAGATGGTGATCTATATGGAGACAGTAGATGGTGATCTATATGGAGACAGTAGATGGGGACAGTAGATGGTGATCTATATGGGGACAGTAGATAGTGATCTACATGGGGACAGTAGATGGGGACAGTATAGTGATCTACATGGGGACAGTAGATGGTGATCTATATGGGCAGAGTAGATGGTGATCTATATGGAGACAGTAGATGGGGACAGTATAGTGATCTATATGGGGACAGTAGATGGTGATCTATATGGGGACAGTAGATGTGGACAGTAGATGGTGATCTATATGGGGACAGTAGATGGTGATCTATATGGTGACAGTAGATGGTGATCTATATGGGGACAGTAGATGGTGCTCTATATGGGGACAGTAGATGGTGCTCTATATGGGGACAGTAGATGGTGATCTATATGGGGACAGTAGATGGTGCTCTATATGGGGACAGTAGATGGTGCTCTATATGGGGACAGTAGATGGTGATGTATATGGGGACAGTAGATGGTGATCTATATGGAGACAGTAGATGGTGATCTATATGGAGACAGTAGATAGTGATCTATATGGGGACAGTAGATGGTGATCTATATGGGGACAGTAGATGGTGATCTATATGGGGACAGTAGATGGTGATCTATATGGAGACAGTAGATGGTGATCTATATGGGGACAGTAGATGGTGATCTATATGGGGACAGTAGATGGTGATCTATATGGGCAGAGTAGATAGTGATCTATATGGGGACAGTAGATGGTGATCTATATGGGGACAGTAGATGGTGATCTATATGGAGACAGTAGATGGTGATCTATATGGAGACAGTAGATAGTGATCTATATGGGCAGAGTAGATAGTGATCTATATGGGGACAGTAGATGGTGATCTATATGGGGACAGTAGATGGTGATCTATATGGGGACAGTAGATGGTGATCTATATGGGCAGAGTAGATAGTGATCTATATGGGGACAGTAGATGGTGATCTATATGGGCAGAGTAGATAGTGATCTATATGGGGACAGTAGATAGTGATCTATATGGGGACAGTAGATGGTGATCTATATGGGGACAGTAGATGGTGATCTATATGGGGACAGTAGATAGTGATCTATATGGGGACAGTAGATGGTGATCTATATGGAGACAGTAGATGGTGATCTATATGGAGACAGTAGATGGTGATCTATATGGGGACAGTAGATGGTGATCTATATGGAGACAGTAGATAGTGATCTATATGGGGACAGTAGATGGTGATCTATATGGGGACAGTAGATGGTGATCTATATGGGGACAGTAGATGGTGATCTATATGGGGACAGTAGATGGTGATCTATATGGGCAGAGTAGATGGTGATCTATATGGAGACAGTAGATGGTGATCTATATGGGGACAGTAGATGGTGATCTATATGGGGACAGTAGATAGTGATCTATATGGAGACAGTAGATGGTGATCTATATGGGGACAGTAGATGGTGATCTATATGGGGACAGTAGATAGTGATCTATATGGAGACAGTAGATGGTGATCTATATGGGGACAGTAGATAGTGATCTATATGGAGACAGTAGATGGTGATCTATATGGGCAGAGTAGATAGTGATCTATATGGAGACAGTAGATGGTGATCTATATGGGCAGAGTAGATGGTGATCTATATGGGGACAGTAGATGGTGATCTATATGGGGACAGTAGATGGTGATCTATATGGGGACAGTAGATGGTGATCTATATGGGGACAGTAGATAGTGATCTATATGGAGACAGTAGATGGTGATCTATATGGGGACAGTAGATGGTGATCTATATGGGGACAGTAGATAGTGATCTATATGGAGACAGTAGATGGTGATCTATATGGAGACAGTAGATGGGGACAGTAGATGGTGATCTATATGGGGACAGTAGATAGTGATCTATATGGAGACAGTAGATGGTGATCTATATGGAGACAGTAGATGGGGACAGTAGATGGTGATCTATATGGGGACAGTAGATGGTGATCTATATGGGGACAGTAGATGGTGATCTATATGGAGACAGTAGATGGTGATCTATATGGAGACAGTAGATGGGGACAGTAGATGGTGATCTATATGGGGACAGTAGATAGTGATCTACATGGGGACAGTAGATGGGGACAGTATAGTGATCTACATGGGGACAGTAGATGGTGATCTATATGGGCAGAGTAGATGGTGATCTATATGGAGACATCTACATGGGGACAGTAGATGGGGACAGTATAGTGATCTACATGGGGACAGTAGATGGGGACAGTATAGTGATCTACATGGGGACAGTAGATGGGGACAGTATAGTGATCTACATGGGGACAGTAGATGGGGACAGTATAGTGATCTACATGGGGACAGTAGATGGGGACAGTATAGTGATCTACATGGGGACAGTAGATGGGGACAGTATAGTGATCTACATGGGGACAGTAGATGGGGACAGTATAGTGATCTACATGGGGACAGTAGATGGGGACAGTATAGTGATCTACATGGGGACAGTAGATGGAGACAGTATAGTGATCTATATGGGGACAGTAGATGGGGACAGTACAGTGATCTATATGGGGACAGTAGATGGGGACAGTACAGTGATCTATATGGGGACAGTAGATGGGGACAGTAGATGGGGACAGTACAGTGATCTACATGGGGTTCCCAGTACAGTGATCTACATGGGGACAGTAGATGGGGACAGTAGATGGGGACAGTACAGTGATCTACATGGGGACAGTAGATGGGGACAGTACAGTGATGTACATGGGGTACAGTAGCAGTCAGCGGTCCTGGTTGTTCAGGACAGTCAGTTTCTCTCCGTCTCATTAGCAGCCCTGCTGAGTTCCACTAGTTAATAATACAGGATGTGAATGGAAGCCTCTGGGGTCGGGACAGAGACACAGAGGAAGGCTGCTCTCTCCCTCTCTGGCAGAAGCTGTACTGTACTGGCTGTTAGCGAGACTAGCAGAATGAATGAGAGGCCAAACAAGGGACAATACATGGCTATTTCATTTCACAAAAATCCAGGACACTATCAAATGAAAACAGCTTGAAAGTCAATGGCTTATACACACCTAGTGCAAATGTAGTGTGTGTGTGTGTGTACGTGGTGTGTGTATGTCTGTGTACGTGGTGTGTGTGTGTGTGTATGTGGTGTGTGTAAATTGTGTGTGTATGTCTGTGTACGTGGTGTGTGTGTACGTGGTGTGTGTGTACGTGGTGTGTGTACGTGGTGTGTGTGTGTACGTGGTGTGTGTGTACGTGGTGTGTGTGTACGTGGTGTGTGTGTACCTGCAGTGCTTCCAGGAAGCGGAAGGACCCCAGGCGTCGTCCTCTGGGAACCAGACAGAAGGTAGAGTTGTGCAGCATCTCTCTGTAATCATGTCTGAAGACAGAACAGACGGATAAGGGTTACACATTAATATGACCTGGCATTCAGTAGACACGTATCAACAGGGACTTCACAACAGGGACTTCACAACAGTGACTTCACAACAGTGACTTCACAACAGTGACTTAACACTTCACAACAGTGACTTCACAACAGTGACTTAACATGACTTCACAACAGTGACTTCACAACAGTGACTTAACACTTCAACAGTGACTTCACAACAGTGACTTAACATGACTTCACAACAGTGACTTCACAACAGTGACTTCACAACAGTGACTTCACAACAGTGACTTCACAACAGTGACTTCACAACAGTGACTTAACATGACTTCACAACAGTGACTTCACAACAGTGACTTGACTTCACAACAGTGACTTAACAACAGTGACTTCACAACAGTGACTTAACTTGACTTCACAACAGGGACTTCACAACAGTGACTTCACAACAGTGACTTAACTTGACAACAGGGACTTCACAACAGTGACTTCACAACAGTGACTTAACATGACTTCACAACAGTGACTTAACAACAGTGACTTCACAACAGTGACTTCACAACAGTGACTTAACGTGACTTCACAACAGTGACTTAACGTGACTTCACAACAGTCACAACAGATTTGCCCCAGCGGGAATTGAAACCAAGACTTTGGCGTTGTTAACACCAAGCTCTTACAAACTGAGACACAAAGGACCACAGAGGAATGTAGGAACAGACAGACGTAGACAGGGTGAGAGCTGGGGAGATCTCCTAGCCTCCAGGGCAGGACAGAGAGGGTTTACATGTCTCTATCTGGGTTAGCTATGAGCTATGACAGGATAAGAGTTGATGACACAGTGAATGACCCAGTGGCTACTAAAGAGGAATGGAGGAACAGACAGGCGTAGACAGGGTGAGAGCTGGGGAGATCTCCTGGCCTCCAGGGCAGGACAGAGAGGGTTTACATGTCTCTATCTGGGTTAGCTTTGAGCTATGACAGGATAAGAGTTGATGACACAGTGAATGACCCAGTGGCTACTAAAGAGGAATGGAGGAACAGACAGGCGTAGACAGGGTGAGAGCTGGGGAGATCTCCTAGCCTCCAGGGCAGGACAGAGAGGGTTTACATGTCTCTATCTGGGTTAGCTTTGAGCTATGACAGGATAAGAGCTGATGACACAGTGAATGACCCAGTGGCTACTAAAGAGGAATGGAGGAACAGACAGACGTAGACAGGGTTAGAGCTGGGGAGATCTCCTAGCCTCCAGGGCAGGACAGAGAGGGTTTACATGTCTCTATCTGGGTTAGCTTTGAGCTATGACAGGATAAGAGTTGATGACACAGTGAATTACCCAGTGGCTACTAAAGAGGAATGGAGGAACAGACAGGCGTAGACAGGGTGAGAGCTGGGGAGATCTCCTGGCCTCCAGGGCAGGACAGAGAGGGTTTACATGTCTCTATCTGGGTTAGCTTTGAGCTATGACAGGATAAGAGTTGATGACACAGTGAATGACCCAGTGGCTACTAAAGAGGAATGGAAGAACAGACAAGCGTAGACAGGGTGAGAGCTGGGGAGATCTCCTGGCCTCCAGGGCAGGACAGAGAGGGTTTACATGTCTCTATCTGGGTTAGCTTTGAGCTATGACAGGATAAGAGTTGATGACACAGTGAATGACCCAGTGGCTACTAAAGAGGAATGGAGGAACAGACAGGCGTAGACAGGGTGAGAGCTGGGGAGATCTGACACAGTGAATGACCCAGTGGCTACTAAAGAGGAATGTAGGAACAGACAGACGTAGACAGGGTTAGAGCTGGGGAGATCTCCTGGCCTCCAGGGCAGGACAGAGAGGGTTTACATGTCTCTATCTGGGTTAGCTTTGAGCTATGACAGGATAAGAGTTGATGACACAGTGAATGACCCAGTGGCTACTAAAGAGGAATGTAGGAACAGACAGGCGTAGACAGGGTGAGAGCTGGGGAGATCTCCTGGCCTCCAGGGCAGGACAGAGAGGGTTTACATGTCTCTATCTGGGTTAGCTTTGAGCTATGACAGGATAAGAGTTGATGACACAGGGAATGACCCAGTGGCTACTAAAGAGGAATGTAGGAACAGACAGGCGTAGACAGGGTGAGAGCTGGGGAGATCTCCTGGCCTCCAGGGCAGGACAGAGAGGGTTTACATGTCTCTATCTGGGTTAGCTTTGAGCTATGACAGGATAAGAGTTGATGACACAGTGAATGACACAGTGGCTACTAAAGGCTTTAGCATGCTTCAATAGTACTGTTTGTGCATTTTGAGATGCCGTAGCCAGTAGACAGAATTAAATCTAAGATAACATCCAAATAAATGACATTTCTTTATTTATTTTTTGAAGAGAAGATCTTAGGCAGGTCATTTTACATCTAAGATGTTAGGTGCAGTATTTCTCAATGAAAACATTTGTGTGAAAAAACGAATCGTCTCTCGTTGAATAACAACAAAGATTTGATTGAAGAATCCCACTAGTTGACCAATCACGGATAAAAGGGGTGTGAACTTCGGCTGGCCTTAAGAAAAAATACGTGCGCCCGAACAGCTGGGGGAAAAAAAACCTTACCCGAAGTCCAAAACAGACAAAATTCTGTCATAATATATTCACAAACTCTTCTGAACTGTATTGGGCTGTGAAACACGCGGACCCCTTAAACCAGAGGACGAACACACAGCCTGAATCCATCCCTGAATCACTGAGCAGCCTGAATCCATCCCTGAATCACTGAGCAGCCTGAATCCACTCTGGATCACTGAGCAGCCTGAATCCACCCTGGATCACTGAGCAGCCTGAATCCACCCTGGATCACTGAGCAGCCTGAATCCACCCTGGATCACTGAGCAGCCTGAATCCATCCCTGGATCACTGAGCAGCCTGAATCCACCCCTGGATCACTGAGCAGCCTGAATCCATCCTCTATCCACCCTGGAGCAGCCTGAATCCATCCCTGAATCACTGAGCAGCCTGAATCAACCCTGGATCACTGAGCAGCCTGAATCCATCCCTGGATCACTGAGCAGCCTGAATCCACCCTGGATCACTGAGCAGCCTGAATCCACTCTGGATCACTGAGCAGCCTGAATCCACCCTGAATCACTGAGCAGCCTGAATCCTCCATGGATCACTGAACAGCCTGAATCCACCCTGGATCACTGAGCAGCCTGAATCCACCCTGAATCACTGAGCTGCCTGAATCAACCCTGGATCACTGAGCAGCCTTAATCCACCCTGGATCACTGAGCAGCCTGAATCCACCCCTGGATCACTGAGCAGCCTGAATCCATCCTGGATCACTGAGCAGCCTGAATCCACCCTGGATCACTGAGCAGCCTGAATCCATCCTGGATCACTGAGCAGCCTGAATCCACCCTGGATCACTGAGCAGCCTGAATCCACCCTGGATCACTGAGCAGCCTGAATCCACCCTGGATCACTGAGCAGCCTGAATCCACTCTGTATCACTGAGCAGCCTTAATCCACCCTGGATCACTGAGCAGCCTGAATCCACCCTGGATCACTGAGCAGCCTGAATCCACCCTGGATCACTGAGCAGCCTGAATCCACCCTGGATCACTGAGCAGCCTGAATCCACTCTGTATCACTGAGCAGCCTGAATCCACTCTGTATCACTGAGCAGCCTGAATCCACCCTGGATCACTGAGCAGCCTGAATCCACCCTGTATCACTGAGCAGCCTGAATCCACCCTGGATCACTGAGCAGCCTGAATCCACCCTGGATCACTGAGCAGCCTGAATCCACCCTGGATCACTGAGCAGCCTGAATCCACCCTGGATCACTGAGCAGCCTGAATCCACCCTGTATCACTGAGCAGCCTGAATCCACCCTGGATCACTGAGCAGCCTGAATCCACCCTGGATCACTGAGCAGCCTGAATCCACCCTGGATCACTGAGCAGCCTGAATCCACCCTGTATCACTGAGCAGCCTGAATCCACCCTGGATCACTGAGCAGCCTGAATCACTGAGCTGCCTGACCCCCAAGCCATAAGACTGCTGAACAATTCATAAAATGGCCACCGGACTATTATATTGACCCCCCCCTTTTGTACACTGCTGCTACTCGCTGTTTATTATCTATGCATAGTCACTTCACCCCTACCTACATGTACACATTACCTCTAATTTGTACCCCCGCACACTGACTCGGTACCGGTACCTCCTGTATAGAGCCTCGTTATTGTTATTTTATTGTGTTACATTTGATTATTTCTTACTTTAGTTTATTTGGTAAATATTTTCTTAACTCTTCTTGAACTGCACTGTTGGTTAAGGGCTTGTAAGTAAACATTTCACGGTAAAGTCTACACTTGTTGTATTCAGCGCACGTGACAATACATTTGATGTGAATCCACCCTGGATCACTGAGCAGCCAAGAGGGTTATTATCACACACCATCATCTCACACACACATCATCTCTCACACACACCATCTCTCTCACACACACACACACACACACACACACACACACACACACACACACACACACACACACACACACACACACACACACACACACACACAATCTCTCTCACACACACACACACACACCACACACACACACACACATCACACCTCACACACATCATCTCTCACACACCCACACACACACACACACACACACACTCACACATCACACACCTCACACACACACACACACACACACACACACACACACACACACACTCACACACACACACACACCATCACCCCCCCCTTTCTTACGCTGCCTTTGTCAGGTCTGATAGAAACTGTCTCTGAGTCTGTTGGTATCTAGAATGCACTGTGGTCAGGTCTGATAGAAACTGTCTCAGAGCCTGTTGGTATCTAGAATGCACTGTGGTCAGGTCTGTTAACAACAGACTCAGAGACAGTTTCTATCTAGAAGCCATCAGACTGCTGAAACACTTGGATCTGCCCACCTGCACCGACTCCTCACCTTTCACACACTCAGTCACTGGCATTCACTCCACATTACTGGCCTGTATGACCGAGTGACAGGAAGGAAGCCCGTGCTGAATAATCCTCTTCAAAATCAGACATTCTGTTTGCAACGAGGCTGATAAGTGATGCTTCAAGACAACACGGCAAAGACGCTAACTTTTTTTGCCCGATAATGTTCGTACCGTGTTTTGTGTTTCTACCATGTTGTTGTCATGTTGTGTTGCTACCATGTTGTCATGTTGTGTTGCTACCATGTTGTCATGTTGTGTTGCTACCATGTTGTTGTCATGTTGTGTTGCTACCATGTTGTGTTGCTACCATGTTGTGTTGCTACCATGTTGTTGTCATGTTGTGTTGCTACCATGTTGTCATGTTGTGTTGCTACCATGTTGTTGTCATGTGTTCCTACCATGTTGTTGTCATGTTGTGCTGCTGCCATGTTGTGTTGCTACCTTGTTGTTGTCATGTTGTGTTGCTACCATGCTGTGTTGTCATGTGTCGCTGCCATGCTAGGTTGTTGTCTTAGGTCTCTCTTTATGTAGTGTTGTGGTGTCTCTCTTTATGTAGTGTTGTGGTGTCTCTCTTTATGTAGTGTTGTGGTGTCTCTCTTTATGTAGTGTTGTGGTGTCTCTCTTTATGTAGTGTTGTGGTGTCTCTCTTTATGTAGTGTTGTGGTGTCTCTCTTTATGTAGTGTTGTGGTGTCTCTCTTTATGTAGTGTTGTGTTGTCTCTCTTTATGTAGTGTTGTGGTGTCTCTCTTTATGTAGTGTTGTGGTGTCTCTCTTTATGTAGTGTTGTGTTGTCTCTCTTTATGTAGTGTTGTGGTGTCTCTCTTTATGTAGTGTTGTGTTGTCTCTCTTGTCGTGATGTGTGTTTTGTTATATATTTATATTTTATTTATCTGTATTTTTAATCCCGGGCCCCTGTCCCCCGCAGGAGGCCTTTTGCCTTTTGGTAGGCCGGCATTGTCAAATCAAATCAAATGTATTTATATAGCCCGTCGTACATCAGCTGATATCTCAAAGTGCTGTACAGAAACCCAGCCTAAAACCCCAAACAGCAAAGCAATGCAGGTGTAGAAGCACATTGTAACTGACTTGCCTAGTTAAATAAAGGTTAAATAAATAAAAAATTAAAACACAGCCTAAATTAAAAACTACAGGTTTGTGTCAACTCCAATGTATTACAACACAGAGTGAAACTCTCTGTATTGTCAAGTACTGTGGTGGCAGCATCATGTTATGGGTATGTATTGTGGTGGCAGCATCATGTTATGGGTATGTATTGTGGTGGCAGCATCATGGTATGGGTATGTACTGTGGTGGCAGCATCATGTTATGGGTATGTACTGTGGTGGCAGCATCATGTTATGGGTATGTATTGTGGTGGCAGCATCATGTTATGGGTATGTATTGTGGTGGCAGCATCATGTTATGGGTATGTACTGTGGTGGCAGCATCATGTTATGGGTATGTATTGTGGTGGCAGCATCATGTTATGGGTATGTATTGTGGTGGCAGCATCATGTTATGGGTATGTATTGTGGTGGCAGCATCATGTTATGGGTATGTATTGTGGTGGCAGCATCATGTTATGGGTATGTATTGTGGTGGCAGCATCATGTTATGGGTATTGTATTATGGTGGCAGCATCGTGTTATGGGTATTGTATTGTGGTGGCAGCATCGTGTTATGGGTATGTATTGTGGTGGCAGCATCATGTTATGGGTATGTATTGTGGTGGCAGCATCATGTTATGGGTATGTATTGTGGTGGCAGCATCATGCTATGGGTATGTATTGTGGTGGCAGCATCATGTTATGGGTATGTACTGTGGTGGAAGCATCATGTTATGGGTATGTATTGTGGTGGCAGCATCATGTTATGGGTATGTATTGTGGTGGCAGCATCATGTTATGGGTATGTATTGTGGTGGCAGCATCATGTTATGGCTATGTATTGTGGCGGCAGCATCATGGTATGGGTATTGTATTGTGGTGGCAGCATCGTGTTATGGGTATGTAATGTGGTGGCAGCATCGTGTTATGGGTATGTATTGTGGTGGCAGCATCATGTTATGGGTATGTATTGTGGTGGCAGCATCATGTTATGGGTATTGTATTGTGGTGGCAGCATCGTGTTATGGGTATGTATTGTGGTGGCAGCATCATGTTATGGGTATGTATTGTGGTGGCAGCATCATGTTATGGGTATTGTATTGTGGTGGCAGCATCGTGTTATGGGTATGTATTGTGGTGGCAGCATCGTGTTATGGGTATGTATTGTGGTGGCAGCATCATGTTATGGGTATGTATTGTGGTGGCAGCATCGTGTTATGGGTATGTATTGTGGTGGCAGCATCATGTTATGGGTATGTATTGTGGTGGCAGCATCATGTTATGGGTATGTATTGTGGTGGCAGCATCGTGTTATGGGTATGTATTGTGGTGGCAGCATCGTGTTATGGGTATGTATTGTGGTGGCAGCATCATGTTATGGGTATGTACTGTGGTGGAAGCATCATGTTATGGGTATGTATTGTGGTGGCAGCATCATGTTATGGGTATGTATTGTGGTGGCAGCATCATGTTATGGGTATGTATTGTGGTGGCAGCATCATGTTATGGGTATGTATTGTGGTGGCAGCATCATGTTATGGCTATGTATTGTGGCGGCAGCATCATGTTATGGGTATGTACTGTGGTGGCAGCATCATGTTATGGGTATGTATTGTGGTGGCAGCATCGTGTTATGGGTATGTATTGTGGTGGCAGTATCATGTTATGGGTATGTATTGTGGTGGCAGCATCATGTTATGGGTATGTATTGTGGTGGCAGCATCGTGTTATGGGTATGTATTGTGGTGGCAGCATCATGTTATGGGTATGTATTGTGGTGGCAGCATCGTGTTATGGGTATGTATTGTGGCGGCAGCATCATGCTATGGGTATGTATTGTGGTGGCAGCATCGTGTTATGGGTATGTGTTGTGGTGGCAGCATCGTGTTATGGGTATGTACTGTGGTGGAAGCATCATGTTATGGGTATGCATTGTGGTGGCAGCATCATGTTATGGGTATGCACTGTGGTGGCAGCATCATGTTATGGGTATGTGTTGTGGTGGCAGCATCATGTTATGGGTATGTACTGTGGTGGCAGCATCATGTTATGGGTATGTACTGTGGTGGAAGCATCATGTTATGGGTATGTATTGTGGTGGCAGCATCGTGTTATGGGTATGTACTGTGGTGGCAGCATCGTGTTATGGGTATGTGTTGTGGTGGAAGCATCATGTTATGGGTATGTATTGTGGTGGCAGCATCGTGTTATGGGTATGTACTGTGGTGGCAGCATCGTGTTATGGGTATGTGTTGTGGTGGCAGCATCATGCTATGGGTATGTATTGTGGTGGCAGCATCATGTTATGGGTATGTATTGTGGTGGCAGCATCATGTTATGGGTATGTATTGTGGTGGCAGCATCGTGTTATGGGTATGTATTGCGGTGGCAGCATCATGTTATGGGTATGTAATGCGGTGACAGCATCATGTTATGGGTATGTATTGCGGTGGCAGCATCGTGCTATGGGTATGTACTGTGGTGGCAGCATCGTGTTATGGGTATGTATTGTGGTGGCAACATCGTGTTATGGGTATGTATTGTGGTGGCAGCATCGTGTTATGGGTATGTACTGTGGTGGCAGCATCATGTTATGGGTATGTACTGTGGTGGCAGCATCATGTAATGGGTATGTACTGTGGTGGCAGCATCATGTTATGGGTATGTATTGTGGTGGCAGCATCGTGTTATGGGTATGTATTGTGGTGGCAGCATCGTGTTATGGGTATGTATTGTGGTGGCAGCATCGTGTTATGGGTATGTATTGTGGTGGCAGCATCGTGTTATGGGTATGTATTGTGGTGGCAGCATCATGTTATGGGTATGTATTGTGGTGGCAGCATCATGTTATGGGTATGTATTGTGGTGGCAGCATCATGTTATGGGTATCTATTGTGGTGGCAGCATCATGTTATGGGTATGTATTGTGGTGGCAGCATCGTGTTATGGGTATGTATTGTGGTGGCAGCATCGTGTTATGGGTATGTATTGTGGTGGCAGCATCGTGTTATGGGTATGTATTGTGGTGGCAGCATCATGTTATGGGTATGTATTGTGGTGGCAGCATCGTGTTATGGGTATGTATTGTGGTGGCAGCATCGTGTTATGGGTATGTATTGTGGTGGCAGCATCGTGTTATGGCTATGTATTGTGGCGGCAGCATCATGTTATGGGTATGTATTGTGGTGGCAGCATCATGTTATGGGTATGTATTGTGGCGGCAGCATCATGTTATGGGTATGTATTGTGGTGGCAGCATCATGTTATGGGTATGTATTGTGGTGGCAGCATCGTGTTATGGGTATGTATTGTGGTGGCAGCATCATGTTATGGGTATGTATTGTGGTGGCAGCATCGTGTTATGGGTATGTATTGTGGTGGCAGCATCGTGTTATGGGTATGTATTGTGGTGGCAGCATCATGTTATGGGTATGTATTGTGGTGGCAGCATCATGCTATGGGTATGTATTGTGGTGGCAGCATCGTGTTATGGGTATGTATTGTGGTGGCAGCATCATGTTATGGGTATGTATTGTGGCGGAAGCATCGTGTTATGGGTATGTATTGTGGCGGCAGCATCGTGTTATGGGTATTGTGGTGGCAGCATCATGTTATGGGTATTGTATTGTGGTGGCAGCATCATGTTATGGGTATGTATTGTGGTGGCAGCATCATGTTATGGGTATGTATTGTGGTGGCAGCATCATGTTATGGGTATGTATTGTGGTGGCAGCATCATGTTATGGGTATGTATTGTGGTGGCAGCATCATGTTATGGGTATTGTATTGTGGTGGCAGCATCATGTTATGGGTATGTATTGTGGTGGCAGCATCATGTTATGGGTATGTATTGTGGTGGCAGCATCATGTTATGGGTATGTATTGTGGTGGCAGCATCATGTTATGGGTATGTATTGTGGTGGCAGCATCATGTTATGGGTATGTATTGTGGTGGCAGCATCATCATCTCAGCCACCCTGAGAGACAGAGAGAGGAGAGAGGAGAGAGGAGAGAGAGAGAGAGAGAGAGAGAGAGTGTGTGTGTGTGTGTGGGGGGGGGCCGTGTTATCCAAGAAGTGACCTTGAAAGTTGGAGGAAAAGCCCTGTGTTGTACTGAGCCCCAAGGGGGAGAACAGAAGGCATGGTGGGTAAACGTCCTCCTTGTCAGGCCCCAGTGTACACACTACGCAGGAGAACATATGGAGCCAATCCATCACATTAATCGCTTACACATGACCTTTGCCCTTTCCTTTCCTTACCCCTTTCGCTACACGTTCTCTTCATCTCCATTTCAAACTCATCTTCTATGAACCCAGTAAGCTGATAGATAGGAGATATATTGATGAGTTCTCGTGTATGAACCCAGTCAGCTGATATATTGATGAGTTCTAGTGTATGAACACAGTAAGATGATAGATTGATGAGTTCTAGTGTATGAACCCAGTAGGCTGATAGATAGGAGATAGATTGATGAGTTCTAGTGTATGAACCCAGTAAGCTGATATATTGATGAGTTCTAGTGTATGAACACAGTAAGCTGATCGATTTATGAGTTCTAGTGTATGAACCCAGTCAGCTGATCGATTGATGAGTTCTAGTGTATGAACACAGTAAGCTGATATATTGATGAGTTCTAGTGTATGAACCCAGTAAGCTGATAGATTGATGAGTTCTAGTGTATGAACCCAGTAAGCTGATATATTGATGAGTTCTAGTGTATGAACACAGTAAGATGATAGATTGATGAGTTCTAGTGTATGAACACAGTAAGCTGATAGATTGATGAGTTCTAGTGTATGAACCCAGTAAGATGATATATTGATGAGTTCTAGTGTATGAACCCAGTCAGCTGATATATTGATGAGTTCTAGTGTATGAACCCAGTCAGCTGATAGATAGGAGATAGATTGATGAGTTCTAGTGTATGAACCCAGTCAGCTGATATATTGATGAGTTCTAGTGTATGAACCCAGTAAGCTGATATATTGATGAGTTCTAGTGTATGAACCCAGTAAGCTGATATATTGATGAGTTCTAGTGTATGAACCCAGTAAGCTGATATATTGATGAGTTCTAGTGTATGAACCCAGTAAGCTCTGGGTTCGTAAGTAAATTCCGCTTTGCTCCACAGGTAGTATTACAGGTAGTATTACATTTCATTTCATTACAGTACAACAGTTTGATTTGTTTGATCTTAGCTGACTACATAGCCGTCTTTGTATCCAAGATAATTGTGTAGTCTAGAGTAATTGTCGAGGTTACCTAGCCAGTTAGAGGTTACCTAGCCAGCTACACTTTCAAACAAAGTCAACAACGCAGCCACTGCTAGCTAGCCTATTTCACCAGCCAGCAGTACTATATCATTTTAGTCAATAAGATTTTTTGCAACGTAAGCTTAACTTTCTGAACATTCGAGACGTGTAGTCCACTTGTCATTCCAATCTCCTTTGCATTAGCGTAGCCTCTTCTGTAGCCTGTCAACTATGTGTCTGTCTATCCCTGTTCTCTCCTCTCTGCACAGACCATACAAACGCTTCACACCGCGTGGCCGCTGCTACTCTAACCTGGTGGTCCCAGCGCGCACGACCCACGTGGAGTTCCAGGTCTCAGGCAGCCTCTGGAACTGCCGATCTGCGGCCAACAAGGCAGAGTTCATCTCAGCCTATGCTTCCCTCCAGTCCCTCGACTTCTTGGCACTGACGGAAACATGGATTACCACTGATAACACTGCTACTCCTACTGCTCTCTCCTCGTCTGCCCACGTGTTCTCGCACACCCCGAGAGCTTCTGGTCAGCGGGGTGGTGGCACTGGGATCCTCATCTCTCCCAAGTGGACATTCTCTCTTTCTCCCCTGACCCATCTGTCTATCGCCTCCTTTGAATTCCATGCTGTCACAGTTACCAGCCCTTTCAAGCTTAACATCCTTATCATTTATCGCCCTCCAGGTTCCCTTGGAGAGTTCATCAATGAGCTTGACGCCCTGATAAGTTCCTTTCCTGAGGATGGCTCACCTCTCACAGTTCTGGGTGACTTTAACCTCCCCACGTCTACCTTTGACTCATTCCTCTCTGCCTCCTTCTTTCCACTCCTCTCCTCTTTTGACCTCACCCTCTCACCTTCCCCCCCTACTCACAAGGCAGGCAATACGCTTGACCTCATCTTTACTAGATGCTGTTCTTCCACTAATCTCATTGCAACTCCCCTCCAAGTCTCCGACCACTACCTTGTATCCTTTTCCCTCTCGCTCTCATCCAACACTTCCCACACTGCCCCTACTCGGATGGTATCGCGCCGTCCCAACCTTCGCTCTCTCTCCCCCGCTACTCTCTCCTCTTCCATCCTATCATCTCTTCCCTCTGCTCAAACCTTCTCCAACCTATCTCCTGATTCTGCCTCCTCAACCCTCCTCTCCTCCCTTTCTGCATCCTTTGACTCTCTATGTCCCCTATCCTCCAGGCCGGCTCGGTCCTCCCCTCCTGCTCCGTGGCTCGACGACTCATTGCGAGCTCACAGAACAGGGCTCCGGGCAGCCGAGCGGAAATGGAGGAAAACTCGCCTCCCTGCGGACCTGGCATCCTTTCACTCCCTCCTCTCTACATTCTCCTCTTCTGTCTCTGCTGCTAAAGCCAATTTCTACCACTCTAAATTCCAAGCATCTGCCTCTAACCCTAGGAAGCTCTTTGCCACCTTCTCCTCCCTCCTGAATCCTCCTCCCCCTCCTCCCCCCTCCTCCCTCTCTGCTGATGACTTCGTCAACCATTTTGAAAAGAAGGTCGACGACATCCGATCCTCGTTTGCTAAGTCAAACGACACCGCTGGTTCTGCTCACATTGCCCTACCCTGTGCTTTGACCTCTTTCTCCCCTCTCTCTCCAGATGAAATCTCGCGTCTTGTGACGGCCGGCCGCCCAACAACCTGCCCGCTTGACCCTATCCCCTCCTCTCTTCTCCAGACCATTTCCGGAGACCTTCTCCCTTACCTCACCTCGCTCATCAACTCATCCTTGACCGCTGGCTACGTCCCTTCCGTCTTCAAGAGAGCGAGAGTTGCACCCCTTCTGAAAAAACCTACACTCGATCCCTCCGATGTCAACAACTACAGACCAGTATCCCTTCTTTCTTTTCTCTCCAAAACTCTTGAACGTGCCGTCCTTGGCCAGCTCTCCTGCTATCTCTCTCAGAATGACCTTCTTGATCCAAATCAGTCAGGTTTCAAGACTAGTCATTCAACTGAGACTGCTCTTCTCTGTGTCACGGAGGCGCTCCGCACTGCTAAAGCTAACTCTCTCTCCTCTGCTCTCATCCTTCTAGACCTATCGGCTGCCTTTGATACTGTGAACCATCAGATCCTCCTCTCCACCCTCTCCGAGCTGGGCATCTCCGGCGCGGCCCACGCTTGGATTGCGTCCTACCTGACAGGTCGCTCCTACCAGGTGGCGTGGCGAGAATCTGTCTCCGCACCACGTGCTCTCACCACTGGTGTCCCCCAGGGCTCTGTTCTAGGCCCTCTCCTATTCTCACTATACACCAAGTCACTTGGCTCTGTCATATCCTCACATGGTCTCTCCTATCATTGCTATGCAGACGACACACAATTAATCTTCTCCTTTCCCCCCTCTGATAACCAGGTGGTGAATCGCATCTCTGCATGTCTGGCAGACATATCAGTGTGGATGACGGATCACCACCTCAAGCTGAACCTCGGCAAGACGGAGCTGCTCTTCCTCCCGGGGAAGGACTGCCCGTTCCATGATCTCGCCATCACGGTTGACAACTCCATTGTGTCCTCCTCCCAGAGTGCTAAGAACCTTGGCGTGATCCTGGACAACACCCTGTCGTTCTCAACTAACATCAAGGCGGTGACCCGTTCCTGTAGGTTCATGCTCTACAACATTCGCAGAGTACGACCCTGCCTCACGCAGGAAGCGGCGCAGGTCCTAATCCAGGCACTTGTCATCTCCCGTCTGGATTACTGCAACTCGCTGTTGGCTGGGCTCCCTGCCTGTGCCATTAAACCCCTACAACTCATCCAGAACGCCGCAGCCCGTCTGGTGTTCAACTTTCCCAAGTTCTCTCACGTCACCCCGCTCCTCCGCTCTCTCCACTGGCTTCCAGTTGAAGCTCGCATCCGCTACAAGACCATGGTGCTTGCCTACGGAGCTGTGAGGGGAACGGCACCTCCGTACCTTCAGGCTCTGATCAGGCCCTACACCCAAACAAGGGCACTGCGTTCATCCACCTCTGGCCTGCTCGCCTCCCTACCTCTGAGGAAGTACAGTTCCCGCTCAGCCCAGTCAAAACTGTTCGCTGCTCTGGCACCCCAATGGTGGAACAAACTCCCTCACGACGCCAGGTCAGCGGAGTCAATCACCACCTTCCGGAGACACCTGAAACCCCACCTCTTTAAGGAATACCTAGGATAGGATAAAGTAATCCTTCTAACCCCCCCCCCTTAAAAGAGTTAGATGCACTATTGTAAAGTGGTTGTTCCACTGGATATCATAAGGTGAATGCACCAATTTGTAAGTCGCTCTGGATAAGAGCGTCTGCTAAATGACTTAAATGTAAATGTAAATGTAAGCTGATATATTGATGAGTTCTAGTGTATGAACCCAGTAAGCTGATAGATAGGAGATATATTGATGAGTTCTCGTGTATGAACCCAGTAAGCTGATATATTGATGAGTTCTAGTGTAATGAACACAGTAAGATGATATATTGATGAGTTCTAGTGTAATGAACCCAGTAAGCTGATATATTGATGAGTTCTAGTGTAATGAACCCAGTAAGCTGATATATTGATGAGTTCTAGTGTAATGAACCCAGTAAGCTGATAGATTGATGAGTTCTAGTGTATGAACCCAGTAAGCTGATAGATTGATGAGTTCTAGTGTATGAACCCAGTAAGCTGATATATTGATGAGTTCTAGTGTATGAACCCAGTAAGCTGATATATTGATGAGTTCTAGTGTAATGAACACAGTAAGATTATATATTGATGAGTTCTAGTGTAATGAACCCAGTAAGCTGATATATTGATGAGTTCTAGTGTAATGAACCCAGTAAGCTGATATATTGATGAGTTCTAGTGTAATGAACCCAGTAAGCTGATAGATTGATGAGTTCTAGTGTATGAACCCAGTAAGCTGATATATTGATGAGTTCTAGTGTAATGAACCCAGTAAGCTGATATATTGATGAGTTCTAGTGTAATGAACCCAGTAAGCTGATATATTGATGAGTTCTAGTGTAATGAACCCAGTAAGCTGATATATTGATGAGTTCTAGTGTAATGAACACAGTAAGATGATATATTGATGAGTTCTAGTGTAATGAACCCAGTAAGCTGATATATTGATGAGTTCTAGTGTAATGAACCCAGTAAGCTGATAGATTGATGAGTTCTAGTGTATGAACCCAGTAAGCTGATATATTGATGAGTTCTAGTGTAATGAACCCAGTAAGCTGATATATTGATGAGTTCTAGTGTAATGAACACAGTAAGATGATATATTGATGAGTTCTAGTGTAATGAACCCAGTAAGCTGATATATTGATGAGTTCTAGTGTAATGAACCCAGTAAGCTGATATATTGATGAGTTCTAGTGTAATGAACCCAGTAAGCTGATATATTGATGAGTTCTAGTGTAATGAACCCAGTAAGCTGATAGATTGATGAGTTATAGTGTATGAACCCAGTAAGCTGATATATTGATGAGTTCTAGTGTAATGAACCCAGTAAGCTGATATATTGATGAGTTCTAGTGTAATGAACCCAGTAAGCTGATATATTGATGAGTTCTAGTGTAATGAACCCAGTAAGCTGATATATTGATGAGTTCTAGTGTAATGAACACAGTAAGATGATATATTGATGAGTTCTAGTGTAATGAACCCAGTAAGCTGATATATTGATGAGTTCTAGTGTAATGAACCCAGTAAGCTGATATATATATTGATGAGTTCTAGTGTATGAACACAGTAAGCTGATAGATTGATGAGTTCTAGTGTATGAACCCAGTAAGCTGATATATTGATGAGTTCTAGTGTAATGAACCCAGTAAGCTGATATATTGATGAGTTCTAGTGTAATGAACCCAGTAAGCTGATATATTGATGAGTTCTAGTGTAATGAACCCAGTAAGCTGATATATTGATGAGTTCTAGTGTAATGAACCCAGTAAGCTGATAGATTGATGAGTTGTAGTGTATGAACCCAGTCAGCTGATATATTGATGAGTTCTAGTGTATGAACCCAGTAAGCTGATATATTGATGAGTTCTAGTGTAATGAACCCAGTAAGCTGATATATTGATGAGTTCTAGTGTATGAACACAGTAAGCTGACAGATAAAACTAGTACAGAGATGTCTTCCCAGCCGTCTAGTAATAACACAGTTATGTTCCCACAGCCCAACAATGTCCTGTTTATCTAGCCAGCCTGTTGTGTTTACTAGTTGCCTTGGAAACATCCTGTTAGGTTGTTCACACGCTGAGTCTGAGCTGAATCATGTTCACCATAAAATCAGATGAGTAGAAACTACGGGAAGCAGAGAGTGACATTTGACAAATGTGGGACAACCTGTACAGTGATAATTATTGTGTGTAATTAGACCCTGATGAAGCGGTACCTAGCCTGGAGATCTGTAGGCAAGCCAAGAGAGAGCTAGACCTACGTACAGAGCAGATACATGAAACAGGGAGCCATTCCTGGCCCTGGCAGGGAGAATCCGCTTGCTGTTTATCACATCGCACTCATTATCCAAAACGTTGGCTTAAAAAGGCAGAACGTGACGGCGACTGTATGACCATCGCTGCCACTGAGATGTCAGGGCTAGATGGTTCTAGAACCAGCTGCATATTGTCCTTCTCTGTGGCTCTAACAGATCAGATGTCTACCATCAACATGAGGACTACATACTCTGTAAGTCCCTACCTATCCTGTCCCATAGACGCTAACATCTGACATGAGGTCTGACCTAGCTATCTGGAGATGAATGGACTAACAGGAAGTCACTACGTGGTAGTCTGACCCCTAGCTATCTGGAGATGAATGGACTAACAGGAAGTCACTATGTGGTAGTCTGACCTAGCTATCTGGAGATGAATGGACTAACAGGAAGTCACTATGTGGTAGTCTGACCTAGCTATCTGAAGATGGATGGACTAACAGGAAGTCACTATGTGGTAGTCTGACCTAGCTATCTAGAGATGAATGGACTAACAGGAAGTCACTATGTGGTGGTCTGACCCCTAGCTATCTGGAGATGAATGGACTAACAGGAAGTCACTATGTGGTAGTCTGACCTAGCTATCTGAAGATGAATGGACTAACAGGAAGTCACTATGTGGTAGTCTGACCTAGCTATCTGGAGATGAATGGACTAACAGGAAGTCACTATGTGGTAGTCTGACCTAGCTATCTGGAGATGAATGGACTAACAGGAAGTCACTATGTGGTAGTCTGACCTAGCTATCTGGAGATGAATGGACTAACAGGAAGTCACTATGTGGTAGTCTGACCTAGCTATCTGGAGATGAATGGACTAACAGGAAGTCACTATGTGGTAGTCTGACCCCTAGCTATCTGGAGATGAATGGACTAACAGGAAGTCACTATGTGGTAGTCTGACCCCTAGCTATCTGGAGATGAATGGACTAACAGGAAGTCACTATGTGGTAGTCTGACCTAGCTATCTGGAGATTAATGGACTAACAGGAAGTCACTATGTGGTAGTCTGACCTAGCTATCTGGAGATGAATGGACTAACAGGAAGTCACTATGTGGTAGTCTGACCCCTAGCTATCTGGAGATGAATGGACTAACAGGAAGTCACTATGTGGTAGTCTGACCTAGCTATCTGGAGATGAATGGACTAACAGGAAGTCACTATGTGGTAGTCTGACCTAGCTATCTGGAGATGAACGGACTAACAGGAAGTCACTATGTGGTAGTCTGACCTAGCTATCTGGAGATGAACGGACTAACAGGAAGTCACTATGTGGTAGTCTGACCTAGCTATCTGAAGATGAATGGACTAACAGGAAGTCACTATGTGGTAGTCTGACCTAGCTATCTGAAGATGAATGGACTAACAGGAAGTCACTATGTGGTAGTCTGACCTAGCTATCTGGAGATGAATGGACTAACAGGAAGTCACTATGTGGTAGTCTGACCTAGCTATCTGAAGATGAAAGGACTAACAGGAAGTCACTATGTGGTAGTCTGACCTAGCTATCTGAAGATGAAAGGACTAACAGGAAGTCACTATGTGGTAGTCTGACCTAGCTATCTGGAGATGAATGGACTAACAGGAAGTCACTATGTGGTAGTCTGACCTAGCTATCTGGAGATGAATGGACTAACAGGAAGTCACTATGTGGTAGCCTGACCTAGCTATCTGAAGATGAATGGACTAACAGGAAGTCACTATGTGGTAGTCTGACCAAGCTATCTGACGATGAATGGACTAACAGGAAGTCACTCTGCATAAGAGCCTCTGCTAAATTACTCAAATGTCAAATGTAATGTATAAATCAGTCCTACAGCTTTGAGTTATGGCAACACTGAGGCCAACTCACAAATACCTAAACATGTTTCGATTTACAGTAAAGTACAACTGCGTACAAGAATAGTAAAAACAAAAACTTTCCTTAGAAGGCATAATAACCCGTGCGAGTCGAGCGCGTGTACTTAAAAATGTACATTGAAGCATGTGTTCACCGCCTGATACGTTTTCATGTGAAGACGGAAACGAACAGCCCACCAGCTGCCACCTCTGATGCACAATATTGATTTTCTTCCATCTGAATAAATTCACAGACAGAATCCCCAGAGTCACATCAAATGACATGTTCTGTTCATCAAATGTAAACGTTCTTCCACGCAGAGAAACCTGTCGATAAGACTGTCAGCAGGATGTCAACCAGTCACCCAATAAATCATCGAGTCGTCTCTGAAAATACTCATTTATCATACAAGGCTGTTAACACATCTGATTGGTTTAGGCCGAGTCACTCTCCAGGGGAAGATTATGGGGTGCTGTTCTAATGACAGGGTGGTTATAGAGTCTCTGTTCTCCTAATGACAGGGTGGTTATAGAGTCTCTGTTCTCCTAATGACAGGGTGGTTATAGACAGTCTCTGTTCTAATGACAGGGTGGTTATAGAGTCTCTGTTCTCCTAATGACAGGGTGGTTATAGACAGTCTCTGTTCTAATGACAGGGTGGTTATAGAGTCTCTGTTCTAATGACAGGGTGGTTATAGAGTCTCTGTTCTAATGACAGGGTGGTTATAGAGTCTCTGTTCTCCTAATGACAGGGTGGTTATAGAGTCTCTGTTCTAATGACAGGGTGGTTATAGAGTCTCTGTTCTCCTAATGACAGGGTGGTTATAGACAGTCTCTGTTCTAATGACAGGGTGGTTATAGAGTCTCTGTTCTCCTAATGACAAGGTGGTTATAGAGTCTCTGTTCTCCTAATGACAGGGTGGTTATAGAGTCTCTGTTCTCCTAATGACAGGGTGGTTATAGAGTCTCTGTTCTCCTAATGACAGGGTGGTTATAGAGTCTCTGTTCTCCTAATGACAGGGTGGTTATAGAGTCTCTGTTCTCCTAATGACAGGGTGGTTATAGAGTCTCTGTTCTCCTAATGACAGGGTGGTTATAGAGTCTCTGTTCTCCTAATGACAGGGTGGTTATAGAGTCTCTGTTCTCCTAATGACAGGGTGGTTATAGAGTCTCTGTTCTCCTAATGACAGGGTGGTTATAGAGTCTCTGTTCTCCTAATGACAGGGTGGTTATAGAGTCTCTGTTCTCCTAATGACAGGGTGGTTATAGAGTCTCTGTTCTCCCAATGACAGGGTGGTTATAGTCTCTGTTATCCTAATGACAGGGTGGTTATAGAGTCTCTGTACTCCTAATGACAAGGTGGTTATAGAGTCTCTGTTCTCCTAATGACAGGGTGGTTATAGAGTCTCTGTTCTCCTAATGACAGGGTGGTTATAGAGTCTCTGTTCTAATGTCAGGGTGGTTATAGAGTCTCTGTTCTCCTAATGACAGGGTGGTTATAGAGTTTCTGTTCTCCTAATGACAGGGTGGTTATAGAGTCTCTGTTCTCCTAATTACAGGGTGGTTATAGAGTCTCTGTTCTCCTAATGACAGGGTGGTTATAGAGTCTCTGTTCTCCTAATGACAGGGTGGTTATAGAGTCTCTGTTATCCTAATGACAGGGTGGTTATAGAGTCTCTGTTCTCCTAATGACAGGGTGGTTATAGAGTCTCTGTTCTAATGACAGGGTGGTTATAGAGTCTCTGTTCTAATGTCAGGGTGGTTATAGAGTCTCTGTTCTCCTAATGACAGGGTGGTTATAGAGTTTCTGTTCTCCTAATGACAGGGTGGTTATAGAGTCTCTGTTCTCCTAATGACAGGGTGGTTATAGAGTCTCTGTTCTCCTAATGACAGGGTGGTTATAGAGTCTCTGTTCTCCTAATGACAGGGTGGTTATAGTCTCTGTTATCCTAATGACAGGGTGGTTATAGAGTCTCTGTTCTCCTAATGACAGGGTGGTTATAGAGTCTCTGTTCTCCTAATGACAGGGTGGTTATAGAGTCTCTGTTCTCCTAATGACAGGGTGGTTATAGAGTCTCTGTTCTCCTAATGACAGGGTGGTTATAGAGAGTCTCTGTTCTCCTAATGACAGGGTGGTTATAGAGAGTCTCTGTTCTCCTAATGACAGGGTGGTTATAGAGTCTCTGTTCTCCTAATGACAGGGTGGTTATAGAGTCTCTGTTATCCTAATGACAGAGTGGTTATAGAGTCTCTGTTCTCCTAATGACAGGGTGGTTATAGAGTCTCTGTTCTCCTAATGACAGGGTGGTTATAGAGTCTCTGTTCTCCTAATGACATGGTGGTTATAGAGTCTCTGTTCTCCTAATGACAGGGTGGTTATAGAGTCTCTGTTCTAATGACAGGGTGGTTATAGAGTCTCTGTTCTCCTAATGACAGGGTGGTTATAGAGTCTCTGTTCTCCTAATGACAGGGTGGTTATAGACAGTCTCTGTTCTCCTAATGACAGGGTGGTTATAGAGTCTCTGTTCTCCTAATGACAGGGTGGTTATAGAGTCTCTGTTCTAATGACAGGGTGGTTATAGAGTCTCTGTTCTCCTAATGACAGGGTGGTTATAGAGTCTCTGTTCTCCTAATGACAGGGTGGTTATAGAGTCTCTGTTCTCCTAATGACAGGGTGGTTATAGAGTCTCTGTTCTCCTAAAGACAGGGTGGTTATAGACTGATAGTGGTTTACACTGCAATGTTCACAAGAGGTTTAAACTCAACCAAACGTTCAATCAAAAAGGCCACAATGGTTTGTTTCTCCTGACCGCCAGTCAGTCTGTAAAGACGTGTTATCATTCACAGCACAGCTCTCTTCCAGCGGACTTCACAGCAAGGTAAATGTTCAGACCGTAATCAGTGTTGTGTACTTGACATTCATTCCACAATCTGTCATGGATTGGACATCAAACACGACGCCTCAGCTAACAGAAGAGAGATAACACTGATACAGGAAGTCCCAAGATAACACAGGAAGGAGTAGATAGAACATGGTGATTGTAATGTTACAGATCAGTACTGACGTAATCCAGGTTAAATCTCTTCCTGGTTAAACACAAGAGGGAAACGCCCACCTGAGGTAGAAAATGTAAAGGGGGATGGATTTAAAATACATTCGACTAAAGTAAATCTGGACTTATAAAAGCACCAACGAGCTCGTCTCCACCTCAAGAGTTCAGAGATCAGAGTCATTCATTTAGTTTTTTTACTTTGTGTTTTCTAAACTCTATAAAATATCTCTGGAGAGACAAATAAGTCTCAGGATGAGTGATGCAGAATCACTTGAGAGTGAATTATAAACACAGAGCCCAACTCCAAGTCACAGGAGACAGTCTCACCTCAACTCCTCTCAGGAAGTAGCTCCTCTGTCTCTCAGGACCAGGGAGTGAATTATAAACACAGAGCCCAACTCCAAGTCACAGGAGACAGTCTCACCTCCTCTCAGGAAGTAGCTCTTCGGTCTCTCAGGACCAGTGAGTGAATTATAAACAGTCCAACTCCAAGTCACAGGAGACAGTCTCACCTCAACTCTCCTCAGGAAGTAGCTCTTCTGTCTCAGGACCAGGGAGTGAATTATAAACAGCCCAACTCCAAGTCACAGGAGACAGTCTCACCTCAACTCTCCTCAGGAAGTAGCTCTTCTGTCTCTCAGGACCAGTGAGTGAATTATAAACACAGAGTCCAACTCCAAGTCACAGCAGACAGTCTCACCTCAACTCCTCTCAGGAAGTCGCTCCTCTGTCTCTCAGGACCAGTGAGTGAATTATAAACACAGAGTCCAACTCCAAGTCACAGCAGACAGTCTCACCTCAACTCCTCTCAGGAAGTCGCTCCTCTGTCTCTCAGGACCAGTGAGTGAATTATAAACACAGAGTCCAACTCCAAGTCACAGCAGACAGTCTCACCTCAACTCTCCTCAGGAAGTCGCTCTTCTGTCTCTCAGGACCAGGGAGTGGGAGTCAAGCGATGTAGAAGACGTATATTAACAGAACAACGAATGTTCAGACGCTCCTGGTTAACAATTACAGAGCGAAGCTCCTTTTTTTCCCAAACGCTGTGGGAGAGGGAGGGGGTGGAGGAGACTGAAGTCAACACAGAGATCACCTGGCCGTCATAGCAACGGACAAAGATGCTGTGAGGCTTCACGCCGTCAACTGCTGAAGAGAAACTACTTTTACAAGACATTTCATGTATGAAGTAGAGACAGAGACATTACAGACAGAAGAGTCTATTACAGACAGAAGAGTCTATTAGACAGAAGAGTCTATTAGACAGAAGAGTCTATTAGACAGCAGACAGACAGAAGAGTCTATTAGACAGAAGAGTCTATTAGACAGAAGAAAGTCTATTAGACAGAAGAGAGTCTATTAGACAGAAGAGTCTATTAGACAGAAGAGTCTATTAGACAGAAGAGTCTATTAGACAGAAGAGTCTATTAGACAGAAGACAGAGAAGAGTCTATTAGACAGAAGAGTCTATTAGACAGAAGAGTCTATTAGACAGAAGAGGAGGTCGTGTAGGGGTCATTCTACTGTCAACAGTCTAACTCTCTGGTGGGTCCAACACATAGGAGAGGAGGTCGTGTAGAGGTCATTCTACTGTCAACAGTCTAACTCTCTGGTGGGTCCAACACATAGGAGAGGAGGTCGTGTAAAGGTCATTCTACTGTCAACAGTCTAACTCTCTGGTGGGTCCAACACATAGGAGAGGAGGTCGTGTAAAGGTCATTCTACTGTCAACAGTCTAACTCTCTGGTGGGTCCAACACATAGGAGAGGAGGTCGTGTAAAGGTCATTCTACTGTCAACAGTCTAACTCTCTGGTGGGTCCAACACATAGGAGAGGAGGTCGTGTAAAGGTCATTCTACTGTCAACAGTCTAACTCTCTGGTGGGTCCAACACATAGGAGAGGAGGTCGTGTAGAGGTCATTCTACTGTCAACAGTCTAACTCTCTGGTGGGTCCAACACATAGGAGAGGAGGTCGTGTAAAGGTCATTCTACTGTCAACAGTCTAACTCTCTGGTGGGTCCAACACATAGGAGAGGAGGTCGTGTAGAGGTCATTCTACTGTCAACAGTCTAACTCTCTGGTGGGTCCAACACATAGGAGAGGAGGGAGTGTAGTCTATCGACAGTAAAACAACCAGGACAGGATGGATCTTCCTCAACAACAACTGTACTGGTTCACCCTGGGTAGTGACTTCTCTATAGGCTACATTCACACAGGATATACGTGTGTGTGGGGGCCAGCCTTGTGGTGGCCAGCCTTGTGGTGGCCAGCCTTGTGGTGGCCAGACTTGTGGTGGCCAGCCTTGTGGTTTCCAGCCTTGTGGGGGCCAGCCGTGTGGTTTCCAGCCTTGTGGGGGCCAGCCGTGTGGTTTCCAGCCTTGTGGTGGCCAGCCTTGTGGTTTCCAGCCTTGTGGTGGCCAGCCTTGTGGTGGCCAGCCTTGTGGTGGCCAGCCTTGTGGTTTCCAGCCTTGTGGTTTCCAGCCTTGTGGTGGCCAGCCTTGTGGTGGCCAGCCTTGTGGTGGCCAGCCTTGTGGTTTCCAGCCTTGTGGTGGCCAGCCTTGTGGTGGCCAGCCTTGTGGTTTCCAGCCTTGTGGTGGCCAGCCTTGTGTGGGGGCCAGCCTTGTGGTGGCCAGCCTTGTGGTTTCCAGACTTGTGGTTTCCAGCCTTGTGTGGGCCAGCCGTGTGGTTTCCAACCTTGTGGTGGCCAGCCTTGTGGTGGCCAGCCTTGTGGTGGCCAGCCTTGTGGTTTCCAGCCTTGTGGTGGCCAGCCTTGTAGTGGCCAGCCTTGTGGTTTCCAGCCTTGTGGTTTTCAGCTGCGCTAACACAATTGCAAAAGGGTTTTCTAATGATCAATTAGCTAATCCAAGTTGATAATGTTAAAAGGCTAACACACCGTGCCATTGGAACACAGGAATGATGGTTGCTGATAATGGTAAGCCTATATAGATATTCCATTTTATGTATTTTTTTTAAATCAGCCCTTTCCAGCTACAATAGTCATTTACAACATTAACAATGTCTACACTGTATTTCTGATAAATTTGATGTTATTTTAAATGAACCAAAAAAATGGTGCTTTTCTTTCAAAAACAAGGACATTTCTAAGTGACACCAAACTTTTGAACGGTACTGTATGTTTAGAGCCAACCAACAGAATAATAAGCAAATATGGTCAAATAACCTACATTCTACATGAATATTTCTTGCTTGGTTCTAAGAATGTATTCCTGGTTCTGTCAAATGTAATTCCAAATCACTTCTATTAAAAAGATTCCCTTGACACTAGTGGCAATCATCCCAGGGTTCAATCCCGGGCTTCAATCCCAGGCTACAATCCCAGGCTACAATCCCAGGCTACAATCCCAGGCTACAATCCCAGGCTTCAATCCCAGGCTTCTGGTGCGGTGGAGGGGAGGGGATCAAAGCAGACTTCATAAAACATTTAGAGTCACACAGAGATGAGAGGAGTCTCCACAGCTTCATCATCACAACTCTACATGAAAAGACCCTGGGTTAAATGATCCAATTACAACACAAAGAACTAGCCAAACCATCTCCCACCTCTCTCGCTCTTTCTCCCCCACCTCGCTCTCACACCAAAACCCTATTATGATGGGGTTTTCTTTATTTTGGCAGTTACCTGTACATTCTGTTAGCTCGTGGTGTCCCAAAGCCCTATTATGATGGGGTTTCCTTTATTTTGGCAGTTACCTGTACATTCTGGCAGCTCGTGGTGTCCCAAAGCTCTATTATGATGGGGTTTCCTTTATTCTGGCAGTTACCTGTACATTCTGGCAGCTCGTGGTGTCCCAAAGCCCTATTATGATGGGGTTTCCTTTATTCTGGCAGTTACCTGCACATTCTGTTAGCTCGTGGTGTCCCAAAGCCCTATTATGGTGGGGTTTCCTTTATTTGGGCAGTTACCTGTACATTCTGGCAGCTCGTGGTGTCCCAAAGCCCTATTATGATGGGGTTTCCTTTATTCTGGCAGTTACCTGCACATTCTGTTAGCTCGTGGTGTCCCAAAGCCCTATTATGATGGAGTTTCCTTTATTTTGGCAGTTACCTGTACATTCTCCACCCATAGTATCAGTTACCAGGAAAACCTACAAAAGTACTCTCCATAAACTAGGGTGAGTGACCTAACCCATAAAGAGTTAATTAAATGTGTGTTAATGATACGACCATTAACATTTGATTGTCAGGGGCTCGTAATGTCAGGCAACATAAAGAGGTTAATTATCACCTGATTAAATTAATCATGTAACAATTAATTCATTAGGATCTGGGGCACCATGAGAGCAGTTCTTTAAAGAGTGACCATCTCCTGAATTAAACTCTAAAAAGGTCTTTACCCATCACATCTATAAAACAGTCAATTTATTAATCATAACCTCGTGTTATATCACCATTCTGAACAGTCGTAACCTTGCATCTGCAAAAACCCAAGCCTTACTTATGATTCAGTACTATACAAATTGGTTTAATGATTTATTTACTAGCTAACTATATGGTAACACAGGATAAACATACACATTTAATACGTTAAAAACAGGTCCCTAGCGGAATGACAACATTATGGCTGCTTGTTACAAAAGAGATGGAGAGGGCGAGAGAAAGAGGGACAGAAACTACTCTCACCTACAGTAACCATCTAACTTGTAACACGAACCGCCGCCCGCTTTGAGTAAGAAATCATGAACGCATTTACGTGAAATGCTTTGGGTTCGCCGTGGATCTCTCTCGGTGGACAGGGGGTTGGGACGTTTCGCGGCATGTTTGTAAGGCTCTGATTGTCCAAAAGGGTTCCAACAAATCTTCTACTGTTGTTCTTCTCTGTAGTTGAGACCGGTGTCCGGTCACGTAGTCCTGAACAGAACAGTTTATTTTCCTTCTATTCGCTCTTGAAGATGCTTCTTTGAAGATAGGCTAGCCAGCCGTATCGATGGTTTGAAGATAGGCTAGCCAGCCGTATCGATGGGTTGAAGATAGGCTGGCCAACCGTATCGATGGTTTGAAGATAGGCTAGCCAGCCGTATCGATGGTTTGAAGATAGGCTAGCCCGCCGTGTCGATGGTTTGAAGATAGGCTAGCCAGCCGTGTCGATGGTTTGAAGATAGGCTAGCCAGCCGTGTCGATGGTTTGAAGATGGGCTAGCCAGCCGTATCGATGGTTTGAAGATGGGCTAGCCAGCCGTATCGATGGTTTGAAGATGGGCTAGCCAGCCGTATCGATGGTTTGAAGATGGGCTAGCCAGCCGTATCGATGGTTTGAAGATAGGCTAGCCAGCCGTATCGATGGTTCCCCAGTGGGGTGATGAGAGTAGCGTGATACGATGGTTTGAGCAGAGTAACAGGATGGTCCTACTGAAATTCGCTTTCTAAGATACTTTACTTAGGACAGTTAAATCAGCCGTATCAGTGATTGTCCGGGAGGTGAGTTTATCGTCTTCACCTCGTGTTGAAATTCACAGTTCAAACCACTTTAAAACGTGCAGCTGCAGCCGGACGTCTTTCTGTTCTATAGATCGCCTCTGACCATCCCCCACGTTCCCATGTCCGAAATATTGTTCCAGTATTCGCTTTCGAACGTGTTAAGCTTTTCACCTGGAAAAGTCTATTGAAACAAAAGGACATTCCCTTTGGTGACTCTTGGGAGAGCGAGACTTGGATCATCTCCCCATGATTTACAACAGAACGTGAGTTGTTAACCCCCTTACCAGTTCCCTCCTCCCTCTCCTCTGTGGGTGAGAAGGGGGTCTGATTGAAGTTATTCATTGCAAACCTGATCTGACCTATTTGGATTCTGGTGGACTGTCATGACAGAGGTCAGATGTTTCTTATCTTCAGTCAATACATCAAGATACATCAACCTAACAAGCCTCTCTCTGTCTCTAGGCCAATAGGAAAATGGGGGGGGGGGGGACATCAAACGACAGGAGCATCCTGTTAAGTGGGAATTGGAAAAACACTAGGCTAAGTCCCAAATGGCACCCTATTCCCTATATAGTGCACTACTTTAGACCAGGACCCAATGGAACCCTATTCCCTATGTAGTGCACTACTTTAGACCAGGATCCAATGGAACCCTATTCCCTATATAGTGCACTACTTTAGACCAGGACCAAATTGAACCCTATTCCCTATATAGTGTACTACTTTAGACCAGGGCTCTATAGAGAACACGCTGTCATTTGGGACACGACCCTTGAGGAGATTAATCAGAAGTCCCTCAGCTGAGAGACTGATTCAGACAAGACAACGAGGAGAGGAGTGTTGCCGTTTCTGCTTCCTGATTCAGACAATGAGGAGAGGAGTGTTGTCGTTTCTGCTTCCTGATTCAGACAACGAGGAGAGGAGTGTTGTCGTTTCTGCTTCCTGATTCAGACAATGAGGAGAGGAGTGTTGTCGTTTCTGCTTCCTGATTCAGACAATGAGGAGAGGAGTGTTGTCGTTTCTGCTTCCTGGTTCAGACAACGATGAGAGGAGTGTTGTCGTTTCTGCTTC
The DNA here is from genome assembly GCF_045679555.1 of Salvelinus alpinus. Lineage (NCBI taxonomy): Eukaryota > Metazoa > Chordata > Actinopteri > Salmoniformes > Salmonidae > Salvelinus > Salvelinus alpinus. The sequence continues at coordinate 10,500,087 of NC_092089.1, read as the reverse complement.
CTGATTCAGACAACGAGGAGAGGAGTGTTGTCGTTTCTGCTTCCTGATTCAGACAACGAGGAGAGGAGTGTTGTCGTTTCTGCTTCCTGGTTCAGACAACGAGGAGAGGAGTGTTGTCGTTTCTGCTTCCTGGAAAAAGAGATCTGTTCTACTGGAGAGTTAATCAGAGAGAAGGAATGTGACTGTTCCTGGGCCAGACAAGTCACAGAGGGAGATGGGGATGGAGAGAGAGGGAGAGGAGAGAGAGAGGGAGAGGAGAAAGGGAGAGAGGGAGAGGAGAAAGGGAGAGAGAGAGAGAGAGAGAGAGAGAGAGAGAGAGAGAGAGAGAGAGAGAGAGAGAGAGAGAGACAGAGAGACAGAGAGAGAGAGAGACAGAGAGAGAGAGAGACAGAGAGACAGAGAGAGAGAGAGACAGAGAGAGAGAGAGAGAGAGAGGAGAGAAACAGAGAGACAGAGAGGAGAGAGACAGAGACAGAGAGAGACAGAGAGAGACAGAGAGACAGAGAGAGAGACAGAGAGGAGAGAGATGGTTTGAGAGGGACTTGATCTGAGGACAACGGAGGTTAAAGCCCTTCAACCCAACGACCATCAGCCCCAGAGCCTAGCGATTCACAACAACCCTTTCAGAATTCACCTCACGTTCTTAAGCAGTCGACAAACAAAACAAGTTCTAATCCTAATCCTTTATCAAACACAGCTTTGATTTAGAACACCCCACAGCAGATATTCCCTTTAAATGTCAACGTAACCATGACACCCGAGACAACAAGAGACAGAAGGTTACATCCTAAATGGATACCATCTGATTATGGATGTACCGTCATACCATCAGACAGGAGCAGGCTGAGGTCCCAAATACAACCCTATATAGGGTACTACCTTCACCGGGGCCCTATAGGGCACTACCTTCACCATCATACCATCAGACAGGAGCAGGCTGATGTCATGTCCAAAATACAACCCTATATAGGGTACTACCTTCACCAGGGCCCTATAGGGCACTACCTTCACCAGGGCCCTATAGGGCACTACCTTCACCAGGGCCCTACCTTCACCAGGGCCCTATAGGGCACTACCTTGACCAGGGCCCTATAGGACACTACCTTCACCAGGACCCTATAGAGCACTACCTTCACCAGGGCCCTATAGAGCACTATCTTCACCAGGGCCCTATAGAGCACTATCTTCACCAGGGCCCTATAGGGCACTACCTTCACCAGGGCCCTATAGAGCACTACCTTCACCAGGGCCCTATAGGGCACTACCTTCACCAGGGCCCTATAGGGCACCACCTTCACCAGGGCCCTATAGGGCACTACCTTCACCAGGGCCCTACCTTCACCAGGGCCCTATAGGGCACTACCTTCACCAGGGCCCTACCTTCACCAGGGCCCTATAGGGCACCACCTTCACCAGGGCCCTATAGGACACTACCTTCACCAGGGCCCTATAGGGCACTACCTTCACCGGGGCCCTATAGGACACTACCTTCACCAGGGCCCTATAGTACACTACCTTCACCAGGGCCCTATAGGGCACTACCTTCACCAGGGCCCTATCTTCACCAGGTCCCTATAGGGGACTACCTTCACCAGGGCCCTATAGGGCACTACCTTCACCAGGGCCCTACCTTCACCAGGCCCTATAGGGCACTACCTTCACCAGGGCCCTACCTTCACCAGGGCCCTATAGGGCACTACCTTCACCAGGGCCCTATCTTCACCAGGTCCCTATAGGGCACTACCTTCACCAGGGCACTACCTTCACCAGGGCCCTATAGGGCACTACCTTCACCAGGGCCCTACCTTCACCAGGCCCTATAGGGCACTACCTTCACCAGGGCCCTACCTTCACCAGGGCCCTATAGGGCACTACCTTCACAAGGGCCCTATAGGGCACCACCTTCACCAGGGCCCTATCTTCACCAGGGCCCTATAGGGGACTATATAAGGGCACTACCTTCACCAGGGCCCTATAGGGCACCACCTTCACCAGGGCCCTATAGAGCACTACTTTCACCAGGGCCCTATAGGACACTACCTTCACCAGGGCACTACCTTCACCAGGGACCTATAGGACACTATATAGGACACTACCTTCACCAGGGCCCTATAGGGCACTACCTTCACCAGGGCCCTATAGGACACTATATAGGACACTACCTTCACCAGGGCCCTATAGGGCACTATATAGGACACTACCTTCACCAGGGCCCTATAGGGCACTACCTTCACCAGGACACTACCTTCACCAGGGACCTATAGGACACTACCTTCACCAGGGCCCTATAGGACACTACCTTCACCAGGGCCCTACCTTCACCAGGGCCCTATAGGGCACTACCTTCACCAGGGCCCTATCTTCACCAGGTCCCTATAGGGCACTACCTTCACCAGGGCACTACCTTCACCAGGGCCCTATAGGGCACTACCTTCACCAGGGCCCTATCTTCACCAGGTCCCTATAGGGCACTACCTTCACCAGGGCACTACCTTCACCAGGGCCCTATAGGGCACTACCTTCACAAGGGCCCTATAGGGCACCACCTTCACCAGGGCCCTATCTTCACCAGGGCCCTATCTTCACCAGGGCCCTATAGGGGACTATATAAGGGCACTACCTTCACCAGGGCCCTATAGGGCACCACCTTCACCAGGGCCCTATAGAGCACTACTTTCACCAGGGCCCTATAGGACACTACCTTCACCAGGGCACTACCTTCACCAGGGACCTATAGGACACTATATAGGACACTACCTTCACCAGGGCCCTATAGGGCACTACCTTCACCAGGGCCCTATAGGACACTATATAGGACACTACCTTCACCAGGGCCCTATAGGGCACTATATAGGACACTACCTTCACCAGGGCCCTATAGGGCACTACCTTCACCAGGACACTACCTTCACCAGGGACCTATAGGACACTACCTTCACCAGGGCCCTATAGGACACTACCTTCACCAGGGACCTATAGGACACTACCTTCACCAGGGCCCTATAGGGCACTACCTTCACCAGGACACTACCTTCACCAGGGACCTATAGGACACTACCTTCACCAGGGCCCTATAGGACACTACCTTCACCAGGGACCTATAGGACACTACCTTCACCAGGGCCCTATAGGGCACTACCTTCACCAGGACACTACCTTCACCAGGGCCCTATAGGACACTACCTTCACCAGGGACCTATAGGACACTACCTTCACCAGGGCCCTATAGGACACTACCTTCACCAGGGACCTATAGGACACTACCTTCACCAGGGCCCTATAGGACACTACCTTCACCAGGGCCCTATAGGACACTACCTTCACCAGGGACCTATAGGACACTACCTTCACCAGGGCCCTATAGGACACTACCTTCACCAGGGACCTATAGGACACTACCTTCACCAGGGACCTATAGGACACTACCTTCACCAGGGCCCTATAGGGCACTACCTTCACCAGGACACTACCTTCACCAGGGCCCTATAGGACACTACCTTCACCAGGGACCTATAGGACACTACCTTCACCAGGGCCCTATAGGACACTACCTTCACCAGGGACCTATAGGACACTACCTTCACCAGGGCCCTATAGGACACTACCTTCACCAGGGCCCTATAGGACACTACCTTCACCAGGGCCCTATAGGACACTACCTTCACCAGGGCCCTATAGGACACTACCTTCACCAGGGCCCTATAGTACACTACCTTCACCAGGGACCTATAGGACACTACCTTCACCAGGACACTACCTTCACCAGGGCCCTATAGTACACTACCTTCACCAGGGACCTATAGGACACTACCTTCACCAGGGCCCTATAGGGCACTACCTTCACCAGGGACCTATAGGGCACTATATAAGGGCACTACCTTCACCACCACACACACGGTCAGGGCAGCGGTCTGGTCCTCACTAGGATAATGACAGTATACACACACACACACACACACACACACACACACACACACACACACACACACACACACACACACACACACACACACACACACACACACACACACACACACACACACACACACACACACACACACACACACACACACACACATCACAGAGGTCATCTCTTTGGGTAAAGACTGCGCAGTGTGATTTTAACAATGAGTTAATTTCCCTGTCACCACCAACAACCTGTTATTCTGGTCCCATTTTAACTCGGAGTGCCAGAGTCCTCTCCAGTCATCTCCAGCATGTTGGCGCGCTCCACAGTACCCCATTTAATCTGCAGTGTGGAGACTAAACCAGGATTTCATCTGCAGTGTGGAGACTAAACCAGGATTTCATCTGCAGCGTGGAGACTAAACCAGGATTTCATCTGCAGCGTGGAGACTAAACCAGGATTTCATCTGCAGCGTGGAGACGAAACCAGGATTCCATCTGCAGTGTGGAGACTAAACCAGGATTTCATCTGCAGCGTGGAGACTAAACCAGGATTTCATCTGCAGCGTGGAGACTAAACCAGGATTTCATCTGCAGCGTGGAGACTAAACCAGGATTTCATCTGCAGTGTGGAGACTAAACCAGGATTTCATCTGCAGTGTGGAGACTAAACCAGGATTTCATCTGCAGCGTGGAGACTAAACCAGGATTTCATCTGCAGCGTGGAGACGAAACCAGGATTCCATCTGCAGTGTGGAGACTAAACCTAGGATTTCATCTGCAGCGTGGAGACTAAACCAGGATTCCATCTGCAGTGTGGAGACTAAACCAGGATTTCATCTGCAGCGTGGAGACTAAACCAGGATTTCATCTGCAGCGTGGAGACTAAACCAGGATTTCATCTGCAGTGTGGAGACTAAACCAGGATTTCATCTGCAGTGTGGAGACTAAACCAGGATTTCATCTGCAGCGTGGAGACTAAACCAGGATTTCATCTGCAGTGTGGAGACTAAACCAGGATTTAATCTGCAGCGTGGAGACTAAACCAGGATTTCATCTGCAGTGTGGAGACTAAACCAGGATGTCATCTGCAGCGTGGAGACTAAACCAGGATTTAATCTGCAGCGTGGAGACTAAACCAGGATTTAATCTGCAGTGTGGAGACTAAACCAGGATTTAATCTGCAGCGTGGAGACGAAACCAGGATTTCAGTGAACTGCCAGAATATGTGTAAATACACCCTCTGTCCCATCATTACCAAACCACAAACGAAGCCTAAAGTCAGTCAGGCTTTCTCAGGGAGTTACACAGATTATGGGGTGTGGATGGCGAAGAGAGTGAATATTGGCTTTTAGGCTCTAAGTAGACAGAATTACAGCAGAACACATTTTGAAGCACTTGACACAACTGGGTTAGTTGTAAAGCAGAAGGATGAGGAAATGAATCCCTTGACTACAGTCCACACCAGTGACCCGACAGGGAACGGTCCAAGCCGGTGACCCGACAGGAAACGGTCCACGCCGGTGACCCGACAGGAAACGGTCCACGCCGGTGACCCGACAGGGAACGGTCCACGCCGGTGACCCGACAGGAAACGGTCCACGCCGGTGACCCGACAGGGAACGGTCCACGCCGGTGACCCGACAGGGAACGGTCCACGCCGGTGACCCGACAGGAAACGGTCCACGCCGGTGACCCGACAGGGAACGGTCCACGCCGGTGACCCGACAGGGAACGGTCCACGCCGGTGACCCGACAGGGAACGGTCCACGCCGGTGACCCGAAAGGGAGCGGTCCACGCCGGTGACCCGACAGGGAACGGTCCACGCCGGTGACCCGACAGGGAACGGTCCACGCCGGTGACCCGACAGGGAACGGTCCACGCCGGTGACCCGACAGGGAGCGGTCCACGCCGGTGACCCAACAGGGAACGTTCCACACCAGTGACCCGACGGGAAACAGTCCACACCAGTGACAGTGACCTGACGGGAACAGTCATTGTGACCTGACGGGAACAGTCATCGTGACCTGACGGGAACAGTCATCGTGACCTGACGGGAACAGTCATCGTGACCTGACGGGAACAGTCATCGTGACCTGACGGGAACAGTCATCGTGACCTGACAGGAACAGTCACGTGACCTGACAGGAACAGTCACGTGACCTGACAGGAAGTCATCGTGACCTGACAGAAAGTCATAGTGACCTGACAGGAACAGTCATCATGACCTGACAGGACTGGATATCTCCATTAGAGGAGATCATTCAGAGTATCATGTCAACAACAAGCCTATTTCATCCAAACAACCTTTCCTTTCTCTGTTAAATTGGATCTCAGGAAATAAAACAGATCAATGTAATTGTACTTAGTGGCAATAACTGTCAACGTCTAAACCCTGAAAGAAGATAGAAGGTAGTTTTGGCTAAAATGGAGTACAAGGAACAGACAGTAAACAGAGACAGAGAAGGTAACTCAATGGAAGTACAAAGCACATACAGCGCCGTCTGAAAGTATTCAGACCCCTTGACTTATTCCACATTTTGCCCATGTCAACTCCTCAGATTACACACCAACTCCTCTGGGGCTGGCCCCTAGATTACACACCAACTCCTCTGGGGCTGGCCCCTAGATTACACGCCAACTCCTCTGGGGCTAGCCCCTAGATTACACGTCAACTCCTCTGGGGCTAGCCCCTAGATTACACGTCAACTCCTCTGGGGCTAGCCCCTAGATTACACGCCAACTCCTCTGGGGCTAGCCCCTAGATTACACACCAACTCCTCTGGGGCTAGCGCCTAGATTACACACCAACTCCTCTGACTACAGGTCAACTCCTCTGGGGCTGGCCCCTAGATTACACACCAACTCCTCTGGGGCTACCCCTAGATTACACGCCAACTCCTCTGGGGCTAGCGCCTAGATTACACACCAACTCCTCTGACTACAGGTCAACTCCTCTGGGGCTAGCCCCTAGATTACACGTCAACTCCTCTGGGGCTAGCCCCTAGATTACACACCAACTCCTCTGGGGCTAGCGTCTAGATTACACGCCAACTCCTCTGGGGCTAGCCCCTAGATTACACACCAACTTCTCTGGGGCTAGCGTCTAGATTACACGCCAACTCCTCTGGGGCTAGCCCCTAGATTACACGCCAACTCCTCTGGGGCTAGCCCCTAGATTACACACCAACTCCTCTGGGGCTAGCCCCTAGGTTACACACCAACTCCTCTGACTACAGGTCAACTCCTCTGGGGCTAGCCCCTAGATTACACGCCAACTCCTCTGGGGCTAGCCCCTAGGTTACACACCAACTACTCTGGGGCTAGCGTCTAGATTACACGCCAACTCCTCTGGGGCTAGCCCCTAGATTACACGCCAACTCCTCTGGGGCTAGCCCCTAGATTACACACCAACTCCTCTGGGGCTAGCCCCTAGATTACACACCAACTCCTCTGGGGCTAGCGCCTAGATTACACACCAACTCCTCTGGGGCTAGCCCCTAGATTACACACCAACTCCTCTGGGGCTAGCCCCTAGATTACACGCCAACTCCTCTGGGGCTAGCCCCTAGATTACACGCCAACTCCTCTGGGGCTAGCCCCTAGATTACACACCAACTCCTCTGGGGCTAGCGCCTAGATTACACACCAACTCCTCTGGGGCTAGCCCCTAGATTACACACCAACTCCTCTGGGGCTAGCCCCTAGATTACACGCCAACTCCTCTGGGGCTAGCCCCTAGATTACACGCCAACTCCTCTGGGGCTAGCCCCTAGATTACACACCAACTCCTCTGGGGCTAGCGCCTAGATTACACACCAACTCCTCTGGGGCTAGCCCCTAGATTACACACCAACTACTCTGGGGCTAGCGTCTAGATTACACGCCAACTCCTCTGGGGCTAGCCCCTAGGTTACACACCAACTACTCTGGGGCTAGCGTCTAGATTACACGCCAACTCCTCTGAGGCTAGCCCCTAGATTACACGCCAACTCCTCTGGGGCTAGCCCCTAGATTACACGCCAACTCCTCTGGGGCTAGCCCCTAGATTACACGCCAACTCCTCTGGGGCTAGCCCCTAGATTACACGCCAACTCCTCTGGGGCTGGCCCCTAGATTACACACCAACTCCTCTGGGGCTAGCGTCTAGATTACACGCCAACTCCTCTGGGGCTAGCCCCTAGATTACACACCAACTCCTCTGGGGCTAGCGTCTAGATTACACGCCAACTCCTCTGGGGCTAGCCCCTAGATTACACACCAACTCCTCTGGGGCTAGCCCCTAGATTACACACCAACTCCTCTGGGGCTAGCCCTAGATTACACACCAACTCCTCTGGGGCTGGCCCCTAGATTACACACCAACTCCTCTGGGGCTAGCCCCTAGATTACACACCAACTCCTCTGGGGCTGGCCCCTAGATTACACGCCAACTCCTCTGGGGCTGGCGCCTAGATTACACGCCAACTCCTCTGACTACAGGTCAACTCCTCTGGGGCTGGCGCCTAGATTACACGCCAACTCCTCTGACTACAGGTCAACTCCTCAGGGGCTGTTAATGGTAAATCCAGAGCAGACAACTCCACCCTAGAGAGATGGTATAGAACAGAATAACAAGGCAGCATAATAACAAACAGGACAATACACCTCCCCCAAAAAAACACATTAACAGCTTTCAAATGTTAGTTTTTCCCGTCTTTGATGCAGTCATGATTATCCTACTAACCTCAGTTGGACCCATATGTTAAGAGGAAGGTCTAGTTAAACTGCCAGACAAATCACCAGCGATAAGCCCCGTGTTAACGAACTCCAAGGCCGACAACCGAGTCCAGCTGCGGCTCGTTAACACTCCAGGAGGGAGGGGTTAAAAGAGCGACTTCCTAGCACTACCCCTCCTTAGTTGTGACCTCACACCAGGAAGTCAGAGGTTCCACTGAGGTGGCAGGATGGTAGACAGGAGGTTTCTGAAGCTCGTGGGCCAGTTTAGCAGAAAGGGAGAAAGAGCCTGTCAAAAGGATTGCCTAGACAAAAAATACGGCAGATCTACCTCAGAATAGGCTACGACAGTTCGAAGTCGTCCCATCGATGGTCCACCAAAAAAAAAAACACAACAGTAAAATGTCAACTAATAAAAAAAAATAAAAAAAGATTGCTTTAGTGGAAACAGCAATAATATGCAAAACAGCTGTTTTCATTAAAAAGGTCACCATTGAGACAAAGAACACAGCAGGAGGAGCAGCAGGAGGAGGAGGAGCAGCAGGAGGGGCAGCAGGAGGGGCAGCAGGAGGAGCAGCAGCAGGAGCAGCAGGAGCAGCAGGAGCAGCAGGAGGAGCAGCCCGCCTGCCTAACCTTTAAGGCTGGAGGAGCCTAACCTTTAAGGCTGGAGGAGTTGAAAGGAGGGGGGGGGGGGGTCTTCCCACCGCTCCGTTTGAATAGTCTGGTGTTGTTCAGACAGGTCTGGAGGAGCAGCAGCCGTGGGAAGGAACCAAATCATCCCGGCCACTCAGCCAGGAATGGTGGTGATGGTGCAACCCGATCTCACCATGCAATCACCAGGGATGTGTCCCAAAATGGACCCCTATTCCCTATATAGTGCACTACTTTTAACCCAAAATGGCAACCTATTCCCTATATAGTGCACTACTTTTAACCCAAAATGGCACCCTATTCCATATACAGCGCACTACTTTGAACAGGGCCCATAGGGCTCATAGGGGACCATTTGGGACTTACCCCCCCTCCCCCAGTGTTCCCAACCAGGCAGTGGACAGAGGCCAAGGGACTGTACAAGTTCTCTCAAGCAGAAGAGACCATATCGGGGAACACAGTATGGGAGGTAGGAGCCAAGCGGGTTATCTAGATAATCAGAACATCTTGATGAAGAAAGTCTGATGTCGCCATTTCAGACCAGAAGCTTTTTTTTTTTTTTTCGCAAAGATAAAAAAGCAATGACCTTTAAAAAGTATTGAGTCAAATCAAATCAAATCAAATGTTATTTGTCACATACACATGGTTAGCAGATGTGAACAGGCAGTGGCTCGGGTGGTTGTTGTCCTTGATGATCTTTAATCACGAGTGTACCGTGCGTTGAGGACGTTGAGGAGAGCTTGGAAGAGCGTGTGACAAAGATCAGACACGGATCAAGTCGAACCCCTAGAGGAATGGGAGGGTATTGCACCCTTCTACCAGCAGCCTCTGTGTGTTTGTAAAGACGGGAACAGCCCCACTTGGCCCTCAGGCAGTCAGTGCTGGTAGCAGACCGCGGCCCTTATCACCAGTGAAGAAGTGGAGACTCCGGGCTGGAGGAGATAAGCATCTAGGTGTAAGTGAGTGGTGTTATCCTGAAATCAGTACTGGCTAGCCGAGCCACACAACATGCTGCAGCTGGTGGAAAGACATGGAGCCCAGCCACACAATATACTGCTGGTGGTGGAAAGACATGTAGCCCAGCCACACAATATACTGCTGCTGGTGGAAAGACATGTAGCCCAGCCACGCAATATACTGCTGGTGGTGGAAAGACATGGAGCCCAGCCACACAATATACTGCTGCTGGTGGAAAGACATGTAGCCCAGCCACACAATATACTGCTGGTGGTGGAAAGACATGTAGCCCAGCCACGCAATATACTGCTGGTGATGGAAAGACATGGAGCCCAGCCACGCAATATACTGCTGCTGGTGGAAAGACATGTAGCCCAGCCACGCAATATACTGCTGGTGATGGAAAGACATGGAGCCCAGCCACACAATATACTGCTGGTGATGGAAAGACATGTAGCCCAGCCACACAATATACTGCTGGTGGTGGAAAGACATGTAGCCCAGCCACACAATATACTGCTGCTGGTGGAAAGACATGGAGCCCAGCCACACAATATACTGCTGCTGGTGGAAAGACATGGAGCCCAGCCACACAATATACTGCTGGTGGTGGAAAGACATGTAGCCCAGCCACGCAATATACTGCTGGTGGTGGAAAGACATGGAGCCCAGCCACACAGCACGCTGCTGACAAGACATGGAGCCCAGCCACACAACATACTGATAGTCTAAATCCATGTGCTTTAAAGAAACATTATCATTTACAACATTATCATTATCAACATTATCATTGTTTTTTATAAACTTCAAATGGACACTTGCTCGCATGCTCGCATGAGGCGTGTTGCTGCCATAGGTTAGATACAGTAGCCAGCTAGCTAGCTAGCTAAAGTAGCATAGTTACACAAACTTGTTGCTGCTATAGGTTAGATACAGTAGCTAGCTAGCTAAAGTAGCATAGTTACACAAACGTGTTGCTGCCATAGGTTAGATACAGTAGCCAGCTAGCTAGCTAGCTAAAGTAGCATAGTTACACAAACTTGTTGCTGCTATAGGTTAGATACAGTAGCCAGCTAGCTAAAGTAGCATAGTTACACAAACTTGTTGCTGCCATAGGTTAGATACAGTAGCTAGCTAGCTAAAGTAGCATAGTTACACAAACGTGTTGCTGCCATAGGTTAGATACAGTAGCTAGCTAGCTAAAGTAGCATATTTACACAAACTTGTTGCTGCTATAGGTTAAATACAGTAGCTAGCTAGCTAAAGTAGCATAGTTACACAAACGTGTTGCTGCCATAGGTTAGATACAGTAGCTAGCTAGCTAAAGTAGCATAGTTACACAAACTTGTTGCTGCTATAGGTTAGATACAGTAGCCAGCTAGCTACTACGACAATAACAACAAGCTACAAGTAAATGTAATGGTCTATCCTTATAGACTACGTAGCAATATCACAGATCATTTTATTTAAATTGTAGACAAAGCCTTTAAAGATATACAGTGCCAGTCAAAAGGTTGGACACTCCAGGGTTTTTCTGAATTTTTTACATTGTAGAATAAAAGTGAAGACATCAAATCTATGAAAATACACATATGGAATCATGTAGTAACCAAAAACAACAGAAAAAAAGTGTTAAATCTAAATCTATTTCAGATTTGAGATTCTTCAAAGTAGCCACCCTTTGCCTTGATGACAGCTTTGTACACTCTTGGCATTCTCTCAACCAGCCCCCCCCCCCCTCCCCCCCAGGGTTGCAGCTCCAAATCTACAGACATTACTAAGGCTGATTAATATTGCAAATAATCCTCTTTTTACCCCCCCCCCCCAACTAAAATCAGGCCATGATGGCAAAGAGTCAGAGCCCCAGAAGGTCTGTCCTCTGCAGTACAGCAGGATTACAACCCATAGGATTTAGCCTGCCTGTGGTTTTAGCGGCTGCATGCACTTCTCCATTTAGCTCTCAGAACAGATTCCATTGTACACGGGGGATAATTACAAAAGCCTTGTCATACTGAGGAAGCAAGTTATCAATTGGCTTTGAAGGAGGGGGGGGGGGAAATGCTGCATCCAGGTCACGCACAGGCAAGCTGGTTGGGCTGGCTCTGTAGCTGCCTGGCTGTGCTATATTCCTGGCTGGCTGGCTCTGTAGCTGCCTGGCTGTGTTATATTCCTGGTTGGGCTGGCTCTGTAGCTGCCTGGCTGTGCTATATTCCTGGTTGGGCTGGCTCTGTAGCTGCCTGTCTGTGTTATATTCCTGGTTGGGCTGGCTCTGTAGCTGCCTGTCTGTGTTATATTCCTGGTTGGGCTGGCTCTGTAGCTGCCTGGCTGTGCTATATTCCTGGCTGGCTGGCTCTATAGCTGCCTGGCTGTGTTATATTCCTGGCTGGCTGGCTCTGTAGCTGCCTGGCTGTGTTATATTCCTGGCTGGCTCTGTAGCTGCCTGGCTGTGTTATATTCCTGGCTGGCTCTGTAGCTGCCTGGCTGTGTTATATTCCTGCCTGGCTCTGTAGCTGCCTGGCTGTGTTATATTCCTGCCTGGCTCTGTAGCTGCCTGGCTGTGTTATATTCCTGCCTGGCTCTGTAGCTGCCTGGCTGTGTTATATTCCTGGCTGGCTCTGTAGCTGCCTGGCTGTGTTATATTCCTGGCTCTGCTCTGTAGCTGCCTGGCTGTGTTATATTCCTGGCTCTGCTCTGTAGCTGCCTGGCTGTGTTATATTCCTGGCTCTGCTCTGTAGCTGCCTGGCTGTGTTATATTCCTGCCTGGCTGTGTAGCTGACTGGCTGCTTCTGCTCTGTAGCTGCCTGGCTGTGCTATATTCCTGGCTGGCTGGCTCTGCTCTGTAGCTAGATGGCTGGCTGGTTCTGTAGCTGCCTGGCTGTGCTATATTCCTGGTTGGCTGGCTCTGTAGCTGCCTGCCTGTGTTATATTCCTGGTTGGCTGGCTCTGTAGCTGCCTGGCTGTGCTATATTCCTGGTTGGCTGGCTCTGTAGCTGCCTGGCTGTGTTATATTCCTGGTTGGCTGGCTCTGTAGCTGCCTGGCTGTGTTATAATTCCTGGTTGGCTGGTTCTGCTCTGTAGCTGCATGGCTGTGTTATAATTCCTGGTTGGCTGGCTCTGTAGCTGCATGGCTGTGTTATAATCCTGGTTGGCTGGCTCTGTAGCTGCCTGGCTGTGTTATAATTCCTGGTTGGCTGGTTCTGCTCTGTAGCTGCATGGCTGTGTTATAATTCCTGGTTGGCTGGCTCTGTAGCTGCCTGGCTGTGTTATAATTCCTGGTTGGCTGGCTCTGTAGCTGCCTGGCTGTGTTATAATTCCTGGTTGGCTGGCTCTGTAGCTGCATGGCTGTGTTATAATCCTGGTTGGCTGGCTCTGTAGCTGCTTGGCTGTATTATATTCCTGGTTGGCTGGCTCTGTAGCTGCCTGGCTGTGTTATATTCCTGGTTGGCTGGTTCTGCTCTGTAGCTGACTGGCTGGTTCTGCTCTGTAGCTGCCTGGCTGGTTCTGAGGCTGGCTGTTTGGCTGGCTGGCTGATTCTATACTGTGGCTGGCTGGCTGCTGGATGGCTGGTTCTGCTCTGTAGCTGACTGGCTGGCTGGCTGATTCTATACTGTGGCTGGCTGGCTGCTGGATGGCTGGTTGGCTTGGTAACTGCTTAAAACTACAATATGTAACTTTTTGGAGCAAACTGACGTTGTTGTTGCTTATTGCACCTTTAACTGACGATGCTGTTAGTTGGATGCCTGGCTCTGACTGGCTGGCTGGCTGGTTGTGTGACTGGCTGCCTGGCTCTGACTGCATCTGGCTGGCTGGTTATGTGACTGGCTGCCTGGCTCTGACTGCATCTGGCTGGCTGGTTATGTGACTGGCTGACTGGCTCTGACTGCGTCTGGCTGGCTGGTTATGTGACTGGCTGGCTGGTTATGTGACTGGCTGGCTCTGACTGTGTCTGGCTGGCTGGTTATGTGACTGGCTGGCTGGCTGGTTATGTGACTGGCTGACTGGCTCTGACTGCATCTGGCTGAGCATAATATCTACCCAGAGCATTCCAAGTCAAACACATCACCTGCTTACAGAGCTGCCAAGGTCCACAGATACATCATCCTGTCAGAACACAGGGAACGCTAAGTAACACAACGTCAATACCCTCTACCTCTCTCTGCCTCCCTCCCTTCCAGCCTGGGTTCATACCACTGCTCAGTGACTGGAAACAGGGAAGGTAAGCATCAGGTTTCACTGCTCGTCAAGCGACCTCTTAGCAAACAGAGTATTTGAGTTCCCCCAAAGACACGGATCAAAAAGGTGGATTGAATTCCACATCCTCCGGTTCCCCCAGGGAGTGCTGGTTCCTCTTGACGGCCTGAGAAAGGAGGAGGAGGAGGAGGCAGACTTCTCTAGTCGTTCTAGGGTATAATACTAACCATTGCTGAGACGGCTTGATGATAAGCCAGAGAGAGATCCAATGGGAAAAGAGGTCACAGGAATCATAAATGAGCCCATTTCTTGGACCTAACATGACCGCCAGTCTCACATGTGCTTGAAGTTGCCCATCATTGGTCTCTATGAAGTCTGCTGGACATCTAAAACCTCAAAAACAGACAACATTGACCTAGAATTGGACCCAGTTTCTTTACTGTTGGGTCTCCCTAGTAGGCATGTTACTTCTGTGGGTAAGAGGAGGCTTTACAACATCCTTACCTTCGCAGCGAGGAAAAACATCCTTTTACAATGGATTAGTGATAAGGTTCCTTCTATTAAAGATTGGCATAAGATACTATTTGAATGGGTGCCACTGGAATATCTGACATGTATATTGCATTCTAAAACAGATCAGTTCTACAAAGTATGGGAACCCTATCTAAATTACCTAGAACCATTCACACCTAGAACCAGAGGATTCTCTTAGAATGGTGGTGATCTATGTATTTCAGAATTACACTGTACGTTCCATGTGTGGAATCTAACTTCTTAGTTTAAACTGAGCTTTTTTGTTTAATTTCTGTTTGTAAATTTGTTTAAAATGTATGTATTGAGAGACGCAATGATGGGGATGGGGTGAGAGAAGAGGGATCCTTCCTCATAGATACATCTTTGTATTAGCAAGTCCCCCACAAAAAAAGGTGGTGTTAGCAATTCGACATTCTATAGTAAAAAATCCCTTTAATATTTAGCTAATCTCTGTTAACCCAGAACTATAATCATTCTTCGGTAGTCTGTCCGCGAGAGCATCCATTGCTCCCAACAAAGCCGCAGGTTAACCATCTCAACGTCTGTAGAAGGAGAGACGACAAGCACCGTCTGACAGACGTGTCGCGAAGCCACCAGACTAAAAACGTGACAGATGAGGATGTTCTCGTCTGTCAATTTGTTCATCTCTATTCTCCTGTGTCTCGGTGAAAGATGAACATTCATAAAGATGTGAAACTCTCTCCAGGCTCCTCTCCATGGGTCTATGCCCATAACTGACGGATGTGACGGTTTATTGGTCCGTCTGTCCCCCCCCCCCCCCTCCCCCGGGACAGTTTATTGGTCTGTTTTGCTGCGGTAAAATCCATGGTCAGGGAGTCAAAAGCAAATGGAGTCAGAATGAAGACAGAATGACACTGGAGAAAATCAACAACAACAAAAAGGGTATGAAATTAGAAACGTACCAAAACCACAGAATCCTCAGAAACCGCTCACATGGTTCATTGTCTGAAACCTGTGTATGTTCAACACATTGGCTCCTCTACAAGGAAATGGGTTGGGCAGGCCTGAAGATGGACCTGTGTATGTTCAGAACATTGGCTCCTCTACAAGGGAATGGGTTGGGCAGGCCTAAAGATGGACCTGTGTATGTTCAGAACATTGGCTCCTCTACAAGGGAATGGGTTGGGCAGGCCTAAAGATGGACCTGTGTATGTTCAGAACATTGGCTCCTCTACAAGGAAATGGGTTGGGCAGGCCTAAAGATGGACCTGTGTATGTTCAGAACATTGGCTCCTCTACAAGGGAATGGGTTGGGCAGGCCTAAAGATGGACCTGTGTATGTTCAGAACATTGGCTCCTCTACAAGGGAATGGGTTGGGCAGGCCTAAAGATGGACCTGACCTGGTTGGCTGATGGATGTGTATATTAAGTAGTACGGCAGTAGTACTTAATATACACAACTATCCTAATTACTGCAGTAGTACTTACATTTACATTTTTTTTAAACATTTTTAGTCATTTAGCAGACGCTCTTATCCAGAGCGACTTACAGTAAAGTGCATACATTTTATTACATTTTTACATACTGAGACAAGGATATCCCTACCGGCCAAAACCTCCCTACCGGCCAAACCCTCCCTAACCCGGACGACGCTATGCCAATTGTGCGTCGCCCCACGGATCTCCCGGTTGCGGCCGGCTGCGACAGAGCCTGGGCGCGAACCCAGAGACTCTGGTGGCGCAGCTAGCACTGCGATGCAGTGCCCTAGACCACTGCGCCACCCGGGAGACAGTACTACTGCAGTAGTTAGGATAGTTGTGTATATTAAGTACTACTGCAGTAGTTAGGATAGTTGCTGATAGTTGTGTATATTAAGTACTACTGCAGTAGTTAGGATAGTTGTGTATATTAAGTACTACTGCAGTAGTTAGGATAGTTGATGATGGTTGTGTATATTAAGTACTACTGCAGTAGTTAGGATAGTTGTGTATATTAAGTACTACTGCAGTAGTTAGGATAGTTGTAGTACTTACCGTAATATACACTGCAGTAGTTAGGATAGTTGAACACATTGCCTTATTGTGATGGATGACGGTAGGAATACACAGCCTGAACACACAGCGTTGATCTGAATTCAACTAGCTCAGCTTATCCCTCCTCGGGGGTGAAGAAGAACCACATTCGGTTTCTTGAGAAAGATCTTTATAAAATAATTTGAAGTATAATATAGCAAAACTATGGAAAATGATCACCAGGGAAATCTGGTTTGTTTCTTAAGTCTAGCGCCTCAAACCAGGTCCTCTCCGCTTTAAACAGTTACCTACAACTAGACTAAAGAAGTCTATAGAGATGATTAGAGGTCGACCCAGTCTTTACTTCCAGAGCATTCCAGTGTCCTTGGTCTTAAATTCTAGTCCTGGTTGTTAGAGAACATGCCCAGGCTTGACTCCCTGGTTAATCATGATGCCGGAGTCAGCCGGAGACTCCTGTCAGAGACACACACAACAGCCACAGTGTGGGAGGGAGATGGGAATGGAGCTAGGGCTGGGCGATATGGACAAAATATCATATCAAAGTATTTAAAAAATATATATATATTGACGGTATGACGTGTTTTTTTAGAATAAAAAGTTCTACATTTGCTTTATGAGTAGTGCGTGACCCTAAGGTGGCAACACACACACATTCTAAGTGATGTCAACGGGTCTTTCTCCATTCTGATTGGTTAAATACTGTTCAATTCAACGTTTACATTTGAGTTATTTATCAGTCGCTCTTCTCCAGAGAGACTTACAGGACCAATCAGAGTTAAGTGTCTTGTTCAAGGGCAGAGAGAGATTCTTTTTCCACCGAGACAGCTCAGGGATTCGAACTAGTGAACCTTCTGGCTCAGGGATTCGAACTAGTGAACCTTCTGGCTCAGGGATTCGAACTAGTGAACCTTCTGGCTCAGGGATTCGAACTAGTGAACCTTCTGGCTCAGGGATTCGAACTAGTGAACCTTCTGGCTCAGGGATTCGAACTAGTGAACCTTCTGGCTCAGGGATTCGAACTAGTGAACCTTCTGGCTCAGGGATTCGAACTAGCGACCTTCTGGCTCAGCGCTCTAAACCGTAAGGCTACCGGCCACCCTATGTCTGGTCCTGAGCTCACCGGCTGGGTTGCCCTGGAGACAGAGAAGCTGAATGAGGCGGTCATTCAACAACATAACATTACCTCACTCAGAGTGACAACATCACATTACTCAGCGTGACAACATCACATTACCCAGCGTGACAACATCACCTCACTCAGTGACAACATAACATTACTCAGGGTGACAACATAACATTACTCAGAGTGACAACATCACATTACTCAGAGTGACAACATCACATTACTCAGCGTGACAACATCACATTACTCAGTGACAACATCACATTACTCAGTGACAACATCACATTACTCAGTGACAACATCACATTACTCAGTGACAACATCACATTACTCGGAGTGACAACATACCATTACTCCACCTCAGTGACAACATCACATTACTCAGAGTGACAACATCATCTTACTCAGTGACAACATCACATCACATTACTCAGTGAGAACATCCCATTACTCAGTGACAACATCACATTACTCAGTGACAACATCATCTTACTCAGTGACAACATCATCTTACTCAGAGTGACAACATCACATCACTCAGTGACAACATCCCATTACTCAGTGACAACATCACATCACATTACTCAGTGACAACATCACATTACTCAGTGACAACATCCCATTACTCAGTGACAACATCCCATTACTCAGTGACAACATCACATTACTCAGAGTGACAACATCACATTACTCAGAGTGACAACATCACATCACATTACTCAGTGACAACATCACATTACTCAGTGACAACATCACATTACTCAGAGTGACAACATCACATTACTCAGAGTGACAACATCACATTACTCAGTGACAACATGACATTACTCAGAGTGACAACATCACATCACATTACTCAGTGACAACATCACATTACTCAGTGACAACATCACATTACTCAGCGTGACAACATCACATTACTCAGAGTGACAACATCACATTACTCCACTCAGTGACAACATAACATCACTCTGTGACAACATCACATTACTCAGTGACAACAGCACATTACTCAGTGACAACATCACATTACTCAGCGTGACAACATCACATTACTCAGAGTGACAACATCGTATTACTCCACTCGGAGTGACAACATAACATCACCTCACTCAGAGTGACATCATCACCTCACTCAGTGACAACATCACATTACTCAGAGTGACATCATCACCTCTCTCAGTGACAACATCACATTACTCAGAGTGACAACATCACATTACTCCACTCGGAGTGACAACATAACATCACCTCACTCAGAGTGACAACATCACCTCACTCAGAGTGACATCATCACCTCACTCAGTGACAACATCACATTACTCAGGGTGACAACATCACATTACTCAGTGACAACATCACATTACTCAGTGACAACATCACATTACTCAGTGACAACATCACATTACTCAGTGACAACATCACATTACTCAGTGACAACATCACATTACTCAGTGACAACATCACATTACTCAGTGACAACATCACATTACTCAGTGACAACATAACATTACTCAGTGACAACATAACATTACTCAGTGACAACATAACATTACTCAGTGACAACATCACATTACTCAGTGACAACATCACATTACTCAGTGACAACATCACATTACTCAGTGACAACATCACATTACTCAGTGACAACATCACATTACTCAGTGACAACATCACATTACTCAGTGACAACATCACATTACTCAGTGACAACATCACATTACTCAGTGACAACATCACATTACTCAGTGACAACATCACTCAGAGTGACAACATTACCTCACTCAGAGTGACAACATCACATTACTCAGTGACAACATGACATTACTCAGAGTGACAACATCACCTCACTCAGTGACAACATCACATTACTCAGTGACAACATGACATTACTCAGGGTGACAACATCACATTACTCAGAGTGACAACATCACATTACTCAGAGTGACAACATCACATTACTCCACTCAGTGACAACATCACATTACTCCACTCAGTGACAACATCACATTACTCCACTCAGTGACAACATCACATTACTCCACTCAGTGACAACATCACATTACTCCACTCAGTGACAACATCACATTACTCCACTCAGTGACAACATCACATTACTCCACTCAGTGACAACATCACATTACTCCACTCAGTGACAACATGACATTACCTCACTCATTTGAGAACATTTCCACACTGCCACGTAGAGCTGCACAATTTGGGGAAACAATCTGGGCCTTAAGTTTGACCAAATGTTGCAATAATGATTTGACTTGTGATTTAGATCAAAACACACATTGGGTGAAATGTTGAAGTCATGGAAATATAATGATAATTCTATAGTCAGAATATACATAATAGTGGGCCCTTTGAATACAGTGTTTGACATGACAACGAATGGAAATGCCAGGGAGGAGTTATTGTGACAGGGTAGGAACCAAAGTGTTGATAAGTGTTTCCTAGAGGACCCTATAATCTTTGGCTACATTGAATGTTCTCTCTTAGCTACTTCATGAAGCTGAAACTTTTAAAGAATACCCAATCTGGAGATTCTACAGAGGGTGTACCCTGTATTGATAACATAGTGTGTCCCAAATGGCACCCTATTCCCCATGTAGTGCACTACTTTTGACCAGCACTTCATGTGGCTAACATATTCATGCTTTGCGTATTCCTCTTTGATTTAGAAGATACTGTTGCACAAACATGCCGATTTAGGTCTACACCATCACTGGTATTATCAGGCTGTATTAGCTAATTACGTTTGCTCTGACTCAGTACATTTATTAGCTAGCCAGCAAACTAGCATTAGCTGCTAACATGATTTAGGCCCACTTGCTAAGAAAAAGA
>NC_092089.1:10331663-10476663 GCF_045679555.1 Salvelinus alpinus | reverse complement strand
GGGAAGCGGCATGGAGAGAGAGAGAGTGTCACAGCAGGCGGGGCTAGGTCTGTGTGGGAAGCGGCATGGAGAGAGAGAGAGTCACAGCGGGCGGGGCTAGGTCTGTGTGGGAAGCGGCATGGAGAGAGAGAGAGTCACAGCGGGCGGGGCTAGGTCTGTGTGGGAAGCGGCATGGAGAGAGAGAGAGTCACAGCGGGCGGGGCTAGGTCTGTGTGGGAAGCGGCATGGAGAGAGAGTCACAGCGGGCGGGGCTAGGTCTGTGTGGGAAGTGGCATGGAGAGAGAGAGTCACAGCGGGCGGGGCTAGGTCTGTGTGGGAAGCGGCATGGAGAGAGAGAGAGTCACAGTGGGCGGGGCTAGGTCTGTGTGGGAAGCGGCATGGAGAGAGAGAGAGTCACAGCGGGCGGGGCTAGGTCTGTGTGGGAAGTGGCATGGAGAGAGAGAGAGAGTCACAGCGGGCGGGGCTAGGTCTGTGTGGGAAGCGGCATGGAGAGAGAGAGTCACAGCGGGCGGGGCTAGGTCTGTGTAGGAAGCGGCATGGAGAGAGAGAGTCACAGCGGGCGGGGATAGGTCTGTGTGGGAAGCGGCATGGAGAGAGAGAGTCACAGCGGGCGGGGCTAGGTCTGTGTGGGAAGCGGCATGGAGAGAGAGAGAGAGAGTCACAGCGGGCGGGGATAGGTCTGTGTGGGAAGCGGCATGGAGAGAGAGAGTCACAGCGGGCGGGGATAGGTCTGTGTGGGAAGCGGCATGGAGAGAGTCACAGCGGGCGGGGCTAGGTCTGTGTGGGAAGCGGCATGGAGAGAGAGAGAGAGTCACAGCAGGCGGGGCTAGGTCTGTGTGGGAAGCGGCATGGAGAGAGAGAGTCACAGCGGGCGGGGCTAGGTCTGTGTGGGAAGCGGCATGGAGAGAGAGAGTCACAGCGGGCGGGGATAGGTCTGTGTGGGAAGCGGCATGGAGAGAGAGAGTCACAGCGGGCGGGGCTAGGTCTGTGTGGGAAGCGGCATGGAGAGAGAGAGAGAGTCACAGCAGGCGGGGCTAGGTCTGTGTGGGAAGCGGCATGGAGAGAGAGAGTCACAGCGGGCGGGGCTAGGTCTGTGTGGGAAGCGGCATGGAGAGAGAGAGAGTCACAGCGGGCGGGGCTAGGTCTGTGTGGGAAGCGGCATGGAGAGAGAGAGAGTCACAGCGGGCGGGGCTAGGTCTGTGTGGGAAGCGGCATGGAGAGAGAGAGTCACAGCGGGCGGGGATAGGTCTGTGTGGGAAGCGGCATGGAGAGAGAGAGTCACAGCGGGCGGGGATAGGTCTGTGTGGGAAGCGGCATGGAGAGAGAGAGTCACAGCGGGCGGGGCTAGGTCTGTGTGGGAAGCGGCATGGAGAGAGAGAGAGAGTCACAGCAGGCGGGGCTAGGTCTGTGTGGGAAGCGGCATGGAGAGAGAGAGTCACAGCGGGCGGGGCTAGGTCTGTGTGGGAAGCGGCATGGAGAGAGAGAGAGTCACAGCGGGCAGGGCTAGGTCTGTGTGGGAAGCGGCATGGAGAGAGAGAGTCACAGCGGGCGGGGATAGGTCTGTGTGGGAAGCGGCATGGAGAGAGAGAGTCACAGCGGGCGGGGCTAGGTCTGTGTGGGAAGCGGCATGGAGAGAGAGAGAGAGTCACAGCAGGCGGGGCTAGGTCTGTGTGGGAAGCGGCATGGAGAGAGAGAGTCACAGCGGGCGGGGCTAGGTCTGTGTGGGAAGCGGCATGGAGAGAGAGAGAGTCACAGCGGGCGGGGCTAGGTCTGTGTGGGAAGCGGCATGGAGAGAGAGAGAGTCACAGCGGGCGGGGCTAGGTCTGTGTGGGAAGCGGCATGGAGAGAGAGAGAGTCACAGCGGGAGGGGCCAGGTCTGTGTGGGAAGCGGCATGGAGAGAGAGTGAGTCACAGCGGGCGGGGCTAGGTCTGTGTGGGAAGCGGCATGGAGAGAGAGAGTCACAGTGGGCGGGGCTAGGTCTGTGTGGGAAGCGGCATGGAGAGAGAGAGTCACAGCGGGCGGGGCTAGGTCTGTGTGGGAAGCGGCATGGAGAGAGAGAGAGTCACAGTATACCACCCAGCCCTAAATGGACCTATACAAGTGTTCCGTAGGTCTACAGTAGGCTACACGGCAAGTGTTCCGTAGGACCTACAGTAGGCTACACGGCAAGTGTTCCGTAGGCCTACAGTAGGCTACACGGCAAGTGTTCCGTAGGTCTACAGTAGGCTACACGGCAAGTGTTCCGTAGGCCTACAGTAGGCTACACGGCAAGTGTTCCGTAGGTCTACAGTAGGCTACACGGCAAGTGTTCCGTAGGTCTACAGTAGGCTACACGGCAAGTGTTCCGTAGGTCTACAGTAGGCTACACGGCAAGTGTTCCGTAGGTCTACAGTAGGCTACACGGCAAGTGTTCCGTAGGCCTACAGTAGGCTACACGGCAAGTGTTCCGTAGGTCTACAGTAGGCTACACGGCAAGTGTTCCGTAGGCCCACAGTAGGCTACACGGCAAGTGTTCCGTAGACCTACAGTAGGCTACACGGCAAGTGTTCCGTAGACCTACAGCAGGCTATACGGCAAGTGTTCCGTAGACCTACAGTAGGCTATACGGCAAGTGTTCCGTAGACCTACAGTAGGCTACACGGCAAGTGTTCCGTAGACCTACAGTAGGCTATACGGCAAGTGTTCCGTAGACCTACAGTAGGCTATACGGCAAGTGTTCCGTAGACCTACAGCAGGCTATACGGCAAGTGTTCCGTAGGTCTACAGTAGGCTATACGGCAAGTGTTCCGTAGACCTACAGTAGGCTATACGGCAAGTGTTCCGTAGACCTACAGTAGGCTACACGGCAAGTGTTCCGTAGATCTACAGTAGGCTACACGGCAAGTGTTCCGTAGGTCTACAGTAGGCTACACGGCAAGTGTTCCGTAGGTCTACAGTAGGCTACACGGCAAGTGTTCCGTAGACCTACAGTAGGCTATACGGCAAGTGTTCCGTAGACCTACAGCAGGCTATACGGCAAGTGTTCCGTAGACCTACAGTAGGCTACACGGCAAGTGTTCCGTAGACCTACAGCAGGCTATACGGCAAGTGTTCCGTAGACCTACAGTAGGCTATACGGCAAGTGTTCCGTAGACCTACAGTAGGCTACACGGCAAGTGTTCCGTAGACCTACAGCAGGCTATACGGCAAGTGTTCCGTAGACCTACAGTAGGCTATACGGCAAGTGTTCCGTAGACCTACAGTAGGCTACACGGGAAGTGTTCCGTAGATCTACAGTAGGCTACACGGCAAGTGTTCCGTAGGTCTACAGTAGGCTACACGGCAAGTGTTCCGTAGGTCTACAGTAGGCTACACGGCAAGTGTTCCGTAGACCTACAGTAGGCTATACGGCAAGTGTTCCGTAGACCTACAGCAGGCTATACGGCAAGTGTTCCGTAGACCTACAGTAGGCTACACGGCAAGTGTTCCGTAGACCTACAGCAGGCTATACGGCAAGTGTTCCGTAGACCTACAGCAGGCTATACGGCAAGTGTTCCGTAGACCTACAGCAGGCTATACGGCAAGTGTTCCGTAGACCTACAGTAGGCTATACGGCAAGTGTTCCGTAGACCTACAGTAGGCTACACGGCAAGTGTTCCGTAGATCTACAGCAGGCTATACGGCAAGTGTTCCGTAGACCTACAGTAGGCTACACGGCAAGTGTTCCGTAGGTTGTCGTGGAAAATCATTTCAAATACAACGCTTACCAGAACTTGTAAAATCAAACATGCTTTTTATTACAATTGTATAGCCAACTGGCATGTCCCCGCGGATCCCACAACGCTCTCAGAAGTCCAGTCCTTTATATTTATACCCACATAGTATTGTCCGTCCCTTATGAAGTCATTCACCACCATCTGCCTTCAATTAGTTTATAATGGTGGCCGGACCCTCTATCCCAGTGTGTCCAATTGCTTTAGGCGCCTCTCTGTCTGACATGTATGTACGTAATGGAATGGTCAGACTATATGCCTAGTGTCCAATTGCTTTAGGCGCCTCTCTGGTATGTGTGCTTTTAGTGGAATGTGTAGACTATAAGTCTAGTGTGTCCAATTGTTTTAAGTGCCCATGTGTCTGGTCAGTCTGTCAGCACAATGGAGAAAATAAGAGGGCCAGAACGTCCCTTAGTATATCTCCATTACCACAGTCTCATGATCAACGTGAACATGTGGTTCGTTACTTTAATGTTCAGCTGTCTTATGTTACTACTACAAGGTCTACAGTAGGCTACACGGCAAGTGTTCCGTAGGTCTACAGTAGGCTATACGGCAAGTGTTCCGTAGACCAACAGCAGGCTATACGGCAAGTGTTCCGTAGGCCTACAGTAGGCTACACGGCAAGTGTTCCGTAGGTCTACAGTAGGCTACACGGCAAGTGTTCCGTAGGCCCACAGTAGGCTACACGGCAAGTGTTCCGTAGACCTACAGTAGGCTATACGGCAAGTGTTCCGTAGACCTACAGCAGGCTATACGGCAAGTGTTCCGTAGACCTACAGTAGGCTATACGGCAAGTGTTCCGTAGGCCTACAGTAGGCTACACGGCAAGTGTTCCGTAGACCTACAGTAGGCTATACGGCAAGTGTTCCGTAGACCTACAGCAGGCTATACGGCAAGTGTTCCGTAGACCTACAGCAGGCTATACGGCAAGTGTTCCGTAGGTCTACAGTAGGCTATACGGCAAGTGTTCCGTAGACCTACAGTAGGCTATACGGCAAGTGTTCCGTAGACCTACAGTAGGCTACACGGGAAGTGTTCCGTAGATCTACAGTAGGCTACACGGCAAGTGTTCCGTAGGTCTACAGTAGGCTACACGGCAAGTGTTCCGTAGGTCTACAGTAGGCTACACGGCAAGTGTTCCGTAGACCTACAGCAGGCTATACGGCAAGTGTTCCGTAGACCTACAGCAGGCTATACGGCAAGTGTTCCGTAGACCTACAGCAGGCTATACGGCAAGTGTTCCGTAGACCTACAGCAGGCTATACGGCAAGTGTTCCGTAGACCTACAGCAGGCTATACGGCAAGTGTTCCGTAGACCTACAGTAGGCTATACGGCAAGTGTTCCGTAGACCTACAGTAGGCTACACGGCAAGTGTTCCGTAGACCTACAGTAGGCTACACGGCAAGTGTTCCGTAGACCTACAGTAGGCTACACGGCAAGTGTTCCGTAGGTTGTCGTGGAAAATCATTTCAAATACAACGCTTACCAGAACTTGTAAAATCAAACATGCTTTTTATTACAATTGTATAGCCAACTGGCATGTCCCCGCGGATCCCACAACGCTCTCAGAAGTCCAGTCCTTTATATTTATACCCACATAGTATTGTCCGTCCCTTATGAAGTCATTCACCACCATCTGCCTTCAATTAGTTTATAATGGTGGCCGGACCCTCTATCCCAGTGTGTCCAATTGCTTTAGGCGCCTCTCTGTCTGACATGTATGTACGTAATGGAATGGTCAGACTATATGCCTAGTGTCCAATTGCTTTAGGCGCCTCTCTGGTATGTGTGCTTTTAGTGGAATGTGTAGACTATAAGTCTAGTGTGTCCAATTGTTTTAAGTGCCCATGTGTCTGGTCAGTCTGTCAGCACAATGGAGAAAATAAGAGGGCCAGAACGTCCCTTAGTATATCTCCATTACCACAGTCTCATGATCAACGTGAACATGTGGTTCGTTACTTTAATGTTCAGCTGTCTTATGTTACTACTACAAGGTCTACAGTAGGCTACACGGCAAGTGTTCCGTAGGTCTACAGTAAACTACATGGCAAGTGTTCCGTAGGCCTACAGTAGGCTATACGGCAAGTGTTCCGTAGGCCTACAGTAGGCTATACGGCAAGTGTTCCGTAGGCCTACAGTAGGCTACACGGCAAGTGTTCCGTAGGCCTACAGTAGGCTATATGGCAAGTGTTCCGTAGGCCTACAGTAGGCTATACGGCAAGTGTTCCGTAGACCAACAGCAGGCTATACGGCAAGTGTTCCGTAGGCCTACAGTACGCTATATGGGAAGTGTTCAATATGCCTGGGCTATATGGAAAGTGTTCAATATGCCTAGGCTATATGGAAAGTGTTCAATATGCCTGGGCTATATTATATGGCAAGAGTTCAATATGTCTAGGCCTAAGCTATATGCTACACGCTACAGATGATCAAAGTACTTCAAACATGAAACTGCAGTGCGTTGGGACATCTGCAATCCCCCTTTCATTAATCTTGTCCAGAGTGAGCCCAGAAAGATGCTATCCGTTGCATAAGCCATCATCTTTGGTCTACATTACAGTTGTCTACAGTATATTTTGATAAAGACCATTAAATAAAATAATAAAATACATAAATCATCCTTGCAAGTTTGTATGTTGTTAAAAGAAAGTACCCTGCAAAGCCTAATAAAGATATATCATAAACACATAGGGAAAGCCCAGTCCTCTGGACGGGGTAGAAAACACAGGGGGATTTATATTCCCTCTCATTAAAATGTAGTTTTATTGGGGAAAGAGACTGGTCTCTAAATCAAGCATGTTAACAAATATCACAATAAACCTCTGGACAGATTAGAATGGTAGGTCAACATGGGGGGGAAAACCCCCACAGCTGAGATATATTCACAAGACGGGATGCCCCAGAGCGCCACAGGGTGATAAACTAGTAGCTACTGGCTCTCTAGAGAATCACTTTGCCATCACAAAGCAAAGTTACAGAGATGCTTAACTAAATGAGAAAGCTAAATTATTTTGTCATTCGACTTCCTGCTGTCCATCGTCATTAGTTTGAGACACCCTGTCGTCTGTACCAGCTGGCGGAGTGAGTCACGACTCAGTGTGTACCGTCTCTTCATTCTCCCTCATCTACATGTCAATACTTTACCACTGAGTACTCTGCAGTATGTAGAATACAGCCAGAGAGACTCAGTGTGTACCGTCTCTTCATTCTCCCCAGAGAGACTCAGCGTGTACCGTCTCGTCATTCTCCCCAGAGACTCAGTGTGTACCGTCTCTTCATTCTCCCCAGAGACTCAGCGTGTACCGTCTCGTCATTCTCCCCAGAGAGACTCAGTGTGTACCGTCTCTTCATTCTCCCCAGAGAGACTCAGTGTGTACCGTCTCTTCATTCTCCCCAGAGAGACTCGGTGTGTACCGTCTTTTCATTCTCCCCAGAGAGACTCGGTGTGTACCGTCTCTTCATTCTCCCCAGAGAGACTCAGTGTGTACCGTCTCTTCATTCTCCCCAGAGAGACTCAGTGAGTACCGTCTCTTCATTCTCCCCAGAGACTCGGTGTGTACCGTCTCTTCATTCTGCCCAGAGACTCAGTGTGTACCGTCTCTTCATTCTCCCCAGAGAGACTCGGTGTGTACCGTCTCTTCATTCTCCCCAGAGAGACTCAGTGTGTACCGTCTCTTCATTCTCCCCAGAGAGACTCAGTGTGTACCGTCTCTTCATTCTCCCCAGAGAGACTCAGCGTGTACCGTCTCTTCATTCTCCCCAGAGAGACTCAGCGTGTACCGTCTCTTCATTCTTCCCAGAGAGACTCAGTGTGTACCGTCTCTTCATTCTCCCCAGAGAGACTCAGCGTGTACCGTCTCCTCATTCTCCCCAGAGAGACTCAGTGTGTACCGTCTCTCCATTCTCCCCAGAGAGACTCAGTGTGTACCGTCTCTTCATTCTCCCCAGAGAGACTCAGCGTGTACCGTCTCCTCATTCTCCCCAGAGAGACTCAGTGTGTACCGTCTCTCCATTCTCCCCAGAGAGACTCAGTGTGTACCGTCTCTTCATTCTCCCCAGAGAGACTCAGTGTGTACCGTCTCTTCATTCTCCCCAGAGAGACTCAGCGTGTACCGTCTCCTCATTCTCCCCAGAGAGACTCAGCGTGTACCGTCTCTCCATTCTCCCCAGAGAGACTCAGTGTGTACCGTCTCCTCATTCTCCCCAGAGAGACTCAGTGTGTACCGTCTCTTCATTCTCCCCAGAGAGACTCAGTGTGTACCGTCTCTTCATTCTCCCCAGAGAGACTCAGCGTGTACCGTCTCCTCATTCTCCCCAGAGAGACTCAGCGTGTACCGTCTCCTCATTCTCCCCAGAGAGACTCAGCGTGTACCGTCTCTTCATTCTCCCCAGAGAGACTCAGCGTGTACCGTCTCCTCATTCTCCCCAGAGAGACTCAGCGTGTACCGTCTCCTCATTCTCCCCAGAGAGACTCAGCGTGTACCGTCTCTTCATTCTCCCCAGAGAGACTCAGTGTGTACCGTCTCTTCATTCTCCCCAGAGAGACTCAGTGTGTACCGTCTCTTCATTCTCCCCAGAGACTCAGTGTGTACCGTCTCTTCATTCTCCCCAGAGAGACTCAGTGTGTACCGTCTCTTCATTCTCCCCAGAGAGACTCAGTGTGTACCGTCTCTTCATTCTCCCCAGAGAGACTCAGTGTGTACCGTCTCTTCATTCTCCCCAGAGAGACTCAGTGTGTACCGTCTCTTCATTCTCCCCAGAGAGACTCAGTGTGTACCGTCTCTTCATTCTCCCCAGAGAGACTCAGTGTGTACCGTCTCCTCATTCTCCCCAGAGAGACTCAGCGTGTACCGTCTCTTCATTCTCCCCAGAGAGACTCAGCGTGTACCGTCTCTTCATTCTCCCCAGAGAGACTCAGCGTGTACCGTCTCCTCATTCTCCCCAGAGAGACTCAGCGTGTACCGTCTCTTCATTCTCCCCAGAGAGACTCAGCGTGTACCGTCTCTTCATTCTCCCCAGAGACTCAGTGTGTACCGTCTCTTCATTCTGACTTTGTGGACACTATTGCTCCTTACATACACTACTGTACAATACGGCCCCTCCTCTCACAGCTACAATACGGCCCCTCCTCTCACAGCTACAATACGGACCCTCCTCTCACAGCTACAATACGGACCCTCCTCTCACAGCTACAATACGGACCCTCTCACAGCTACAATACGGACCCTCCTCTCACCGCTACAATACGGCCCCTCCTCTCACCGCTACAATACGGCCCCTCCTCTCACAGCTACAATACGGCCCCTCCTCTCACAGCTACAATACGGCCCCTCCTCTCACAGCTACAATACGGCCCCTCCTCTCACAGCTACAATACGGCCCCTCCTCTCACAGCTACAATACGGCCCGTCCTCTCACCGCTACAATACGGCCCCTCCTCTCACCGCTACAATACGGCCCCTCCTCTCACCGCTACAATACGGCCCCTCCTCTCACCGCTACAATACGGCCCCTCCTCTCACCGCTACAATACGGCCCCTCCTCTCACCGCTACAATACGGCCCCTCCTCTCACCGCTACAATACGGCCCCTCCTCTCACCGCTACAATACGGCCCCTCCTCTCACCGCTACAATACGGCCCCTCCTCTCACCGCTACAATACGGCCCCTCCTCTCACCGCTACAATACGGCCCCTCCTCTCACCGCTACAATACGGCCCCTCCTCTCACCGCTACAATACGGCCCGTCCTCTCACCGCTACAATACGGCCCCTCCTCTCACCGCTACAATACGGACCCACCTCTCACAGCTACAAGTCACCAGTCACCACATAGGACACAAGTCACCAGTCACCACGTAGGACACAAGTCACCAGTCACCACGTAGGACACAAGTCACCAGTCACCACGTAGGACACAAGTCACCAGTCACCACGTAGGACACAAGTCACCAGTCACCACGTAGGACACAAGTCACCAGTCACCACGTAGGACACAAGTCACCAGTCACCACGTAGGACACAAGTCACCAGTCACCACGTAGGACACAAGTCACCAGTCACCACGTAGGACACAAGTCACCAGTCACCACGTAGGACACTAGTCACCACCACGTAGGACACTAGTCACCACCACGTAGGACACTAGTCACCACCACGTAGGACACTAGTCACCACCACGTAGGACACTAGTCACCACCACGTAGGACACTAGTCACCACCACGTAGGACACAAGTCACCACCACGTAGGACACTAGTCACCACCACGTAGGACACAAGTCACCACCACGTAGGACACTAGTCACCACCAGGTAGGACACTAGTCACCACCAGGTAGGACACTAGTCACCACCAGGTAGGACACTAGTCACCACCAGGTAGGACACTAGTCACCACCAGGTAGGACACTAGTCACCACCACGTAGGACACTAGTCACCACCACGTAGGACACTAGTCACCACCACGTAGGACACTAGTCACCACCACGTAGGACACTAGTCACCACCACGTAGGACACTAGTCACCACCACGTAGGACACTAGTCACCACCACGTAGGACACTAGTCACCACCACATAGGACACTAGTCACCACCACGTAGGACACTAGTCACCACCACGTAGGACACTAGTCACCACCACGTAGGACACTAGTCACCACCACGTAGGACACTAGTCACCACCACGTAGGACACTAGTCACCACCACGTAGGACACTAGTCACCACCACGTAGGACACTAGTCACCACCACGTAGGACACTAGATTGTGAGCCCAGAGAAAGGGAAAGTCACGCCAGGAGGCTTAAGATATCAAATATTTAACCTGAAATTGAAAGCTGCCAGCATGGTTCCAATGAGGCAGTGCTAAGCGCGAACGAGCGAGAGAGACTGAAGAGAGAGGAAGAGAGAGAGATGCCACTGAATGACATTAGTCTAGTAGAAGTATTTATAGAGAAGTTTAATCCTGGGTATTGGCTAAACTAAGCCCTGATGATGTGCTGCTGCAGGCCAATGTGTTCTCTCCAACCAACCCCCTCAGGACAGAACTGGGCAATGGTGGGAAATGGAGCAGGCAGACCCGGAGACAGGCAATCGGGGGGAAGGGCAGTCGGGTAGACAGGCAGACGGGGAGAGGCGCAGGCGGGCAGCAAGGCAGAAGGGCAGAAATCATCCCGGCCCTAGGGAAAAGGTTGTGTTTTGCGGCCCACAATTCGGGGCGTTCACCTCTCTTTATACTTCTATAGGTCCATTTTTCAGCCAGGACAACAGGAGCTAGCTAGCTAGGACAACAGCACTCAGCTAGCTAGGACAACAGGAGCTAGCTAGCTAGGACTCCAGCACTCAGCTAGCTAGGACAACAGGAGCTAGCTAGCTAGGACTCCAGCACTCAGCTAGCTAGGACAACAGGAGCTAGCTAGCTAGGACAACAGGAGCTAGCTAACTAGGGCAACAGGAGCTAGCTTGCTAGGACAACAGGAGCTAGCTTGCTAGGACAACAGGAGCTAGCTTGCTAGGACAACAGGAGCTAGCTAACTAGGGCTCCAGTACACAGTAAGCTAGCTAGGACAACAGTACACAGTTAGCTAGCTAGGGCTCCAGTACACAGCTAGCTAGCTAGGACAACAGGAGCTAGCTAGCTAGGACTCCAGTCCACAGTTAGCTAGGACAACAGGAGCTAGCTAGCTAGGACTCCAGTACACAGTTAGCTAGCTAATGATACCTAGGACACCGGTAGAAAGTAACAAAACATCCCAGTACCGAACTGTTTTTCTTGTTCTAGTAGTTGTTTCGGTATACAGTGCAACACTACTTGTTGCAGTGCAGCAGTCTTATACTGTCCCACACTCCCCCTGGCTGTTCTGCTCTGATCCAGCTTTCTCCATCTGTTTGCCAGATACGGTACGTGACTTAGGGCACTCGGAGACAGCTAACATTAGGCTATTTCTTTAGCAGTGCCATCTGAACAACACTTACCAAGAGGAAGCTACAGCTCACCTATGGAAGAGCCGTGGACCAACCAGAAACCTCCGGAAGAGCCGTGGACCAACCAGAGACCTCCGGAAGAGCCGTGGACCAACCAGAGACCTCCGGAAGAGCCGTGGACCAACCAGAGACCTCCGGAAGAGCCGTGGACCAACCAGAGACCTCCGGAAGAGCCGTGGACCAACCAGAGACCTCCGGAAGAGCCGTGGACCAACCAGAGACCTCCGGAAGAGCCGTGGACCAACCAGAGACCTCCGGAAGAGCCGTGGACCAACCAGAGACCTCCGGAAGAGCCGTGGACCAACCAGAGACCTCCGGAAGAGCCGTGGACCAACCAGAGACCTCCGGAAGAGCCGTGGACCAACCAGAGACCTCCGGAAGAGCCGTGGACCAACCAGAGACCTCCGGAAGAGCCGTGGACCAACCAGAGACCTCCGGAAGAGCCGTGGACCAACCAGAGACCTCCGGAAGAGCCGTGGAACAACCAGAGACCTCTAGAAGAGCAGTGGAACAACCAGAGACCTCCGGAAGAGCCGTGGACCAACCAGAGACCTCCAGAAGAGCCGTGGAACAGCCAGAGACCTCTAGAAGAGCCGTGGACCAACCAGAGACCTCCAGAAGAGCCGTGGAACAGCCAGAGACAAAGATTTTGCATTAAAGGGACCTGCATACTTTGCATTAAAGGGACCTGCATACTTTGCAAAGACAGGTTTCCTCAGAACAGAGCCATGTAGGCTATTTACAGCTCTGGGTTGCCTTGGTCAGATGCAGAAAGATACATCTGTGGCCACTCACAGCAAACATGGCAATACTTAACTAAACACAGGGATGAACAGCTGGGAGTAGGTTTTAGGACCCATCGTCAGAGGAGATGGGAGGAGGGGCAGACGACAAACTGCTGCCACAATATTTAAACTGAACTGGCGGACAGCTCTTAAAACTCACCCCACTGGAATTCAAATAGACATTCTATATTATTACTTAGCCTATGTCACAAACCTTTCATCATCCTCTCACTCAAACGAGAGCGCTTCTTTGGATCTTCTGAATCAAATAAATGTCAGAAAGAGGATCATTTATCTGACCTAAATTTTCCACCAATTCCTAGCTTACTCCCCCCCCCAAGCCTCAGTCAGCCCACCGGCAGGCTGTCTGAAACGTAGATGTGAAACTCAAAATGTGGTGGATATATACAATGCTCATCACTTCCCCAGAGGGAGGGAGGGAGGGGGAGGGAGGGAGGGAGGGAGGGAGGGAGGGAGGGAGGGAGGGCTGTCTGTCTGTCTGCCTGTCTGTCTGTCTGCCTGTCTGTCTGCTCATGTTCAACCTAATGTGATTGATACAGGTGATCTGTTCTGTTCCATGTACAGTCTCTACAGTCCTGTCCTCTCTATTGTAGGATTGATACAGGTGATCTGTTCTGATCCAGGTACAGTCTCTACAGTCCTGCCCCCTCTATTGTAGGATTGATACAGGTGATCTGTTCTGTTCCAGGTACAGTCTCTACAGTCCTGTCCTCTCTATTGTAGGATTGATACAGGTGTTCTGTTCCAGGTACAGTCTCTACAGTCCTGTCCCCTCTATTGTAGGATTGATACAGGTGATCTGTTCTGTTCCAGGTACAGTCTCTACAGTCCTGTCTCCTCTATTGTAGGATTGATACAGGTGATCTGTTCTGCTCCAGGTACAGTCTCTACAGTCCTGTCCCCTCTATTGTAGGATTGATACAGGTGTTCTGTTCCAGGTACAGTCTCTACAGTCCTGTCCCCTCTATTGTAGGATTGATACAGGTGATCTGGTCTGTTCCAGGTACAGTCTCTACAGTCCTATCCCATCTATTGTAGGCTTGATACAGGTGTTCTGTTCCAGGTACAGTCTCTACAGTCCTGTCCCCTCTATTGTAGGATTGATACAGGTGTTCTGTTCTGTTCCAGGTACAGTCTCTACAGTCCTGTCCCCTCTATTGTAGGCTTGATACAGGTGTTCTGATCCAGGTACAGTCTCTACAGTCCTGTCCTCTCTATTGTAGGCTTGATACAGGTGCTCTGTTCTGTTCCAGGTACAGTCTCTACAGTCCTGTCCCCTCTATTGTAGGATTGATACAGGTGTTCTGTTCCAGGTACAGTCTCTACAGTCCTGTCCCCTCTATTGTAGGATTGATACAGGTGTTCTGTTCTGTTCCAGGTACAGTCTCTACAGTCCTGTCCCCTCTATTGTAGGATTGATACAGGTGTTCTGTTCTGTTCCAGGTACAGTCTCTACAGTCCTGTCCCCTCTATTGTAGGGTTGATACAGGTGTTCTGTTCCAGGTACAGTCTCTACAGTCCTGTCCCCTCTATTATAGTATTGATACAGGTGTTCAGTTCTGTTCCAGGTACAGTCTCTACAGTCCTGTCCCCTCTATTGAAGGTTTGATACAGGTGATCTGTTCTGTTCCAGGTACAGTCTCTACAGTCCTGTCTCCTCTATTGTAGGATTGATACAGGTGTTCTGTTCCAAGTACAGTCTCTACAGTCCTGTCCCATCTATTGTAGGGTTGATACAGGTGTTCTGTTCTGTTCCAGGTACAGTCTCTACAGGCCTGTCCCCTCTATTGTAGGATTGATACAGGTGATCTGTTCTGTTCCAGGTACAGTCTCTACAGTCCTGTCCTCTCTATTGTAGGATTGATACAGGTGTTCTGTTCCAGGTACAGTCCTGTCCCCTCTATTGTAGGATTGATACAGGTGATCTGTTCTGTTCCAGGTACAGTCTCTACAGTCCTGTCCCCTCTATTGTAGGATTGATACAGGTGTTCTGTTCTGTTCCAGGTACAGTCTCTACAGTCCTGTCCCCTCTATTGTAGGATTGATACAGGTGATCTGTTCTGTTCCAGGTACAGTCTCTACAGTCCTGTCCCCTCTATTGTAGGATTGATACAGGTGTTCTGTTCCAGGTACAATCTCTACAGTCCTGTCCCCTCTATTGTAGGATTGATACAGGTGTTCTGATCCAGGTACAGTCTCTACAGTCCTGTCTCCTCTATTGTAGGAGTGATACAGGTGTTCTGTTCCAGGTACAGTCTCTACAGTCCTGTCCCCTCTATTGTAGGATTGATACAGGTGTTCTGTTCTGTTCCAGGTACAGTCTCTACAGTCCTGTCCCCTCTATTGTAGGATTGATACAGGTGTTCTGTTCCAGGTACAGTCTCTACAGTCCTGTCTCCTCTATTGTAGGATTGATACAGGTGTTCTGTTCTGTTCCAGGTACAGTCTCTACAGTCCTGTCCTCTCTATTGTAGGATTGATACAGGTGTTCTGTTCCAGGTACAGTCTCTACAGTCCTTTCTCCTCTATTGTAGGATTGATACAGGTGTTCTGATCCAGGTACAGTCTCTACAGTCCTGTCTCCTCTATTATAGGATTGATACAGGTGTTCTGTTCTGTTCCAGGTACAGTCTCTACAGTCCTGTCCCCTCTATTGTAGGATTGATACAGGTGATCTGTTCTGTTCCAGGTACAGTCTCTACAGTCCTGTCTCCTCTATTGTAGGATTGATACAGGTGTTCTGTTCTGTTCCAGGTACAGTCTCTACAGTCCTGTCCCCTCTATTGTAGGATTGGTACAGGTGATCTGTTCTAATCCAGGTACAGTCTCTACAGTCCTGTCCTCTCTATTGTAGGATTGATACAGGTGCTCTGTTCTGTTCCAGGTACAGTCTCTACAGTCCTGTCCTCTCTATTGTAGGATTGATACAGGTGTTCTGTTCTGTTCCAGGTACAGTCTCTACAGTCCTGTCCTCTC
Organism: Salvelinus alpinus; assembly: GCF_045679555.1. Classification (NCBI taxonomy): domain Eukaryota; kingdom Metazoa; phylum Chordata; class Actinopteri; order Salmoniformes; family Salmonidae; genus Salvelinus; species Salvelinus alpinus. Next base: position 10,461,141 of record NC_092089.1, on the reverse strand, counting down.
TATTGTAGGATTGATACAGGTGATCTGTTCTGTTCCATGTACAGTCTCTACAGTCCTGTCTCCTCTATTGTAGGATTGATACAGGTGTTCTGTTCTGTTCCAGGTACGGTCTCTACAGTCCTGTCCCCTCTATTGTAGGATTGGTACAGGTGATCTGTTCTGTTCCAGGTACAGTCTCTACAGTCCTGTCTCCTCTATTGTAGGATTGATAAAGGTGTTCTGTTCCAGGTACAGTCTCTACAGTCCTGTCCCCTCTATTGTAGTATTGATACAGGTGTTCTGATCCAGGTACAGTCTCTACAGTCCTGTCTCCTCTATTATAAGATTGATACAGGTGTTCTGTTCTGATCCAGGTACAGTCTCTACAGTCCTGTCCCCTCTATTGTAGGATTGATACAGGTGTTCTGTTCTGTTCCAGGTACAGTCTTTACAGTCCTGTCCCCTCTATTGTAGGATTGATACAGGTGTTCTGTTCTGTTCCAGGTACAGTCTCTACAGTCCTGTCTCCTCTATTGTAGGGTTGATACAGGTGATCTGTTCTGATCCAGGTACAGTCTCTACAGTCCTATCCCATCCATTACATACTTTTTATCCTGGTCAGTTTGGCATCCTAAATGCCACCTATCCCCTGCATAGTGTAGACAATGCTCATCACTTCCCCAGAGGAATGTGGTGTCTCTCTGTAGCCCTCTAGACAGCTACACTAGTCTGTCACTCCACCGTTCTCATTACCACATACAGCCTCCTGGGAATGAAGTATCTCTACTTCAGGATATTGTTGGGAGGATTGGGAGAACTTTAAAAGGGTGATTAGACCGGTAATATGACCAGGTGTGTATAAACCAAAGCCCAGTTGCATATCACATAGGATTTACAACTTCCCAGAACCAAAATAACATATTGTACCGGTTTGTATGGATACAGAAATGGTACAGCTATAAATACAAATGTAGAAAGCATCAGATAAAAGACTCCAGAGTGGAAAATAAAGAGAAATTAAATAAAAATTGTTCACCGTGAACGCTAGCAGCATTTTCACATGGAGTCATGCAGCATCTGTACCAGTTCTGCATCTATCCCAATGGAGCCTCTGGCTAATAGGACTTCACTTCAGCAGGGTAGTGGAGGTATAGAGCCCCACGGTGGAGGTGGTGTCATAATACCACAATACATCTATCCCAATGGAGCCTCTGGCTAATAGGACTTCACTTCAGCAGGGTAGTGGAGGTATAGAGCCCCACGGTGGAGGTGGTGTCATAATACCACAATACATCTATCCCAATGGAGCCTCTGGCTAATAGGACTTCACTTCAGCAGGGTAGTGGAGGTATAGAGCCCCACGGTGGAGGTGGTGTCATAATACCACAATACATCTATCCCAATGGAGCCTCTGGCTAATAGGACTTCACTTCAGCAGGGTAGTGGAGGTATAGAGCTCCACGGTGGAGGTGGTGTCATAATACCACAATACATCTATCCCAATGGAGCCTCTGGCTAATAGGACTTCACTTCAGCAGGGTAGTGGAGGTATAGAGCTCCACGGTGGAGGTGGTGTCATAATACCACAATACATCTATCCCAATGGAGAGCCTCTGGCTAAGAGGACTTCACTTCAGCAGGGTAGTGGAGGTATAGAGCTCCACGGTGGAGGTGGTGTCATAATACCACAATACATCTATCCCAATGGAGCCTCTGGCTAATAGGACTTCACTTCAGCAGGGTAGTGGAGGTATAGAGCTCCACGGTGGAGGTGGTGTCATAATACCACAATACATCTATCCCAATGGAGAGCCTCTGGCTAATAGGACTTCACTTCAGCAGGGTAGTGGAGGTATAGAGCCCCACGGTGGAGGTGGTGTCATAATACCACAATACATCTATCCCAATGGAGAGCCTCTGGCTAAGAGGACTTCACTTCAGCAGGGTAGTGGAGGTATAGAGCCCCACGGTGGAGGTGGTGTCATAATACCCATAAAACCTAGCGGGTCAAAACAGGGAAATGGTTCCAATCGTTTTCCCACCAATCCCCATAGGGGATTTTAGAAACGTTTAAAATAAGGGCTGTGTTTCGTGTAGGCTTACCCTGGCTTGACGTTTTGATAACCGTGTAAATCTCTCTCGGACATTAGTCATAAGTGATGTTCTTTTGTTACGGTTTGACTCCTCTTCATCATCTTAGCTGCCCTGGTAACAGTTGACAGGTCGATGCATCTTAGCTGCCGTGGAAACAGATGACAGGTCGATGCATCTTAGCTGCCCTAGTAACAGTTGACAGGTCGATGCATCTTAGCTGCCGTGGAAACAGATGACAGGTCGATGCATCTTAGCTGCCCTGGTAACAGTTGACAGGTCGATGCATCTTAGCTGCCCTGGTAACAGTTGACAGGTCGATGCATCTTAGCTGCCCTAGTAACAGTTGACAGGTCGATGCATCTTAGCTGCCCTGGTAACAGTTGACAGGTCGATGCATCTTAGCTGCCCTGGTAACAGATGACAGGTCGATGCATCTTAGCTGCCCTGGTAACAGTTGACAGGTCGATGCATCTTAGCTGCCCTGGTAACAGTTGACAGGTCGATGCATCTTAGCTGCCCTGGTAACAGTTGACAGGTCGATGCATCTTAGCTGCCCTGGTAACAGTTGACAGGTCGATGCATCTTAGCTGCCCTAGTAACAGTTGACAGGTCGATGCATCTTAGCTGCCCTGGTAACAGTTGACAGGTCGATGCATCTTAGCTGCCCTGGTAACAGATGACAGGCCGATGCATCTTAGCTGCCCTGGTAACAGTTGACAGGTCGATGCATCTTAGCTGCCCTGGTAACAGTTGACAGGTCGATGCATCTTAGCTGCCCTGGTAACAGATGACAGGTCGATGCATCTTAGCTGCCCTGGTAACAGATGACAGGTCGATGCATCTTAGCTGCCCTGGTAACAGATGACAGGTCGATGCATCTTAGCTGCCCTGGTAACAGATGACAGGTCGATGCATCTTAGCTGCCCTGGTAACAGATGACAGGTCGATGCATCTTAGCTGCCCTGGTAACAGATGACAGGTCGATGCATCTTAGCTGCCGTGGAAACAGTTGACAGGTCGATGCATCTTAGCTGCCCTGGTAACAGTTGACAGGTCGATGCATCTTAGCTGCCGTGGAAACAGATGACAGGTCGATGCATCTTAGCTGCCCTGGTAACAGTTGACAGGTCGATGCATCTTAGCTGCCCTGGTAACAGTTGACAGGTCGATGCATCTTAGCTGCCCTGGTAACAGTTGACAGGTCGATGCATCTTAGCTGCCCTGGTAACAGTTGACAGGTCGATGCATCTTAGCTGCCCTGGTAACAGTTAACAGGTTGATGCATCTTAGTTTCCCTGGTAACAGTTGACAGGTCGATGCATCTTAGCTGCCCCGGAAACAGATGACAGGTCGATGCATCTTAGCTGCCGTGGAAACAGATGACAGGTTGTTGCATCTTAGTTTTCCTGGTAACAGATGACAGGTTGTTGCATCTTAGTTGCCCTGGTAACAGTTAACAGGTTGATGCATCTTAGTTTCCCTGGAAACAGTTGACAGGTCGATGCATCTTAGTTGCCCTGGTAACAGTTGACAGGTCGATGCATCTTAGTTTTCCTGGTAACAGTTGACAGGTCGATGCATCTTAGCTGCCCTGGTAACAGTTGACAGGTCGATGCATCTTAGTTTCCCTGGTAACAGTTGACAGGTCGATGCATCTCCGCTGCATCTTTCCATAATACGGACTTGGTCTTTTACCAAATAGGGCTGTCTTCTGTATACCACCTCTACTTTGTCACAACACAACTGATTGGCTCAAACGCATAAAGAAGGAAAGAAATTCCACCAATTCACTTTTAACAAGGCACACCTGTTAATTGAAATACATTCCAGGTGACTACCTCATGAAGCTGGTTGAGAGAATGCCAAGAGTGTGCAAAGCTGTCATCAAGGCAAAGAGTGGCTACTTTGATGAATCTCAAATATACATTTTGATTTGTTTAACACTTTTTGGTTTCTACATGATTCCATATGTGTTATTTGATAGTTTTGATGTCTTCACTATTATTCTACAATATAAAAAATAGTAAAAAAATTAAGAAAAACCCCTTGAATGAGTAGGTGTGTCCAAACGTTTGACTGGTAGTGTACGTTGTTGTTGTCGGCTCATCTGTGTGGACAGAATGCATAGCAGGTCCTCAGCTGATCCAGAAAGGCCAGACAACGTTCCTTCCTGTGAAGGCAGGGTTGATAGTGGGGGGGGGTCACACAGCCACCCCCCACACAGAAACAGCCCCACACAGCCCCTCCACACACAGAAACAGCCCCACACAGCCCCTCCCCACACAGAAACAGCCCCACACAGAAACAGCCACACTTGAGCCCTGCGTGTATTTTAAACCCGAATCCTACCCAGGCCCGCGACGTTCAAAGCCCTACACTACCCAGGCCCGATTGCTCCTGACAAATTTAAAAACGCCCGGCCCTGTCCGAAATAAGTTCCTTCCGTCAGTAAATCCACGAGCTGCTTCTGTCAGTCTGTCACTCGCTCCCTGCGCGGCTCGCTCTGCATGCACTCTGCTCATGGCGCGCTGAGTATCCATAGCAACGGCGCTGCTCAATGAAGAGACATGAGAGCAGTTAGCCGTTAGTTACGTTGTCACTCTAAAAACTCGGACAAAACTCAAGGAACATTGGTATTTTTCTGTGAAATAAAATCTCTCGTGTTTTATATTTGACGAAGGTTGAGGTACTTCTGACACCATGTTATGATCTTAATTGACAGGCGGACTGGGGACGGACCGCAGGCAGAACAGTTGAAACTGGAATAGCAGCAAGGCCAGGCGGACTGGGGACAGCAAGGAGTCACCACGGCCGGTAGTCCCGACGTATGGTCCTAGGGCTCAGGTCCTCCGAGAGAAAGAAAGAGAGAAGGAGAAAATTAGAGAGAGCCAAGATTTTCAAAATGTTCATAATGTTCATAATTCTCTCGTTCTCTCTTTCTCTCTGAGAACCTGAGCCCTAGGACCATACGTCAGGACTACCGGGCATGATGACACCTTGCTGTCCCCAGTCCGCCTGGCCTTGCTGCTATTCCAGTTTCAACTGTTCTGCCTGTGGTTACGGAACCCCTACCTGTCCCAGACCTGCTGTTTTCAACTCTTAATGATCGGCTATGAAAAGCCAACTGAGATTTATTCCTGATTATTATTTGACCATGCTTGTCATTTATGAACATTTTGAAAATCTTGGCTCTCTCTAATTTTCTCCTTCTCTCTTTCTTTCTCTCGGAGGACCTGAGCCCTAGGACCATACGTCGGGACTACCGGCCGTGGTGACTCCTTGCTGTCCCCAGTCCGCCTGGCCTTGCTGCTATTCCAGTTTCAACTGTTCTGCCTGCGGTCATGGAACCGCCACCTGTCCCAGACCTGCTGTTTTCAACTCTTAATGATCGGCTATGAAAAGCCAACTGAGATTTATTCCTGATTATTATTTGACCATGCTTGTCATTTATGGAAATTTTGAAAATCTTGGCTCTCTCTAATTTTCTCCTTCTCTCTTTCTTTCTCTCGGAGGACCTGGGCCCTAGGACCATGCGTCGGGACTGCCGCCCGTGGTGACTCCTTGCTGTCCCCAGTCCGCCTGGCCTTGCTGCTATTCCAGTTTCAGCTGTTCTGCCTGCGGTTATGGAACCGCCACCTGTCCCAGACCTGTTGTTTTTCAACTCTTGATGATCGGCTATGAAAAGCCAACTGAAAATTATTCATGATTATTATTTGACCATGCTTGTCACTTATGAACATTTTTGAACATCTTGGCATAGTTCTGTTATAATCTCCACCCGGCACAGCCAGAAGAGGACTGGCCACCCCTCATAGCCTGGTTCCTCTCTAGGTTTCTTCCTAGGTTTTGGCCTTTCTAGGGAGTTTTTCCTAGCCACCGTGCTTCTACACCTGCATTACTAGCTGTTTGGGGTTTTAGGCTGGGTGTCTGTACAGCACTTCGAGATATTAGCTGATGTACGAAGGGCTATATAAAATTTGATTGATTGATTGATTGATTGATTGATTAATCAGACATGACTGTACTGTAAATGTCTCAGCTTAAAAAATGTTAGGGTTCCCCGAGCCTGGCCCGTACCCTAGTTATTGATGAAAGAAAACAGGCCCGGCCCGGCTCTAACCCGATGTATAATGTCGGGGCCCGTCGTGCTGGGGTAGGAGAGCTCTAAGCCACCCAGCACCACCCACACACAGCACCATCACAGTCAGGAAGTTTAAACAGAACACGGGGAGGCATTCCAGGGGCCATGGTCTGCATCCCAAATTGCTCGCTATTCCCTATATAGGGCACTACTTTTGGGCCAGAGACCTATGAGCCCTGGTCAAAACTAGTGCACTAACTAGGGAATAGGAGGCCAATTGGGATGCGGCTACAGAGTGGGGTCTGCTGCTGGGAAATGACTGAGTCAACAGTGGGAGGTAGGCTTTCCCTGCTGTCACCAGGGCAAGGTACCCAGACTACCCCACTAATCCATCAATGAGCCACAGTCCAACACACAGGGCAGGGTTGTGTTCATTAGGCATAAAACGCAATGAAAACAGACTCAAAAACAGGCGGAGGGACTAAGAGGACATTGTCCAATAAGAAGAGCTCGTTTTGTTTTCAAAACGTTGTGCCCTGATGAACGTGTGCCAGCTGAGCCACAGTCAGAGTAACAACAGTACTGCAGGGTCTGGAGGACAGGGAGGCCACTGACTAAACAGAGACCAGGTCAGTCCATTCAGACGGGTTTTAACGCCAGGGAAGGAAGCTGGGCTTCCTGAACATGACCATTCAGACGGTTTTGACTGACTGACTGATCGTAGACTGCGACTGATTGTAGACTGCGACTGATCGTAGACTGTGACTGACTGATCGTAGACTGTGACTGACTGATCGTAGACTGTGACTGACTGATCGTAGACTGTGACTGATCGTAGACTGTGACTGATCGTAGACTGTGACTGATCGTAGACTGTGACTGATCGTAGACTGTGACTGATCGTAGACTGTGACTGATCGTAGACTGTGACTGATCGTAGACTGTGACTGATCGTAGACTGTGACTGATCGTAGACTGTGACTGATCGTAGACTGTGACTGATCGTAGACTGTGACTGATCGTAGACTGTGACTGATCGTAGACTGTGACTGACTGACTGTGACTGACTGTGACTGACTGATCGTAGACGGTGACTGACATTAGCAGCACCATCAGACTAGCAGTGGAAATTCTAGATGTTGACTGGAAATTAGACCCATCTGGTTCAATAAAAAGGGAGGACAAACGTGGATGCAAAGATTCAACATGTTTGCCTCCTGGTTTCAGTGTGTGGGCCTTCAACTGGCTTTCAACACTACATCGTTCTTGTCAATACGACCTAAAACAAGCAGGGAGAGTCTCACCGGTAAAGACAAAACACGCTGGACAGTATCACTGTTATAAACACGCTGGACAGTATCACTGTTATAAACACGCTGGACAGTATCACTGTTATAAACACGCTGGACAGTATCACTGTTATAAACACGCTGGACAGTATCACTGTTATAAACACGCTGGACAGTACCACTGTTATAAACACGCTGGACAGTATCACTGTTATAAACACGCTGGACAGTATCACTGTTATAAACACACCAGTATCACTGTTATAAACACGCTGGACAGTACCACTGTTATAAACACGCTGGACAGTACCACTGTTATAAACACGCTGGACAGTACCACTGTTATAAACACGCTGGACAGTATCACTGTTATAAACACGCTGGACAGTACCACTGTTATAAACACGCTGGACAGTACCACTTATAAACACGCTGGACAGTACCACTGTTATAAACACGCTGGACAGTATCACTGTTATAAACACGCTGGACAGTACCACTGTTACGCTGGACAGTACCACTGTTATAAACACGCCGGACAGTACCACTGTTATAAACACGCCGGACAGTACCACTGTTATAAACACGCCGGACAGTACCACTGTTATAAACACGCCGGACAGTACCACTGTTATAAACACGCTGGACAGTACCACTGTTATAAACACGCCGGACAGTACCACTGTTATAAACACGCTGGACAGTATCACTGTTATAAACACGCTGGACAGTACCACTGTTATAAACACGCTGGACAGTATCACTGTTATAAACACGCTGGACAGTACCACTGTTATAAACACGCTGGACAGTACCACTGTTATAAACACGCTGGACAGTACCACTGTTATAAACACGCTGGACAGTATCACTGTTATAAACACGCCGGGCAGTACCACTGTTATAAACACGCTGGACAGTACCACTGTTATAAACACGCTGGGCAGTACCACTGTTATAAACACGCTGGACAGTATCACTGTTATAAACACGCTGGACAGTACCACTGTTATAAACACGCTGGACAGTACCACTGTTATAAACACGCTGGGCAGTACCACTGTTATAAACACGCTGGACAGTACCACTGTTATAAACTAGGCTGGACAGTACCACTGTTACGCTGGACAGTACCACTGTTATAAACACGCTGGACAGTACCACTGTTATAAACACGCTGGACAGTACCACTGTTATAAACACGCCGGACAGTATCACTGTTATAAACACGCTGGACAGTATCACTGTTATAAACACGCTGGACAGTACCACTGTTATAAACACGCTGGACAGTACCACTGTTATAAACACGCTGGACAGTACCACTGTTATAAACACGCTGGACAGTACCACTGTTATAAACACGCTGGGCAGTATCACTGTTATAAACACGCTGGACAGTACCACTGTTATAAACACGCTGGACAGTACCACTGTTATAAACACGCTGGACAGTACCACTGTTATAAACACGCTGGACAGTACCACTGTTATAAACACGCTGGACAGTACCACTGTTATAAACACGCTGGACAGTACCACTGTTATAAACACGCTGGGCAGTACCACTGTTATAAACACGCTGGACAGTACCACTGTTATAAACTAGGCTGGACAGTACCACTGTTATAAACTAGGCTGGACAGTACCACTGTTATAAACACGCTGGACAGTACCACTGTTATAAACACGCTGGGCAGTACCACTGTTATAAACACGCTGGACAGTACCACTGTTATAAACTAGGCTGGACAGTATCACTGTTATAAACACGCTGGACAGTACCACTGTTATAAACACGCTGGACAGTACCACTGTTATAAACACCCTGGACAGTATCACCGTTATAAACACGCCGGACAGTATCACTGTTATAAACACGCTGGAGAGTACCACTGTTATAAACTAGGCTGGGCAGTACCACTGTTATTCCATTATATTAATGAGGGTTGTGTCGATATAAACTAAATTAATAAATCCCCTTTGGTCCTAACAAACTCAGACAACACTGATCCATTGATGTGTCCCACGCCAGCCATACACCAAGACTGGTGAGTGATGTCACACTGCCACCGTCACATGTACCTGGAAAATTCTAAAAACGACAGACCTCTACACAGGACATGACAAATAGTAATGTACTTACTTGTCATATTCGGCGTTGTCGCGGTCACAGCGGGGATCTTTGTGTTTCTGCCAGTCTTTCCCGTGTTTACATGTGGTGAGCAGCACCACGTCCTCAGAGTTATGGACGTGATATAACGCATTCCTCGTGTCTGATCCGATTCCAGTGAGGTATCGTTTCCCCTTGAACACAAGCATGTATTTCCTGTACGGTGGGATAGAGTTGTATTTTAAATAGCCCCTCTCCCCTCCGGTCCTGGGGTGTTCTTTCCCAAAAAGAGGGATGGAGACATCGAAATGGGGTCTGAAGTTCTCTGTGCTGACGCTTGCCTTGGCTAGCATGGCCTGCCCAAAGTCGAAGCCCAGATCTTCCGTGTAGTCGGGCCAAGTCCCCGAATAGAGGTTAAAGATGAGGTGATTCTTTCCGTTATTCCACAGATGCAAGTTCTGGACTTTAGTTCTGAAGTTGTGAACATACTGTGGAGACAGAATGTCCCTGTCTAGAGTGTCCAAACTCAGAACGAACAGACAAGCCTGTCCCGGGTCAGACGTATAGAACCTGGAAGCCTCAATGGAGGATAAAATATTCTGATAACTCTCCGACATCTTCTCTCCTTTTTGTTGAGGGTAAACGTAAACTTTAAATCCGTTGGTTTTGCACAAGGAAAAATCAAAGCAGGAGTCCATCCGGCAACGTTTCCCTTTATAAACTCCCGAAATAACATCCCTCTTCTGCCGTGGCGATATGTGAACGTTGTACTCCTCGGTCTCCATTTGGTCCCAGGGGCTGAACGGCTGCAGGGACCCCGAGAAGTGGGGCCACTGGGGGCTCCCGTGGTATCCATGAAGGCTGCGGTCATCACGCCGGTTGTTGCTTCTGGACAGCGGGGCATGCACCCCTCCGAAGTACAACAACAGAATGAGACACGCGCCGGCGGAGAACAGAATTAAGTACCGTTTTTTGGCCTGCATGTGTCCTCCGATCAGGGTCGAGATGTCTAGTAAATCCAACGAGCCCCGATGAAGTTTCACTCCTCTCACCACTACTTCCAATTGAAAGGCTGCGCCATCTTCCTCCAGCCAGGAAGGGTTTAGCGCTCAACACTTCCACCACCTTCTGAATCCTTTCCCCAAGCCGACGACTGATCCAGCGCATGTGGGCGATTTATAATGATCATTTACTTCTCCCCTTGTCAATAGTTATGGCTAACATTGGCTATCTTCCAGCACTGAAGAGTAGACTACCTTCCTGGTAAGTTAGGGATTGAAGAGGCACCCGGACCTTACATTTCTTTGTGCTATTAGCGAATTCGTCTTCAGTGTTTCATCTGCCGGTATGAAAAAGAAGCAGGTGTTTTCACTTAACATTTCTTGCTTTGTAGCCTAACGTTCCAGCAGCACACAATCACCGTTTGCTAGCTAGCTACACAGGGCGACAAGAATGTAGCCAACTTGGCTAGCTTGTCCAAACATCCAGAGATTCAGGACCCACATTATAACGTCCATGTCGGACTATTCCACGGTTCAAACGAACGATATAACAGAAGTTTGGAGGGTACCAAGCCTGCTATCTAGCCTTCAGGTCCATATGAATTTCTGCAGTTCAATAAATAGTTGAAAGCAAAACGACTTAGCAGCATTCTACAACACTCTCTCTGATTTTACTCTCCTAGTCCAAGGAAAGACAACTCAGTGTCTTGAAGCGTCGGGAAATTATTGTTATACATTTTTGGAACATTAAAGAAAGATATCCGTAACATATCCCAATTGTAAAAAATGTTTGGTGAGTTGTTGTGAATCTCACACAGAGGCATTCCAATCCTACGGCGTCTGCTGATGATGTGACGTTCTTCCATAATGCACTGGGCTTTTTCCATTGGTTCGCGTCATATCCGAAACAGGCGGGGCTTCCGCATCCCATTCACAACTAGAGACCCGCCGAGAGTAACCTGACCTAGCGGTTAGAGATGCATGGCATGGTTTCTCTATTGTATTGCTGTTATTTTCCATATATCTCATTTAATTAACAGCACGTTTTGGTTTGACCACTACTAACAAACAAACATTTATAACTCATTTTCATTCATCCACCTGATAGAATGCACAATCTAGGACTATATTCTCATGTATTCTTTATGCAACTACAGTTTACTGACAAAACTGCTTCCTTTTGATTTCTGCTCATACTGGGGCTCAAACCTAGGACCTCTGCCTCACAAACACACAGTGACTGACCACCCTCCTGAGGGGTCTTACCCAGTCGTCACCGAAAAGCTAGTTATTGGAGCCATTCAGGCTGAGGAGTGAACTTCCCATCTGCTACACTTGCACAATATTGCAAAAAGTGCTTTGCATCTCTCCTTGCAGGGCAAGGAGTCACACACTGTAACTGTCACACACTGTAGAGTCACACACTGTTGTTCCTTTCAGCACAACCTCTGACACCCCCCTTAATCTCACTATTCTGATTGGCCTTTGAGGTACTCTGCATTGAAGACAGGATGACCCATGTCACAGCAGAGCAGCATACACTACGGCTGAATTGGTTGGTGTAACGGATGTGAAATGGCTAGCTAGTTAGCGGTGGTGCGCGCTAATAGCCTTTCAATCGGTGACGTCACTTGCTCTGAGTCCTTGAAGTAGTGGTTCCTGAGGCTTTTGTGGAGCGATGGGTAACGATGCTTCGTGGGTGACTGTTGTTGATGTGTGCAGAGGGTCCCTGGTTCGCGCCCGGGGCGAGGGGACGGACGTAAAGTTATACTGTTACATTGGCGGTGTTCTGCAAAGGTGCAGGTTACTGCTAGCTCCACCGGCACACTGTGAATGGCACATTTATTCTGTCGTATACATTATCCGCAGGCTGATATTACCAACGCTCGTGTTGTTTTCAGGAGACGGCTGACTACTTCATATATCAGCTTTAGTTATGTCACTTATAAATCTTCGGCTTGTAGTCTTGAGGCATGTCCTCCTGAACTGTTTTCACAGCTGCTGTGGTCTGAAAGAGGTTGGAAAGACGAGAAGTGATTCTGCAGAGCAGAGAGACAGGAGTTGTCTGTATCCCAAATGGCACCCTATTCCCTATATAGTGCACTACTTTTGACCAGAGCCCATAGGGTTTCAGACCAGGGCTCTGGTCCAAAGTAGTGCACTATATAGGGAATAGGGTGCCATTTGGGACACGGACAGGGAGTGAGCGTAAGAGGAATTTGAACTGCGTTCCTCGGGAGCTGTGGAGCAGGGTCTGTGTTCGGTGGACAGCGGGTGCTCCTCCTATGGTCCACTGATCAAAGACAAGTCCTCCTCCTCCTCTCCTCCTTCCTCTCCTCCCTATTCCTCCTCCTTATTCCTCCTCCACTCCTCCTTCCTCTCCTCCTCTCCTCCCTATTCCTCCTCCTTCCTCTCCTCCTTTCCTCCTTCCTCTCCTCCCTATTCCTCCTCCACTCCTCCTTCCTCTCCTCCTTCCTTTCCTCCCTATTCCTCATCTCCTCCTTCCTCTCCTCCCTATTCCTCCTCGGGCCCAACCTTCCTTCCATCCCTCTCTCTCTCCTCTTTCACCCCCAGTGAACTTGTTTACCACAGAGGACTGCTGGGACTCCTGCATGCCACTAAACTGTGTTAGCCCACTGAGCTGAGGCCCTGTGTGACGTAAGTCTTCAGGTCTTGGGCGAGTGTTTCACACGAGCAGGGTTCACCAAACAACTTCTGTTACATATGCATCCTAATTCCGTTTATTACATTTTATATTTTTTTTTTATGTGGTTGGTTGTGATGTGCAGGTTGACTCATAACCTGTGTGGCAGGCAGCTTTAGGGTCATGAAACATTGTGTGAATGAAAGGTGGGTGGGTGACGGGTTGAATAAAGACAAAACAATACCTTAAAAAATCCATAAATGTATCATTCTTGTGCGATTTATATCTATAGGCTACATTGAGGTTTTTCTTACATTATTTTAGGATATCTGGCATTAGGGCATAAACCTAAGCCTAACTGTATGCACGCCAAATAGCCTACAAGCCAATCGTCAAATGCTTTTGGGAACGGGCAGAAAGAGAAGGTTGATCCACGGACCATGGAGGCAAAAAGGACAATGTAGGAGTTTAATTCATGAATAGAAAAGCTGTGAAATGGAGAGTTGAAATTAAAGAGAAGGGAGGACCAGAACAGTAATGTTTGGGAAAGATCAGGTGACGTGGTAAAAGAGGATGATAGCAGCTGTGTTATGATGTGATGATTGTGAGGCGCTGTAGCCTTCAACAGTCACAAGACGGGGACTTCAAACAGGCCTATGGCACGTCAAAGGGAACTGTAGCCTTCAACAGTCACAAGACGGGGACTTCAAACAGGCCTATGGCACATCAAATGGAACTGTAGCCTACAAATTCAACAGTCACAAGACTGGGACTTCAAACAGGCCTATGGCACGTCAAAGGGAACTGTAGCCTTCAACAGTCACAAGACGGGGACTTCAAACAGGCCTATGGCACATCAAATGGAACTGTAGCCTACAAATTCAACAGTCACAAGACTGGGACTTCAAACAGGCCTATGGCACGTCAAAGGGAACTGTAGCGGGCATGTAGCCTAGTGGTTAGTGGTTAGTGGTTAGTGCGTTGGACTAGAAACCAAAAGGTTGAAAGATCAAATCCCCGAGCTGACAAGGTAAAAATCTGTCGTTCTGCCCCTGAATAAGGCAGTTAACCCACTGTTCCCCGGTATGCCGTCATTGTAAATAAGAATTTGTTCTTAACTGACTTGCCTAGTTAAATAAAGGTTAAAAAATTAAATGGGACTGTAGCCTACAAATTCAACAGTCACAAGACGGGTACTTCAAACAGGCCTATGGCACGTCAAAGGGAACTGTAGCCTACAAATTCAACAGTCACAAGACGGGGACTTCAAACAGGCCTATGGCACGTCAAAGGGAACTGTAACCTACTGTTCAGATGGTTAAATGGAAACTGACATCTGGACACTGACTGTAGGTCTATAACCTCTCACAGAGCCTTCACATTAACACCTGCAGAATTAAGCATTTCTTGCATTAAAATGATCCACCAAAACGTAGGCTACATTTTGACTTGGGAACAGGAGTGGAGAAATAGGATTTCTTTCTTTCAGCATCTTGAGATAATGTGAATGCTCAGTTAGATAGTCTACTTCTGTAGAGGAAAGTTAAAGGGAAAAGTGGGGATAGCCAGTCAGTAGTACAACTGAATACATTCAACTGAAATGTGTCTTCCGTATTTAACCCCACCCCTCTGAATCAGAGAGATGCTGTAAGGGGGTGCGTACTGGTGGCAGGGAAGTCATACGCAGGAGAACGAAATTCGTATAAACGGAGTTGTTTAATAAATGCTGACAAACTCCGAAAACCAACATACAAAATAAAGAACATGGGAGAAGAAAAAAAACGTCGCAAACCATAACATACTTGGCACCAATACATACAACGAACAATTCCCGACAAGGACATGGGGGAAAACAGAGGGGAAAATATACAACATGTAATTTAGGGAATTGAAACCAGGTGAGTGCGAAAATAAGACAAAACAAATGGAACATGAAAAAATGGATCGGCGATGGCTAGAAGACCGGTGACGTCGACCGCCGAACACCGCCCGAACAAGGAGAGGAACCAACTTCGGTAGAAGTCGTGACAGATGCGGGGCGTTAATCGACATCACAGGTGCTATCTTTATCAGCATCATAAAAGCTGATAGCGTTTCAACCACATAAAATATGTATCCGAGCAGAACTGAATCCTGATCAGTAACATGTTGGCTGGTTGTTTTCACAGCTTTCTACTTCCTTTACCATCGGTCAAACTGATGTCATTTGGAAACTTTGCACAGAAAATCTTTCCCTTAATTTGTATTAGTTAATACATTTTCTCCCTGGTCCCTGAACGTCCATTGTCAACTAGATTGAAACATTCATTCTATAAATTATTACATTATTCCTGGTGAGCAATTGTTTCTTTAGTCTTCTAGGGCAACGTATAATGACAGAAGAGAGAGCTACATGTATCTAACTATAGACAAGTTGACTAACTAATAAAGCGTTTATAAGAAATGATAAGCAGAAACCTCTAAACCAGGCTAAATAAATCCCACCCCCTGTCGACACACCTGTCTGTGACTGTAGCCTACAGCGTATTTTCTATATTAGTGGGTTTAGGGTCAAATGTGGACCTTATGATTTTCACTTTATCACGTATAGTCTGGTGGTTGTGGATGGGTTATTTGCAATTGCTGGGTGCAGGTGAACAAACAGCTGACCCACAGCACCAGTTCAGCTAATTTTGTTGACACACAGGAAGTTAGTACTGGACTGAAAAGATATTCAATGAACATTTTCCACTGACCATGCGTTTTTAGTCCAAGTCAGGACTAGGCTTAATCTGTCTCCGGGAAACCAGCCCCTTAACGACACACATGCTCTGTCAAGTCCTGACCATAGAGAGCTTTTATTTTCTATGGTAGAGTAGGTCAGGGCGTGACTGGGGGGGTTAGTCTAGTTTATTTATTTCTATGTGGGGTTCTAGGTTTATTTTCTATGTTGGTGATTTGTATGATTCCCAATTAGAGGCAGCTGGTAATCGTTGTCTGTAATTGGGGATTATACTTAAGTAGCATTTTTTTCCACCTGTGGGTTATGGGATATTGTTTGTGTTACTGTGTTTTGAGTTAATGCACTGAGCATCGCTGTAGTCACGGTTTGTTTGTTGTTTGTTGTTTATTTGTCTTTGTTAAGTTTCACTTCATCATAAAAATTATGTGGAACTCAACATACGCTGTGCCTTGGTCTGACATTTATTCCAGCGAACGTGACATTCTCAGAGACGGTGTTTACAGAATGAGCAGTGAAATAGAATTACAATCCAATACAATGGATTGGTTTCTAGGAAAAACACGTGGCACAGTAAACAGTAGCTGGCCAATGATTTTCTGTCTGGTTGCCCATTATCTCTATATTTGGATCAGCAGGGATGTTAAGCCATAGCTAGTCTTCTCACTGTGTAATACCAACCTGGTCTCAGAACATTTCCTTTTATTCTGTACGTAAATCCGAGATAATCCATTTAGTATGATATGTTACGTTTCGTATGTTATGTATTAATTTGTAGATGTTCATCATCCATTTCGTATGATATGTTAAGAATTACAATTTGTGTATTTTACGAATTTGCAAAAACGTACAATATGTTACCAATTCCAATTTAACGTTAGCTAGGTGGCTAACGTTAGCTAGGAGGCTAACATTAGCTAGGTGGCTAACATTAGCTAGGTGGCTAACATTAGCTAGGTGGCTAACATTAGCTAGGTGGCTAACATTAGCTAGGCTAGGGGGTAGGGTTAAGGTTAGAAGTTATGTTAAAGGGTTATGGTTAGGGGAAGGGTTAGCTCAAAGGGTTCTAGTTATGGTTAGGGGAAGGGTTAGCTCAAAGGGTTCTGGTTATGGTTAGGGGAAAGGTTAGCTCAAAGGGTTCTGGTTATGGTTAGGGGAAGGGTTAGCTCAAAGGGTTCTAGTTATGGTTAGGGGAAGGGTTAGCTCAAAGGGTTCTAGTTATGGTTAGGGGAAGGGTTAGCTCAAAGGGTTCTGGTTATGGTTAGGGGAAGGGTTAGCTCAAAGGGTTCTGGTTATGGTTAGGGGAAGGGTTAGCTGACATGCTAAGTAGTTGCAAAGTCGCTAAAAAGTAGTAAGTAGTTGCTAATTAGCTAAAATACTCATGTTGTCTGTGATGAGATTCAAATACCAACCTTTGGGCTGCTAGATGTATGGGTACCCCTCCACCTACACTCCTTTTGTTTATGCCTTAAGTAACCTTGTATCTTATTTAAAATTTAAAAAATGTAACCTTTATTTAACTAGGAAAGTCAGTTTTAAGAACAAATTCTTATTTACAATGACGTCCTACCGGGGAACAGTGGGTTAACTGCCTTGTTCAGGGGGCAGAACGACAGATTTTTACCTTGTCAGCTCGGGGATTCGATCCAGCAACCTTTCTGTTACTGGCCTAATGCTCTAACCACTAGGTTTACCTGCCGCCCCCTTATGTAACCAGACCAAAGGTAACACATCATAGTAATTGGAGTGTCTTGGTTTTACACGTACTATGTTACGTCTAGCCTATGAGACCAGGCTGGTAATTACATGCAGAAGCCAATATGTAATTCAGATGCTGCCAGGGTCAACGTCGCCCTTCCCTTATCAGAGCTGCCAAATGGGGCTTTAATTGTCAGCTGCTGGGCCGGATTGAGGTAATTTGTAGTGATGCACACATTTTAAATATACATTATGTTGTGTTAGTACTGATGGGACATTTAACTAAACGTAGAGGGAGGTAATATTGATTGCAACAGCCATTCAATTCTGAATGGGGGTTTTGAATGTTGAATCAATGGTAGAATGTGATGTTTACAATTGGGTCATTTTCCTCATTTTCCACACAATCCTTCATGGATTGTTTTAAGTGCATAAATGGAAATAGTTTTAGGGCAGTTTAGCTCCTAGCTCCAGCCTATCTGCAGACGGCAGTGTCTCAATTCCTCACACGAAAGGCACAAAGTGGGAAACAGTGACATTAGTGGTAATAGGGTGCCATTAGGGATGAAGCCAAGTTGTCCTGATAAGAGACAGTGACATTAGTGGACAGACAGGATTTCACTGGGGGGGTGAAATAGTCTAAAGTAGTGCACTATATAGGGAATAGGGTGCCATAGGGGATGAAGCCAAGTTGTCCTGATAAGAGACAGTGACATTAGTGGACAGTATTGTATCCTGAAAGGGTGTGAAATACTATATATTTTCCTGAGGACTCCAGTGGAGCTAGCTGCTGACCGCTATCGACGGTCAGTTAGCATCAGGGTTAGCATTAGCAAGCACCGCCATGCTTGTGTAGCACCAGGGATGCAGAGCACCACGAGGTATATGCTATGTGAACTGATGTGGATAACACCAAGAGGCAGGAAACGTATAGCCTGATGCACATTTACATTTACATTTAAGTCATTTAGCAGACGCTCTTATCCAGAGCGACTTACAAATTGCACCATCCTGATCCTGCTCTCTCATTTCCTTCCACTTAGAGAAACAGAGCTGACGAGATCAGGATGGTTGTACGAGGCTTAGAAATCTATGGAAAACAGAATATGTATTGTGGGATTCAAATTGTAGTCTCATCTGCATTAGGCCTATGACACCTGCCCCATGCTACTCTCTCCAAAGACATCAGGATGACAAAAGAGGGTCTCAAAACCATCTTCTAGGCGACGTTGATTTGCTGCCGATCCTGTGACCGTTAGACCATGAGGCTTGGCATTGTGGCGGCACGGCGGCACGGCCTTGGCTGCGATGATGCAGGTGGTTGATGGGGAACGACAGAGTCAAGGGGAGCAGCCATTGCCATCCATCCATCTGAGTCCCTGTCAAAAATACATTCAATAAAACACAAGTCCCATATGGCACCCTACTCCCTATGTAGTGCACTACATTAGACCAGAGCCCTACTCCCTATGTAGTGCACTACATTAGACCAGAGCCCTACTCCCTATGTAGTGCACTACATTAGACCAGAACCCTATTCCCTATGTAGTGCACTACATTAGACCAGAACCCTACTCCCTATGTAGTGCCCTACAACTCAAAAGGAATAGGAGGCCATTTTGGGACGCCCCCCCAACTCAAAAGGAATAGGAGGCCATTTTGGGACGCCCCCCCCCCCCCCGACTCAAAAGGAATAGGAGACCATTTTGGGACGCCCCCCCAACTCAAAAGGAATAGGAGGCCATTTTGGGACGCCCCCCAACTCAAAAGGAATAGGATGCCATTTTGGGACGCCCCCCAACTCAAAAGGAATAGGAGCCCATTTTGGGACGCCCCCCCAACTCAAAAGGAATAGGAGGCCATTTTGGGACGCCCCCCCAACTCAAAAGGAATAGGAGGCCATTTTGGGACGCCCCCCCCTAGCACTCCAGCAGTGATTGTGAATTAGTCACCTAACTGACAGATAGAGGCGCCACGGTGTCCATCTAGAAGCAGCTAGAGGACTGTAGAATGGAAATACAGGCCCTGTGGAGACTCATTCAATGTGACCTGGAATCAAACCGAAGTGGAGGAACACAGGACAACTCCCCTCTGGTGTGAATCACAACAACGTAAAGATGTGACCTGGAATCAAACCGAAGTGGAGGAACACAGGACAACTCCCCTCTGGTGTGAATCACAACAACGTAAAGATGTGACCTGGAATCAAACCGAAGTGGAGGAACACATGACAACTCCCCTCTGGTGTGAATCACAACAACGTAAAGATGTGACCTGGAATCAAACCGAAGTGGAGGAACACAGGACAACTCCCCTCTGGTGTGAATCACAACAACGTAAAGATGTGACCTGGAATCAAACCGAAGTGGAGGAACACAGGACAACTCCCCTCTGGTGTGAATCACAACAACGTAAAGATGTGACCTGGAATCAAACCGAAGTGGAGGAACACATGACAACTCCCCTCTGGTGTGAATCACAACAACGTAAAGATGTGACCTGGAATCAAACCGAAGTGGAGGAACACAGGACAACTCCCCTCTGGTGTGAATCACAACAACGTAAAGATGTGACCTGGAATCAAACCGAAGTGGAGGAACACATGACAACTCCCCTCTGGTGTGAATCACAACAACGTAAAGATGTGACCTGGAATCAAACCGAAGTGGAGGAACACAGGACAACTCCCCTCTGGTGTGAATCACAACAACGTAAAGATGTGACCTGGAATCAAACCGAAGTGGAGGAACACATGACAACTCCCCTCTGGTGTGAATCACAACAACGTAAAGATGGAGAAGGTTTTCATTTGACGAAAGGATCCAGTTGAAACAACTGAATATATACAGTCTGAATGTGTCTGTTGAAATACAGTCTGTGTCTGTTGAAATACAGTCTGTGTCTGTTGAAATACAGTCTAAATGTGTCTGTTGAAATACAGTCTGAATGTGTCTGTTGAAATACAGTCTAAAATGTGTCTGTTGAATTACAGTCTGAATGTGTCTGTTGAATTAGAGTCTGTGTCTGTTGAAATACAGTCTAAATGTGTCTGTTGAAATACAGTCTGAATGTGTCTGTTGAAATACAGTCTAAAATGTGTCTGTTGAATTACAGTCTGAATGTGTCTGTTGAATTAGAGTCTGTGTCTGTTGAATTACAGTCTGTGTCTGTTGAAATACAGTCTAAATGTGTCTGTTGAAATATAGTCTGTGTCTGTTGAATTACAGTCTGTGTCTGTTGAAATACAGTCTGAATGTGTCTGTTGAATTACAGTCTGAATGTGTCTGTTGAAATACAGTCTGTGTCTGTTGAAATACAGTCTAAATGTGTCTGTTGAAATACAGTCTGTGTCTGTTGAATTACAGTCTGAATGTGTCTGTTGAATTACAGTCAAAATGTGTCTGTTGAAATACAGTCTAAATGTGTCTGTTGAATTACAGTCTAAATGTGTCTGTTGAATTACAGTCTGAATGTGTCTGTTGAAATACAGTCTAAATGTGTCTGTTGAATTACAGTCTGAATGTGTCTGTTGAATTACAGTCTGAATGTGTCTGTTGAATTACAGTCTGTGTCTGTTGAAATACAGTCTAAATGTGTCTGTTGAATTACAGTCTGAATGTGTCTGTTGAATTACAGTCTGAATGTGTCTGTTGAATTACAGTCTGAATGTGTCTGTTGAAATACAGTCTGAATGTGTCTGTTGAATTACAGTCTGAATGTGTCTGTTGAAATACAGTCTGAATGTGTCTGTTGAATTACAGTCTAAATGTGTCTGTTGAAATACAGTCTGAATGTGTCTGTTGAATTACAGTCTGAATGTGTCTGTTGAAATACAGCCTGTGTCTGTTGAAATACAGTCTGTGTCTGTTGAAATACAGTCTGTGTCTGTTGAAATACAGTCTTAATGTGTCTTTTGAATTACAGTCTAAATGTGTCTGTTGAAATACAGTCTGTGTCTGTTGAAATACAGTCTAAATGTGTCTGTTGAATTACTGTCTGAATGTGTCTGTTGTATTACAGTCTGTGTCTGTTGAATTACAGTCTGAATGTGTCTGTTGAATTACAGTCTGAATGTGTCTGTTGAATTACAGTCTGAATGTGTCTAAAAGTGACGAGGCAGCAGAGGAAGACTCCCGACCCCGTGTCCATAAACCCTCTCCATATTTTATTGATGGATTATCCGTTTCTGTATTCTAGGGAAGGAGCGCTCACCTCACGCAGAGTGGCAGGCAGCCATTAAACCCTTCACACACAGAGAGAGAGAGAGAGAGAGATTTGAGAATATTTACAAAGCCGTGAAATGTATTCTGTTGAAAAGCTGTGTCACAACAACAAACAACCAACAGCAACTTTTTGAGGAAACGTACACATATGTTGTTTGTTTGTTTGTTTGTTTGTTTGTCATTACATATATGGTCAATATAGTGCCCTACATAGGGAATATAGTGCCCTACATGGGGAATAGGGTACACTACATAGACAATATAGTGCCCTACATAGGGAATATAGTGCCCTACATGGGGAATAGGGTACACTACATAGGGAATATAGTGCCCTACATAGGGAATAAAGTGCCCTACACAGGGAATAAAGTGCTCTACATGGGGAATAGGGTACACTAAATAGGGAATATAGTCCCCTACATAGGGATTAAAGTGCTCTACATGGGGAATAGGGTACACTAAATAGGGAATATAGTGCCCTACATAGGGAATAAAGTGCACTACATAGGGAATAAAGTGCCCTACATGGGGAATAGGGTACACTAAATAGGGAATATAGTCCCCTACATAGGGAATAAAGTGCTCTACATGGGGAATTGTCACACCCTGGCCTTAGTATTCTTTGTTTTCTTTATTATTTTAGTTAGGTCAGGGTGTGACATGGGGAATGTTTGTGTTTTATCGGTTTTGGGTGGTTATATGGTAAAGGGGGTGTTGGGTGTAGTGTATGGGTTTGTGTTGAGTGTATGTGTCTAGCTGTGTCTATGTTGGTGTAGTTGTCTAGGAGAGTCTATGGTTGCCTGAATGGGTTCCCAATTAGAGACAGCTGATTTCTGTTGTCTCTGATTGGGAGCCATATTTAGGGTAGCCATAGGCTTTCGTTTGATGTGGGTAATTGTCTATGTTATACGTTTGTAGCCTGTATGTGCACTACGTTCATAGCTTCACGGTCGTTTGTTTGTTTTGTTAGTTTTGTAATAGTGTTTTGTTTTTGGTTCTCCTTCTTCATAATAAAAAGGAAGATGGCTTATTTTCCTAATGCTGCGTTTTGGTCCGTCAATCCTCCACACGATCGTGACAGAATTACCCACCAATACAGGACCAAGCGGCATGTAAAGCGGCAACAGGACCCACCTACACAGGATTCTTGGACATGGGAGGAGATACTGGATGGTAAGGGGCCTTGGGCACAACCGGGAGAATATCGCCTTCCTCGTGAAGAGCTGGAGGCAGCTAAAGCCGAGAGGAGGCGATATGAGGAGGCAGCACGGAAACAAGGCTGGAAGCCCGTGAGTACAACCCAAAAATTTCTTGGGGGGGGCCTTAAAGGGAGTGTGGCGAAGTCAGGTAGGAAACCTGCGCCTACTCCCTGTACTTACCGTGGAGAGCGAGAGTACGGGCAGACACCGTGTTACGCAGTAGAGCGCACGGTGTCTCCTGTACGCGTGCATAGCCCGGTTCGGTACATTCCAGCTCCACGTATCGGCCGGGCTAGATTGAGCGTTGAGCCGTATGTCATGAAGCCGGCCCAACGCATCTGGTCACCAGTGCGTCTCCTCGGGCCGGCGTACATGGCACCAGCCTTACGCATGGTGTCCCCGGTTCGCCTACATAGCCCGGTGCGGGTTATTCCACCTCCCCGCACTGGTCAGGCGACGGGGAGCATACAACCAGGTAGGGTTGGGCAGGCTCAGTGCTCAAGGGAGCCAGTACGCATGCACGGTCCGGTTTTTCCGGCGCCACCTCCCCGCCCCTACCCAGTACCACCAGTGCCTCCTCCACGCACTAGCCCTATGGTGCGTGTCTCCAGCCCTTTACCACCAGTGCCTAAACCACGCAACAAGCCTCCTGTGTGTCCCCAGAGTCCTGTGCGTCCTGTTGCTGCTCCCCGCACTAGCCCTGAGATGCGTGTCCCCAGTCCGGTACCACCAGTTCCGGCACCACGCACTAGGCCTAATGTGCGCTCCCAGGGTCCAGTATGCCCTGTTCCTTCTCCCCGCACTAGCCCTGAGATGCGTGTCCCCAGCCCGGTACCACCAGTTCCGGCACCACGCACCAGGCCTACAGTGCGCCTCAGCCGGCAAGAATCTGCCGTCTGCACAGCGATGCCTGAACTGCCCGTCTGCCAAGCGCCATCTGAGCCATCCGTCTACCCAGCGCCATCTGAGCCATCCGTCTACCCAGCACCATCTGAGCCATCCGTCTGCCCCGAGCCATTAGAGCCGCCCGTCTGTCCCGAGCCGTCAGAGCCGTTCGTCAGTCAGGAGCCGCTAGAGCCATTCGTCAGACAGGATCTGCCAGAGCCGCCAACCAGACAGGATCTGCCAGAGCCGCCAACCAGACAGGATCTGCCAGAGCCGCCAACCAGACAGGATCTGCCAGAGCCGCCAACCAGACAGGATCTGCCAGAGCCGCCAACCAGACAGGATCTGCCAGAGCCGCCAACCAGACAGGATCTGCCAGAGCCGTCAGCCAGCCATGAGCAGCCAGATCCGTCAGCCAGCCATGAGCAGCCAGATCCGTCAGCCAGCCATGAGCAGCCAGAACCGTCAGCCAGCCATGAGCAGCCAGATCCGTCAGCCAGCCATGAGCAGCCAGATCCGTCAGCCAGCCATGAGCAGCCAGATCCGTCAGCCAGCCATGAGCAGCCAGATCCGTCAGCCAGCCATGGGCCGCCCCTCAGTCCGGAGCTGCCGTCCCTCAGTCCGGAGCTGCAGTCCCTCAGTCCGGAGCTGCAGTCCCTCAGTCCGGAGCTGCAGTCCCTCAGTCCGGAGCTGCAGTCCCTCAGTCCGGAGCTGCAGTCCCTCAGTCCGGAGCTGCCGTTCCTCAGTCCGGAGCTGCCCCTTATCCTGGTGCTCTCCCTTATCCTGGTGCTGCCCCTTACCCTGGTACTGCCCCTTAGTCCGGAGCTGGCCATTAGTCCGGAGCTGGCCATTAGTCCGGAGCTGCCCCTTAGTCCGGAGCTGCCCCTTAGTCCGGAACTGCCCCTTTATTCAGTGGGGTTAATGTGGAGGGGGGTCATTTGGAGGAAGCTAAGGAGGCGGTTAGTGACTGTGGTGGGGTGGGGACCACGACCAGTGCCGGAGCCGCCACCGTGGAAGGAAGCCCACCCAGACCCTCCCCTAGACTGTGTGCTGGTGCGCCCGGAGTTCGCACCTTAAGGGGGGGGTTATGTCACACCCTGGCCTTAGTATTCTTTGTTTTCTTTATTATTTTAGTTAGGTCAGGGTGTGACATGGGGAATGTTTGTGTTTTATCGGTTTTGGGTGGTTATATGGTAAAGGGGGTGTTGGGTGTAGTGTATGGGTTTGTGTTGAGTGTATGTGTCTAGCTGTGTCTATGTTGGTGTAGTTGTCTAGGAGAGTCTATGGTTGCCTGAATGGGTTCCCAATTAGAGACAGCTGATTTCTGTTGTCTCTGATTGGGAGCCATATTTAGGGTAGCCATAGGCTTTCGTTTGATGTGGGTAATTGTCTATGTTATACGTTTGTAGCCTGTATGTGCACTACGTTCATAGCTTCACGGTCGTTTGTTTGTTTTGTTAGTTTTGTAATAGTGTTTTGTTTTTGGTTCTCCTTCTTCATAATAAAAAGGAAGATGGCTTATTTTCCTAATGCTGCGTTTTGGTCCGTCAATCCTCCACACGATCGTGACAGGAATAGGGTACACTAAATAGGGAATATAGTGCACTACATGGGGAATAGGGTACACTACATAGGGAATATAGTGCCCTACATAGGGAATAAAGTGCCCTACATGGGGAATAGGGTACACTAAATAGGGAATATAGTGCCCTACATAGGGAATAAAGTGCCCTACATGGGGAATATAGTGCCCTACATGGGGAATAGGGTACACTAAATAGGGAATATAGTGCCCTACATAGGGAATAAAGTGCCCTACATAGGGAATATAGTGCCCTACATAGGGAATAAAGTGCCCTACATAGGGAATATAGTGCCCTACATAGGGAATAAAGTGCCCTACATGGGGAATAGGGTATACTAAATAGGGAATATAGTCCCCTACATAGGGAATAAAGTGCTCTACATGGGGAATAGGGTACACTAAATAGGGAATATAGTGCACTACATGGGGAATAGGGTACACTACATAGGGAATATAGTGCCCTACATAGGGAATAAAGTGCTCTACATGGGGAATAGGGTACACTAAATAGGGAATATAGTGCCCTACATAGGGAATAAAGTGCCCTACACAGGGAATAAAAAACTATCGGCCTATGTCGAATCTCCCATTCCTCTCAAAATGTTTTGAAAAAGCTGTTGCACAGCAACTCACTGCCTTCCTGAAGACAAACAATGTATACGAAACGCTTCAGTCTGGTTTTAGACCCCATCATAGCACTGAGACGGCACTCGTGAAGGGGGTAAATGACCTTTTAATGGCGTCAGACCGAGGCTCTGCATCTGTCCTCGCGCTCCCAGACCTTAGTGCTGCTTTTGATACCATCGATCACCACATTCTTTTGGAGAGATTGGAAACCCAAATTGGTCTACACGGACAAGTTCTGGCCTGGTTTAGATCTTATCTGTTGGAAAGATATCAGTTTGTCTCTGTGGATGGTTTGTCTTCTGACAAATCAACTCTAAATTCCGGTGTTCCTCAAGGCTCCGTTTTAGGACCGCTATTGTTTTCACTGTATATTCTACCTCTTGGTGATGTCATTCGGAAACATAATGTTAACTTTCACTGCTATGCGGACGACACACATTTCAATGAAACATGTACATTTCAATGAAACATGGTGAAGCCCCAAAATTCCCTCCCTGGAAGCCTGTGTTTCAGACATAAGGAAGTGGATGACGGCAGATGTTTTACTTTTAAACTCGGACAAAACAGAGATGCTAGTTCTAAGGTCCCAAGAAACAAAGAGATCTTCTGTTGGATCTGACCATTCATCTTGATAGGACAGCTTTTTACCATCTACGTAACATTGCAAAAAATCAGAAACTTTCGTTCCAAAAATGATGCAGAAAAATTTATCCATGCTTTTGTCACTTCTAGATTAGACTACTGCAATGCTCTACTTTCCGGCTACCCGTATAAAGCACTAAATAAACTTAAGTTAGTGCTAAACACTGCTGCTAGAATCTTGACTAGAACCAAATAACGTGATCATATTACTCCAGTGCTAGCCTCTCTACACTGGCTTCCTGTTAAGGCTAGGGCTGATTTCAAGGTTTTACTGCTAACCTACAAAGCATTACATGGGCTTGCTCCTACCTATCTTTCCGATTTGGTCCTGCCGTACATACCTACACGTACGCTACGGTCACAAGACGCAGGCCTCCTTATTGTCCCTAGAATTTCTAAGCAAACAGCTGGAGGCAGGGCTTTCTCCTATAGAGCTCCATTTTTATGGAATGGTCTGCCTACCCATGTGAGAGACGCAGACTCGGTCTCAACCTTTAAGTCTTTATTGAAGACTCATCTCTTCAGTAGGTCATATGATTGAGTGTAGTCTGGCCCAGGAGTGTGAAGGTGAACGGAAAGGCTCTGGAGCAACGAACCGCCCTTGCTGTCTCTGCCTGGCCGGTTCCCCTCTCTCCACTGGGATTCTCTGCCTTTAACCCTCTTCCATGCCATCCCTAGGAGGGGTGCGTCACTTGAGTGGGTTGAGTCTCTGACGTGATCTTCCTGTCCGGGTTGGCGCCCCCCTTGGGTTCGTGCCGTGGCGGAGATCTTCGTGGACTATACTCGGCCTTGTCTCAGGGTAGTAAGTTGGTGGTTGAAGATATCCCTCTAGTGGTGTGGGGGCTGTGCTTTGGCAAAGTGGGTGGGGTTATATCCTGCCTGTTTGGCCCTGTCCGGGGGTATCATCGGATGGGGCCACAGTGTCTCCTGACCCCTCGTCTCAGCCTCCAGTATTTATGCTGCAATAGTTTGTGTCGGGGGGCTATGGTCAGTCTTATATCTGTAGTATTTCTCCTGTCTTATCCGGTGTCCTGTGTGAATTTAAGTATGCTCTCTTTTTCTCTCTCTTCTCTCGGAGGACCTGAGCCCTAGGACCATGCCTCAGGACTACCTGACCTGATGACTCCTTGCTGTCCCCAGTCCACCTGGTCATGCTGCGGCTCCAGTTTCAACTGTTCTGCCTGCAGCTATGGAACCCTGACCTGTTCACTGGACGTGCTACCTGTCCTGGACCTGCTGTTTTCGACTCTCTCTCTCTCTACCGCAACGGCTGTCTCTAACTCTGAATGATCGGCTATTGTAGGAGTACATGAGATACATATATAACATATATACGTATAGGACAGCACATAGATGTATAAGCTAGCTGAACATTAAAAATAGGCAACTGAACACAATAGACATAGTCTGCTGATTCCATTAAGTGCATACATACCAGACACATAGGCGCCTAAGACAATTGGACACACTGAGGATAGGGGAGAACAGAACAAAGAGTAGATTGACACACTACTGCTAGAAGAGACACATAGTCTGCTGATTCCATTAAGTGCATACTGACCAGACACATAGGCGCCTAAGACAATTGGACACACTAAGGATAGGGGAGAACAGAACAAAGAGTACATTGATTTATTAATGAAAGCAAGAGACACAGAATCTGCTGACACACTAAGATAGAGGGTCCGGCCACCATTATAAACTAATTGAAAGCAGATGGTGTTATTGGGCGTGAACAAGTAGGAAGCTTGAACTAAAAGATAATGGTGGTGAATGACTTCAGAAAGGAAAACTTCATTTGCATAAGGGATGGACATAATACTATGTGTGTATAAATATAGGAGCTGTAGTTCTGGGAAAGTGTGTGTTCCGCGGGACATTCCGGCTGGCAATGCTCTGTATTAAAAGCCTAAATTGATTTCACAAGTTCTTGTCAGCATTATATTTTTGAGACGATTTTCCACAACACTATGAAAAGCCAACTGACAGTTACTCCTGAGGTGCTGACTTGTTGCACCCTCGACAACCACTGTGATTATTATTATCTGACCCTGCTGGTCATCTATGAACGTTTGAACATCTTGGCCATGTTCTGTTATAATCTCCACCCGGGACAGCCAGAAGAGGACTGGCCACCCCTCATAGCCTGTTTCCTCTCTAGGTTTCTTCCTAGGTTCTGGCCTTTCTAGGGAGTTTTTCCTAGCCACCGTGCTTCGACATCTGCATTGCTTGCTGTTTGGGGTTTAAGGCTGGGTTTCTGTACAGAACTTTGTGACATCGGCTGATGTAAGAAGGGCTTTATAAATACATTTGATTGATTGAATATAGTGCCCTACATAGAGAATATAATGCCCTACATAGAGAATATAATGCCCTACATAGGGAATATGGTGACCTACATAGGGAATATAATGCCCTACATAGAGAATATAATGCCCTACATAGAGAATATAATGCCCTACATAGAGAATATAATGCCCTACATAGAGAATATAGTGCCCTACATAGAGAATATAATGCCCTACATAGAGAATATAGTGCCCTACATAGAGAATATAATGCCCTACATAGGGAGTATAATGCCCTACATAGGGAATATAGTGCCCTACATAGAGAATATAGTGCCCTACATAGAGAATATAATGCCCTACATAGAGAATATAATGCCCTACATAGAGAATATAATGCCCTACATAGAGAATATAATGCCCTACATAGAGAATATAATGCCCTACATAGGGAATATAATGCCCTACATAGAGAATATAATGCCCTACATAGGGAATATAATGCCCTACATAGGGAATATAATGCCCTACATAGGGAATATAGTGCCCTACATAGAGAATATAATGCCCTACATAGAGAATATAATGCCCTACATAGAGAATATAGTGCCCTACATAGGGAATATGGTGACCTACATAGGGAATATAATGCCCTACATAGAGAATATAGTGCTCTACATAGGGAATATAATGCCCTACATAGGGAATATGGGGACATACATAGGGAATATAATGCCCTACATAGAGAATATAATGCCCTACATAGGGAATATAATGCCCTACATAGAGAATATAATGCACTACATAGGGAATATGGGGACCTACATAGGGAATATAGTGCTCTACATAGAGAATATAATGCCCTACATAGAGAATATAATGCCCTACATAGGGAATATAATGCCCTACATAGAGAATATAATGCCCTACATAGAGAATATAATGCCCTACATAGGGAATATAGTGCCCTACATAGGGAATATAATGCCCTACATAGAGAATATAATGCCCTACATAGGGAATATAATGCCCTACATAGGGAATATAGTGCCCTACATAGGGAATATAATGCCCTACATAGGGAATATGGTGACCTACATAGGGAATAGGGTACACTACATAGGGAATAAGGTACACCGCATAGAGAATGTAGTTCCCTACATAGGGAATATGGTGACCTACATAGGGAATATGGTGACCTACATAGGGAATATGGTGCCCTACATAGGGAATATGGTGACCTACATAGAGAATATAGTGCCCTACTTAGGGAATATAGTGCCCTACATAGGGAATAGGGTACACTATATAGAGAATATGGTGACCTACATAGGGAATATGGTGACCTACATAGGGAATATAGTGCCCTACATAGGGAATATAGTGCCCTACATAGGGACTGTAGTGCCCTACATAGTGAATATAGTGCCCTACATTGGGAATATGATGACCTATATTGGGAATATAGTGCACTACATAGGGAATAAGGTACACTACATAGGGAATAAGTTACACTACTTAGGGAATAGGGTACACTACATAGGGAATAGGGTACACTACTTAAGGAATAGGGTACACTACTAGGGAATAGGGTACACTACATAGGGAATAGGGTACACTACATAGAGAATAGGGTACACTACATAGGGAATAGGGTACACTACTAGGGAATAGGGTACACTACATAGGGAATAGGGTACACTACATAGGGAATAGGGTACACTACATAGGGTATAGGGTACCATTCTGGGATGCAACCTGTGTGTGTGCTTCTTATTCTCCTGACATTTAGAGAACGGAGGCTTTAGGCGTGTCTGTCTGCTGGCCAGTACAGATGTTATGAGCACACTGTGTATCCCAAATCGCACCATATTCCATATGTAGTGCACCACTTTTCACCAGGGCTCATAGGACTCTGGTCAAACGTAGTACACGACCTAGGGTGCTATTTGGAACACACCTTGGGGTCAATAGTGACACGGTGAAATAGGTGAAGAGCCCAAGCCAGTCAGAATAACTAATTTCCACTCTGAAAAGAGAGATTGGCATTCATTGTCCCTTCTCTTGTACCACAGGGTGTCTATAGACATGCACACAGATAGCAGGTACCATCAGGTCAGTACAACAGTTCAGTCTCTCCATTGAACCCAGGTCTGAGAGGAATACCAACGACTTGGGACTAGTTTTTAATCAATCTCTCTCTCTCCAACAGTTTGATTCTCACATTGAGATAACAAGCTGTCGATAGTCAGAGCTGTTCCTTTGAATACAAACCATGGAGGAAATGTCATTATATTTAATATATTATATAATCAAATCATATTTCCTATATTATATCAATATATACTGTCAAAATAAAGAAAGTCGCACACTCCGTGTATAAAACTACCAGCAATTTAATGGGTATTTACCAACGTTTCGGCTTCACCGTGTCTTCCTCAGGGTGATGTCATTAATACTTGAACCAAGTTACAGTGCAATTAGTGCAACCAATGACAATAGTGAGGGGTGTGTCATAATGATTAAGTTAATTAAGATTTAATTAGTGAAACTGTTAAAAAATAAACAAAAACTCCTGAATAAAAAACCAAGTGCTTTTACCTATAACTCTACACGGTCTCTTGAAAACCTTGAGTCTGTCTGTCACTAGGCCTAGAGAGGGCTCGGACGTTGAGCCAGCCTGCAGCGACAAGTGTGGTAGACACTTTCACTGGTTGCCATGGGAGTTCCATCAGATACGATTTTGGACCCGTATGAGTGAGATTTATGTTGTTTCAGGCTGGGTACGGACAATCTGGGATCGGTTACATCTGTGAAAGAGAAGTGCAATTTGTTTTGATTGTTTGCGTATCTTCCGGTCAGAGGCAGCGGAAAGACGCGCGTCTCGGGGCACAGCCTGTAGTGTGTTGTGCTTTGCTCTCCGGAGTAGTGATGTGCAGTTCGCGAAAGATTCGTCATTTGGCCTGAACTAGTCAAAAAGATCAGAGTCAGTAAAAAGAACCGTAAATCCCATCACTACTCGGATCAGGGCGCTGCTCAAATGAGTGAGCAGTGGGGAAGTGTGGGGAAGTATTGAGCATTGAGGTGGCTCAAATGAACAATAATATTCCTGGTGTTTGTGACGCCGACCGTTTGGTGAGACGTAAACCCAGTGGCAATGGCGAGACTGAGAATACCCCGATGGTCTTGTTGAGCTTTGACAGTTTCTACTGATAAGGCAGCCTGGTCACATAGACTAGACGTAATATAGTAAATGCGAATCCGATATACAAAAATGTGGATTATATGTTTGGTATGGTTACATAAGACAGAAGGTTACTTAAGGCAAAAACTAAAGTAGGTTGGTTGGTCGTGGTGGATGGGTTGGCGTATAATGCGAACGTTTAGGTGTTCAAATCTCATCACGGACAACTTTAGCATTTAAGCTAATTAGCAACTTTGCAACTACTTACTACTTTTTTAGCTTCTTTGCAACTACTTAGCATGTTAGCTAACCCTTGCTCTAACTCTAACCTTAACCCTTTAAACTAACTCTAACCTTAACCCTTTTATTTATATTTAACCTTTTTTAAACTTTATTTAACTAGGCCTTAGCCACCAAGCTAACATTAACGATAGCTACCTAGCCACCTATATAACATTAGTTACAACAAATTGGAATTCGTAACATATAGGGTTTTTTCAAATTCTAAAACATATTGTATGAATTGCAATTTGTAACATAACGTATGAATTGTAATTCATAACATATCAGTCGAAATGTAAAATGTAAATCCACAAGTTAATACATATCATGTGAAACTTAAACATATCACACTAATTGGAATGTCCTGTACCTACATTTACTATGTTACGTTTACCCCTTGAGGTTGGATAGGTTGGATAAGGTGAAGTAAGGTTATTGTTGCAATTCTGTGAGGGCCTACAGTATGTTCCAAACCCGTTATGGTGCTTTAGGTGCCAAAGGTGTTGCAGCAGTGTGAAGAAGGGAGATCCCAAGATGTGAGAACTGTGCAGGATAGGAGTGTAAAGCTGGGATAGAGAGGCACTGGGTGTCAACGGTGGGGTTGCCAATGCAGAGAGAGAGAGAGAGAGAGAGAGAGAGAGAGAGAGAGAGAGAGAGAGAGAGAGAGAGAGAGAGAGAGAGAGAGAGAGAGAGAGAGAGAGAGAGAGAGAGAGAGAGAGAGAGAGAGAGAGAGAGAGAGAGAGAGAGAGAGAGAGAGAGAGAGAGAGAGAGAGAGAGAGAGAGAGAGAGAGAGAGAGAGAGAGAGAGTGAGAGAGAGAGAGAGCAGAGAGATGAGAGATGAGATGAGAGAGAGAGAGCAGAGAGAGATAGATGAGAGTAGTAGCAGCAGCAGAGAGAGAGTTAGAGTAGAGAGATATGCAGAGAGAGTTTAGAGAGAGAGAGAGTTACAGCCTCACAGAGCTGATGTTTAGGGCCAAAGAAGTGGGAGAGTGTGTAGGTACAGGGTTAGATAGTGTGTAGGTACAGGGTTAGATAGTGTATAGATACAGGGTTAGATAATGTATAGGTACGGGGTTAGATAATGTATAGGTACAGGGTTAGATGATAGATAGTGTATAGTGTATAGGTACAGGGTTAGATAGTGTATAGGTACAGGGTTAGATAGTGTATAGGTACAGGGTTAGATAGTGTATAGGTACAGGGTTAGATAGTGTATAGGTACAGGGTTAGATAGTGTATAGGTACAGGGTTAGATAGTGTATAGGTACAGGGTTAGATAGTGTATAGGTACAGGGTTAGATAGTGTATAGGTACAGGGTTAGATAGTGTATAGGTACAGGGTTAGATAGTGTATAGGTACAGGGTTAGATAGTGTATAGGTACAGGGTTAGATAGTGTATAGGTACAGGGTTAGATAATGTATAGGTACAGGGTTAGATAGTGTATAGGTACAGGGTTAGATAGTGTATAGGTACAGGGTTAGATAGTGTATAGGTACAGGGTTAGATAGTGTATAGGTACAGGGTTAGATAGTGTATAGGTACAGGGTTAGATAGTGTATAGGTACAGGGTTAGATAGTGTATAGGTACAGGGTTAGATAGTGTATAGGTACAGGGTTAGATAGTGTATAGGTACAGGGTTAGATAGTGTATAGGTACAGGGTTAGATAGTGTATAGGTACAGGGTTAGATAGTGTATAGGTACAGGGTTAGATAGTGTATAGGTACAGGGTTAGATAGTGTATAGGTACAGGGTTAGATAGTGTATAGGTACAGGGTTAGATAGTGTATAGGTACAGGGTTAGATAGTGTATAGGTACAGGGTTAGATAGTGTATAGGTACAGGGTTAGATAGTGTATAGGTACAGGGTTAGATGATAGATAGGGATATTCCTAGATGTGTGTAGTTGGGAGATCCTAGATGTCTGTAGGAGGGAGATTCCTAGATGTCTGTAGGAGGGAGATTCCCAGATGTCTGTAGGAGGGAGATTCCCAGATGTCTGTAGGAGGGAGATTCCCAGATGTCTGTAGGAGGGAGATTCCCAGATGTCTGTAGGAGGGAGATCCTAGATGTGTGTAGTTGGGAGATTCCTAGATGTGTGTAGTTGGGAGATTCCCAGATGTCTGTAGGAGGGAGATTCCTAGATGTCTGTAGGAGGGAGATTCCCAGATGTCTGTAGGAGGGAGATTCCCAGATGTCTGTAGGAGGGAGATTCCCAGATGTCTGTAGGAGGGAGATTCCTAGATGTCTGTAGGAGGGAGATTCCCAGATGTCTGTAGGAGGGAGATTCCTAGATGTCTGTAGGAGGGAGATTCCCAGATGTCTGTAGGAGGGAGATTCCCAGATGTCTGTAGGAGGGAGATTCCCAGATGTCTGTAGGAGGGAGATCCTAGATGTGTGTAGTTGGGAGATTCCTAGATGTCTGTAGGAGGGAGATTCCTAGATGTCTGTAGGAGGGAGATTCCTAGATGTCTGTAGGAGGGAGATTCCTAGATGTCTGTAGGAGGGAGATTCCCAGATGTCTGTAGGAGGGAGATTCCTAGATGTCTGTAGGAGGGAGATCCTAGATGTGTGTAGTTGGGAGATTCCTAGATGTCTGTAGGAGGGAGATTCCTAGATGTCTGTAGGAGGGAGATTCCCAGATCCTAGTCTGTAGGAGGGAGATTCCTAGATGTGTGTAGTTGGGAGATTCCTAGATGTCTGTAGGAGGGAGATTCCCAGATGTCTGTAGGAGGGAGATTCCCAGATGTCTGTAGGAGGGAGATTCCCAGATGTCTGTAGGAGGGAGATCCTAGATGTGTGTAGTTGGGAGATTCCTAGATGTCTGTAGGAGGGAGATTCCCAGATGTCTGTAGGAGGGAGATTCCTAGATGTCTGTAGGAGGGAGATTCCCAGATGTCTGTAGGAGGGAGATTCCTAGATGTCTGTAGGAGGGAGATTCCCAGATGTCTGTAGGAGGGAGATTCCCAGATGTCTGTAGGAGGGAGATTCCCAGATGTCTGTAGGAGGGAGATCCTAGATGTGTGTAGTTGGGAGATTCCTAGATGTCTGTAGGAGGGAGATTCCTAGATGTCTGTAGGAGGGAGATTCCTAGATGTCTGTAGGAGGGAGATTCCCAGATGTCTGTAGGAGGGAGATTCCCAGATGTCTGTAGGAGGGAGATTCCTAGATGTCTGTAGGAGGGAGATCCTAGATGTGTGTAGTTGGGAGATTCCTAGATGTCTGTAGGAGGGAGATTCCTAGATGTCTGTAGGAGGGAGATTCCCAGATGTCTGTAGGAGGGAGATTCCTAGATGTGTGTAGTTGGGAGATTCCTAGATGTCTGTAGGAGGGAGATTCCCAGATGTCTGTAGGAGGGAGATTCCCAGATGTCTGTAGGAGGGAGATTCCCAGATGTCTGTAGGAGGGAGATCCTAGATGTGTGTAGTTGGGAGATTCCTAGATGTCTGTAGGAGGGAGATTCCCAGATGTCTGTAGGAGGGAGATTCCTAGATGTCTGTAGGAGGGAGATTCCCAGATGTCTGTAGGAGGGAGATTCCTAGATGTCTGTAGGAGGGAGATTCCTAGATGTCTGTAGGAGGGAGATTCCCAGATGTCTGTAGGAGGGAGATTCCCAGATGTCTGTAGGAGGGAGATTCCTAGATGTCTGTAGGAGGCAGATTCCTAGACGTGAGCAGTGTGCAGGAAGACATGAGACAAAGGAATGTGTAGTATCGGTTTAATAAGTTGTGTGTGTGAACTGCAGTGGTACCGACGGTTCTGGAGATCAGAGGTGTCAAGGTGAGAGAAAGGCAGGTTGAGGTTGCCAGGATCAGAGTAGTGCAGAAGGTGTCGTACGCTGAGACAGAGAAGAGACTAGTAGAGGAAGGTAGTGATCCTGAGAGGATCCCTGTGAGTGGGACGAGGCCAATAGAGAGTGATAGGAATAACAGGTGTTTCAGTAAGATGTTTTTTTTTGTACCGCAGGAATGGAACGTAAATCACAGAGGATAGATGTTGTGAGGGCAGCTGCAGATAAGTACTTGTGTGTACCGAGATTTTACTGCAGAAGAGTTACAAGGTGTTTTGAACGATAGCGTCCCGTCCTCCCAGGCTGCTGGCCTGGAGTAGGATCAGATTGGGCCAAAGTAGTGGAGTAGTGGTGAGGTTTTAATGGGTGTAGGGTTAGTTGGTATAGTGGTGAGGTTTTAATGGGTGCAGGGTTAGTTGGTATAGTGGTGAGGTTTTAATGGGTGCAGGGTTAGTTGGTATAGTGGTGAGATTTTAATGGGTGCAGGGTTAGTTGGTATAGTGGTGAGGTTTTAATGGGTGCAGGGTTAGTTGGTATAGTTGGGAGGCTTTAATGGGTGCAGGGTTAGTTGGTATAGTGGTGAGGGAGGTTTTAATGGGTGTAGGGTTAGTTGGTATAGTGGTGAGGTTTTAATGGGTGTAGGGCTAGTTGGTATAGTGGTGAGGGAGGTTTTAATGGGTGTAGGGTTAGTTGGTATAGTGGTGAGGTTTTAATGGGTGCAGGGTTAGTTGGTATAGTGGTGAGGTTGGTATAGTGGTGAGGGAGGTTTTAATGGGTGCAGGGTTAGTTGGTATAGTGGTGAGGTTTTAATGGGTGCAGGGTTAGTTGGTATAGTTGGGAGGCTTTAATGGGTGCAGGGTTAGTTGGTATAGTGGTGAGGGAGGTTTTAATGGGTGTAGGGTTAGTTGGTATAGTGGTGAGGTTTTAATGGGTGTAGGGTTAGTTGGTGTAGTGGTGAGGTTTTAATGGGTGTAGGGCTAGTTGGTATAGTGGTGAGGGAGGTTTTAATGGGTGTAGGGTTAGTTGGTATAGTGGTGAGGTTTTAATGGGTGCAGGGTTAGTTGGTATAGTGGTGAGGTTGGTATAGTGGTGAGGGAGGTTTTAATGGGTGCAGGGTTAGTTGGTATAGTGGTGAGGTTTTAATGGGTGAAGGGTTAGTTGGTATAGTGGTGAGATTTTAATGGGTGTAGGGTTAGTTGGTATAGTTGGGAGGCTTTAATGGGTGCAGGGTTAGTTGGTATAGTGGTGAGGGAGGTTTTAATGGGTGTAGGGTTAGTTGGTGTAGTGGTGAGGTTTTAATGGGTGTAGGGTTAGTTGGTGTAGTGGTGAGGTTTTAATGGGTGCAGGGTTAGTTGGTATAGTGGTGAGGTTTTAATGGGTGAAGGGTTAGTTGGTATAGTGGTGAGGTTTTAATGGGTGCAGGGTTAGTTGGTATAGTTGGGAGGCTTTAATGGGTGCAGGGTTAGTATGTATAGTGGTGAGGGAGGTTTTAATGGGTGTAGGGTTAGTTGGTGTAGTGGTGAGGTTTTAATGGGTGTAGGGCTAGTTGGTATAGTGGTGAGGGAGGTTTTAATGGGTGTAGGGTTAGTTGGTATAGTGGTGAGGTTTTAATGGGTGCAGGGTTAGTTGGTATAGTGGTGAGGTTGGTATAGTGGTGAGGGAGGTTTTAATGGGTGCAGGGTTAGTTGGTATAGTGGTGAGGTTTTAATGGGTGCAGGGTTAGTTGGTATAGTTGGGAGGCTTTAATGGGTGCAGGGTTAGTTGGTATAGTGGTGAGGGAGGTTTTAATGGGTGTAGGGTTAGTTGGTATAGTGGTGAGGTTTTAATGGGTGTAGGGTTAGTTGGTGTAGTGGTGAGGTTTTAATGGGTGTAGGGCTAGTTGGTATAGTGGTGAGGGAGGTTTTAATGGGTGTAGGGTTAGTTGGTATAGTGGTGAGGTTTTAATGGGTGCAGGGTTAGTTGGTATAGTGGTGAGGTTGGTATAGTGGTGAGGGAGGTTTTAATGGGTGCAGGGTTAGTTGGTATAGTGGTGAGGTTTTAATGGGTGAAGGGTTAGTTGGTATAGTGGTGAGATTTTAATGGGTGTAGGGTTAGTTGGTATAGTGGTGAGGTTGGTATAGTGGTGAGGTTTTAATGGGTGTAGTGTTAGTTGGTATAGTGGTGAGGTTTTAATGGGTGTAGGGTTAGTTGGTATAGTTGGGAGGTTTTAATGGGTGTAGGGTTAGTTGGTATAGTGGTGAGGTTTTAATGGGTGTAGGGTTAGTTGGTATAGTGGTGAGGGAGGTTTTAATGGGTGAAGGGTTAGTTGGTATAGTGGGGAGGTTTTAATGGGTGCAGGGTTAGTTAGTAGGCCAATTTTTTTCACAAAGTAATGAATTCATACCACAGAATAGTAGGCTGATACACAGCCAATACAGTAGGTGGCGGCATGCACCTATAATATTTGTTTGCCGACCACCAAAATAGCAAAGAAGAAGACGAAGCGTCTCAAGTTGGCAGAAAATTCATACGAAGAAGAAACGCCCGC
The DNA here is from genome assembly GCF_045679555.1 of Salvelinus alpinus. Classification (NCBI taxonomy): domain Eukaryota; kingdom Metazoa; phylum Chordata; class Actinopteri; order Salmoniformes; family Salmonidae; genus Salvelinus; species Salvelinus alpinus. Next base: position 10,422,290 of record NC_092089.1, on the reverse strand, counting down.
TCTTAGTCTTGACTTCGTCGCCATCTAGTGGTCCACAAACAGTCTGCAGGGAGGAGGCGGGTGAATCATGTGGTTTGTCATGTGACGGTAAACAGGAATTGAATTGAAAAACTTGAAACGGTCAACATTTAGCTAGCAACTACACTATCCTATAGGTGTATACCTTAAGGTGAGTACTGTTGTGAAATGATGCATGTAAAATATTTTGAAAGTTGAAAACTAGTCATCGCTCGAATCAGTAGAATTCACCGCTTGTTACAAAACATCTTTCCGGCCACTAGCTTCAACTAGCCTGCTGGTGATAACTACACGGTCAATTGTTTCATGTAGCTAGCTGAACTCGTTAACGTTATACAAATGAATACTATTTAGAGACGCAGTTTTAGTCCCTGGTTTAACCTGTGGCAGCTGTGTCTCTCTTTACACCACACTAGTGTAGAAGTGGGCCAGAGCCAGAATTGCAGAGGTGCCTTGTAGACCTAGACCGCCGACATGGTGGATTTCCTGGCGGAGAACAACCTGTGTGGTCAGGCGGTGCTGAGGATCGTGTCCCGGGGCAACGCTATCATAGCCGAGCTCCTCCGCCTCTCGGAGTTCATCCCTGCTGTCTTCAGGCTCAAAGACAAGAGCGACCAGCAGAAATACGGAGACATCATCTGTGACTTCAGCTACTTCAAGGTGAGACGGGCGATTGTCTTGTTAAATAAGTATGAGACGAGAGCACAGTGAAAGGAGATCATTTGCGGTGCACCTCCTTAGATAATGGACCCTCACCGTCAGTGTCATGGTTAGGTCTTTCAAAGTATTTGATTGCCATCTGTCATCTATGAACTAGATTGTTTAGAATGTGTTATGGCATGATGATGATGATGATGAAGATGAAGTACAAATCAAATCAAATTGTATTTGTCACATACACATGGTTAGCAGATGTTAATGCGAGTGTAGTGAAATGCTTGTGCTTCTAGTTCCGACCATGCAGTAATAACCAACGAGTAATCTAACCTAACAATTCCACAACAACTACCTTTTATACACACAAGTGTAAAGGAATGAAAGAATATGTACATAAAAACATATGAATGAGAGATAGTACAGAACGGCATAGGCAAGAGTACAGGGATAATGTTATGTCCGTAAAGTAACCTTTTATATTCGCCCGTTGCCGTCCAGGGACCAGAGTACTACGACAGTCTGTCAAGTTATTTGATTTCCACCCGTCATCCATGAACTAAATTATTTAGAATGTGTTATGGCATGATGATGACGAAGTACAGGGATAACGTTATATCCGTAAGTAACCCTTTATATTCGCCCGTTGCCGTCCAGGGTCCGGAGTACTATGACAGTAAGCTAGAAGCCAAACCAGAGCTGCAGGATCTGGACGATGAGTTCCGGGAGAACAACATAGATATCCTGTCACGATTCTACCTGGCGTTTGAAAGTGTCCACAAGTACATCGTTGATCTAATCAGGTAATCTAGAGTTACCTACGATATGTCTGTTTTTGGATTTACATATTTTGGTCTGTTCACTCATTGAGCTGAAGCTTTACTGTGAGGTGTGTCAAGTTGTCTGTCTGTCTGTCTGTCTGTCTGTCTGTCTGTCTGTCTGTGTCTCACTATAACATGTCATTGAGCTGAAGTCTTACTGTGTGTTGTGTCAAGTAGTCTGTCTGTCTGTCTGTCTGTCTGACCATAACATTGAGCTGAAGCCTTACTGTGTGTTGTGTAAAGTGTCTCCGTAACGTTTCCTCACCATGCTTTATTTAATCAGCCGTTCTTCTCTCCAGGTACCTGGATGACCTGTATGAAGGAGTTTACATTCAACAGACCGTGGAGACTGTGCTGCTGAATGAGGATGGGAAACAGCTCCTGGTAAAAAAATGATTTATTTTAATTTTACTAGACAAGTCAGTTAAGAACAAATTCTTATTTTCAATGATGGTTAACTGCCTTGTTCTGAGGCAGAACGACAGATTTTTACCTTGTCAGCTCGGGGGATTCGATCTTGCAACCTTTCGGTTACTAGTCCAACGCTCCAACCACTAGGCTACCCTGCTGCCCCCATCTCTTGTAATGACTTATATTCTGTAGAGGGGCCCCCGGGGGGGGGGGGCGTGTTCCCTGGAACCTTCGTAGCTCTAAGATCAACGTTTATACATTTAGGAAAATCGCCCCTGTATGTTTGGCAATGTCCAGAAGGTATGTAAGAGTCCTAGGATGTGTTGTTTGTCTCCTTGTTAACCAGTGTGAGGCGCTGTATCTCTATGGAGTCATGCTGTTGGTTGTTTGTCTCCTTGTTAACCAGTGTGAGGCGCTGTATCTCTATGGAGTCATGCTGTTGGTTGTTTGTCTCCTTGTTAACCAGTGTGAGGCGCTGTATCTCTATGGAGTCATGCTGTTGGTTGTTTGTCTCCTTGTTAACCAGTGTGAGGCGCTGTATCTCTATGGAGTCATGCTGTTGGTTGTTTGTCTCCTTGTTAACCAGTGTGAGGCGCTGTATCTCTATGGAGTCATGCTGTTGGTTGTTTGTCTCCTTGTTAACCAGTGTGAGGCGCTGTATCTCTATGGAGTCATGCTGTTGGTTGTTTGTCTCCTTGTTAACCAGTGTGAGGCGCTGTATCTCTATGGAGTCATGCTGTTGGTTGTTTGTCTCCTTGTTAACCAGTGTGAGGCGCTGTATCTCTATGGAGTCATGCTGTTGGTTGTTTGTCTCCTTGTTAACCAGTGTGAGGCGCTGTATCTCTATGGAGTCATGCTGTTGGTTGTTTGTCTCCTTGTTAACCAGTGTGAGGCGCTGTATCTCTATGGAGTCATGCTGTTGGTTGTTTGTCTCCTTGTTAACCAGTGTGAGGCGCTGTATCTCTATGGAGTCATGCTGTTGGTTGTTTGTCTCCTTGTTAACCAGTGTGAGGCGCTGTATCTCTATGGAGTCATGCTGTTGGTTGTTTGTCTCCTTGTTAACCAGTGTGAGGCGCTGTATCTCTATGGAGTCATGCTGTTGGTTGTTTGTCTCCTTGTTAACCAGTGTGAGGCGCTGTATCTCTATGGAGTCATGCTGTTGGTTGTTTGTCTCCTTGTTAACCAGTGTGAGGCGCTGTATCTCTATGGAGTCATGCTGTTGGTTGTTTGTCTCCTTGTTAACCAGTGTGAGGCGCTGTATCTCTATGGAGTCATGCTGTTGGTTGTTTGTCTCCTTGTTAACCAGTGTGAGGCGCTGTATCTCTATGGAGTCATGCTGTTGGTTGTTTGTCTCCTTGTTAACCAGTGTGAGGCGCTGTATCTCTATGGAGTCATGCTGTTGGTTGTTTGTCTCCTTGTTAACCAGTGTGAGGCGCTGTATCTCTATGGAGTCATGCTGTTGGTTGTTTGTCTCCTTGTTAACCAGTGTGAGGCGCTGTATCTCTATGGAGTCATGCTGTTGGTTGTTTGTCTCCTTGTTAACCAGTGTGAGGCGCTGTATCTCTATGGAGTCATGCTGTTGGTTATTGACCAGAAGATGGAGGGAGAGGTCAGAGAGAGGATGCTGGTGTCCTACTATAGATACAGGTGAGACTTTTGCTGCTGTTCTTCGGGATGCTTCTGTATCCTTTATACATTTCAACCCTTTTAAAAATCAATCTTCTTTGTTATTTTGTCAGGGACCGTTTAATACTGTCACTAATACTATCTATAATGCTAATACTATCTATAATACTCTAATACTATCTATAATACTGTAATACTATCTATAATACTATCTATAATACTGTAATACTACCTATAATACTGTAATACTGTCTATAATACGGTCACTAATACTATCTATAATAGTATCTATAATACTGTAATAGTATCTATAATACTATCTATAATGCTATAATATTATCTATAATACTGTCACTAATACTATCTATAATGCTATAATACTATCTATAATACTATATTACTATCTATAATATTGTAATAGTATCTATAATATTGTAATACCATCTATAATAATGTAATACTATCTATACTATCTGTAATACTGTAATACTATCTACAATACTGTAATACTACCGGTAATACTATCTATAATGCTATCTATAATACTGTAATACTATCTATAATGTAATACTATCTATAATACTGTAATACTATCTATAATACTATCTATAAGACTGTAATACTATCTGTAATACTGTAATACTATCTGTAATACTGTAATACTATCTGTAATACTCGAATACTATCTGTAATACTCGAATACTATCTGTAATACTCGAATACTATCAATAATACTCAAATACTATAATACCATCTGTAATACTGTCAATAATATCTATAATACTTTAACACTATCTATAATACTTTAACACTATTTATAATACTATCTATAATACCATCTATAATACTATCTATAATACTGTAATACTATCTATAATACTGTAATACCATCTATAATACTGTACCATCTATAATACTGTAATACCATCTATAATACTGTAATACCATCTATAATACTGTAATACCATCTATAATACTGTACCATCTATAATACTGTACCATCTATAATACTGTAATACCATCTATAATACTGTAATACCATCTATAATACTGTAATACCATCTATAATACTGTAATACCATCTATAATACTGTAATACCATCTATAATACTGTAATACTATCTATAATACTATCTATAATACTGTAATACTATCTATAATACTAGGATAGTAAGATAGCGCTGACAGACATGGAAGCTCTGCTTCTTGCTCCTAAGCAATTTTGCACAAGCATTTCACTACACACACAATAACATCTGCTAAATATGTGTATGTGACCAATCACATTTGATTTGGTTTTGAAAACATTTCACAGGCTGAAATCTGATGAGAGAGCAAGAGAGAGCTACAAGAGAGAGCTAAAAGCTAATTTTAATGAAAGAAAACCAAACATTTGAGTTAAAATGGGACCGTGTTACTAACTATCCATGTCCTGTTTGTCTCTGCAGCGCTGCCCGTTCCTCAGCAGACTCCAACCTGGATGACATCTGTAAGCTGCTGCGGAGTACAGGCTACTCCAGCCAATCAGGGGCCAAGCGGCCAGTTAACTACCCAGAGAGCTACTTCCAGAGAGTGCCAATCAGTTCTACCTTCGTCAGCATGGTGATCGGGAGGCTGCGCTCTGATGACATCTATAACCAGGTAACACTCTAAGGCATGGGTGTCAAACTCTGGCCCGCGGGCCAAATTTGGCCCGTGGGGTAATTATATTTGGCCCGCGAGACAATACCAAATTACTACTAGAGCTGGCCCGCCGGTATTATACAGCGCATTCACCGCTAATACTACGAATCCCATAATGCTCTGCTGTTGTTTTCGCGCGCCAATCAGGACAGGACCCAGAAACGCCCTCTCCTCTGTGACAGTAGTCATAGCAACATAGACGCTACAGCTGTCAGCGCGCTATCCCTTCCCAAAAATGGCGAAAAGAAAGGCAGAAAACAGGAGCTTTCTGGACAAGTGGGAGGCAGAATATCTGTTTACATATGTAAAAGACAAACCTGTTTGTCTTGTTTGTGGAGTCAACGTGGCTGTAAGTAAGGAGTACAACATTAGACGACACTATGAAACGAAACACCATGACAAATACAAGGACATGGACATGACTCAAAGGAGCCAGAAAGTAGAGGAGATGAAAAGAAGTTTGGTTTCACAACAGAATATGTTCAAAAAAGCCACATCACAAAGTGAGGCTGCTGTAAAGGCTAGTTATATAGTGGCAGCAGAGATCGCAAAATCAGCCCGGCCCTTTAATGAGGGAGAGTTCGTGAAAAAGTGCATGATGAAAGTTTGTGACCTCGTATGCCCAGAGAAAAAGCAAGCATTTTCAAACGTGAGCCTGAGCAGGAACACAGTAGCTGATCGCACATGTGATCTTGCCACCAATCTGTATGACCAGCTGATGGAAAAGGGAAAATATTTCGTTGCGTTCTCCCTCGCTGTGGATGAGAGCTGCGACGCATCTGGAAAAAGTTTATTTTGGTATTTAAATCAGAAGGCTGCAAATAGAAAAGAGGCATACGATTTTTATTTAAATTTTATTTATTTAATAAATGAATGCCATTGATGTGTTTTTTCATTTGAAATTCGATTTTGCATGTCTCCACTATTAAATTATATATTGTATGGTAATAAGCGATGCTTGTTCCATATTCAATGTTAAAGCAAAACTTGTTTGGGTCCATATTAAAAGGTTCATTTGTTCAATGTTGGCCCGCGACTTTGTTCAGGTTTTACATTTTGGCCCACTGGGTATTTGAGTTTGACACCCCTGCTCTAAGGGATAGTTTCCTGGATTTAAATTGGATTTAAAAACGTTTTGTTTTTTTACCTTTTAAAAGGAGTTAGTCTCCTTTTAAAAATCCACTGTTTTTCTAGTTAGTAACGTAAACACTCCATTGGCTCCCTTTAGGTGGTTAGTATCCTAGAACTGAATGACATTTCTTACACACTGACTAATGCTACAATATTACATTGTCTTGAATGTTTTATTCAATCTATTTGTATGTTATGATCATGTAATTGTCTGATTCTCAGATCCACGTTTCATCCTGTCTCTAAAGCTGTCCTCTGTCTCCCCCAGGTGTCTGAGCATCGCAGCACAGCGTTAGCTAACCAGTCTCAGATCCATGTTTCATCCTGTCTCTAAAGCTGTCCTCTGTCTCCCACCAGGTGTCTGAGCAGCGCAGCACAGCGTTAGCTAACCAGTCTCAGATCCACGTTTCATCCTGTCTCTAAAGCTGTCCTCTGTCTCCCACCAGGTGTCTGAGCAGCGCAGCACAGCGTTAGCTAACCAGTCTCAGATCCATGTTTCATCCTGTCTCTAAAGCTGTCCTCTGTCTCCCTCCCAGGTGTCTGAGCATCGTAGCACAGCGTTAGCTAACCAGTCTCAGATCCATGTTTCGTCCTGTCTCTAAAGCTGTCCTCTGTCTCCCTCCCAGGTGTCTGAGCATCGTAGCACAGTGTTAGCTAACCAGTCTCAGATCCATGTTTCATCCTGTCTCTAAAGCTGTCCTCTGTCTCCCTCCCAGGTGTCTGAGCATCGTAGCACAGTGTTAGCTAACCAGTCTCAGATCCACGTTTCATCCTGTCTCTAAAGCTGTCCTCTGTCTCCCTCCCAGGTGTCTGAGCATCGCAGCACAGCGTTAGCTAACCAGTCTCAGATCCACGTTTCATCCTGTCTCTAAAGCTGTCCTCTGTCTCCCACCAGGTGTCTGAGCACCGCAGCACAGCGTTAGCTAACCAGTCTCAGATCCATGTTTCATCCTGTCTCTAAAGCTGTCCTCTGTCTCCCACCAGGTGTCTGAGCAGCGCAGCACAGCGTTAGCTAACCAGTCTCAGATCCACGTTTCATCCTGTCTCTAAAGCTGTCCTCTGTCTCCCACCAGGTGTCTGAGCATCGTAGCACAGCGTTAGCTAACCAGTCTCAGATCCATGTTTCATCCTGTCTCTAAAGCTGTCCTCTGTCTCCCCCAGGTGTCTGCATACCCTCTGCCTGAGCACCGCAGCACAGCGTTAGCTAACCAGGCTGCCATGCTGTATGTCTGTCTCTACTTCATTCCCTCCATACTTCAGACTCAACAGGCCAAGATGAGGGAGATAGTGGACAAGTACTTCCCTGATAACTGGGTGAGAGACACATCTAAACTGTCCTGATAACTGGGTGAGAGACACATCTAAACTGTCCTGATAACTGGGTGAGAGACACATCTAAACTGTCCTGATAACTGGGTGAGAGACACATCTAAACTGTCCTGATAACTGGGTGAGAGACACATCTAAACTGTCCTGATAACTGGGTGAGAGACACATCTAAACTGTCCTGATAACTGGGTGAGAGACACATCTAAACTGTCCTGATAACTGGGTGAGAGACACATCTAAACTGTCCTGATAACTGGGTGGGAGACATCTAAACTGTCCTGATAACTGGGTGAGAGACACATCTAAACTGGCCTGATAACTGGGTGAGAGACACATCTAAACTGGCCTGATAACTGGGTGAGAGACACATCTAAACTGGCCTGATAACTGGGTGAGAGACACATCTAAACTGGCCTGATAACTGGGTGAGAGACACATCTAAACTGGCCTGATAACTGGGTGAGAGACACATCTAAACTGTACTGATAACTGGGTGAGAGACACATCTAAACTGGCCTGATAACTGGGTGAGAGACACATCTAAACTGGCCTGATAACTGGGTGAGAGACACATCTAAACTGGCCTGATAACTGGGTGAGAGACACATCTAAACTGGCCTGATAACTGGGTGAGAGACACATCTAAACTGGCCTGATAACTGGGTGAGAGACACATCTAAACTGGCCTGATAACTGGGTGAGAGACACATCTAAACTGTCCTGATAACTGGGTGAGAGACACATCTAAACTGGCCTGATAACTGGGTGAGAGACACATCTAAACTGGCCTGATAACTGGGTGAGAGACACATCTAAACTGGCCTGATAACTGGGTGAGAGACACATCTAAACTGGCCTGATAACTGGGTGAGAGACACATCTAAACTGGCCTGATAACTGGGTGAGAGACACATCTAAACTGGCCTGATAACTGGGTGAGAGACACATCTAAACTGGCCTGATAACTGGGTGAGAGACACATCTAAACTGGCCTGATAACTGGGTGAGAGACACATCTAAACTGGCCTGATAACTGGGTGAGAGACACATCTAAACTGGCCTGATAACTGGGTGAGAGACACATCTAAACTGGCCTGATAACTGGGTGAGAGACACATCTAAACTGGCCTGATAACTGGGTGAGAGACACATCTAAACTGGCCTGATAACTGGGTGAGAGACACATCTAAACTGGCCTGATAACTGGGTGAGAGACACATCTAAACTGGCCTGATAACTGGGTGAGAGACACGTCTAAACTGGCCTGATAACTGGGTGAGAGACACATCTAAACTGGCCTGATAACTGGGTGAGAGACACATCTAAACTGGCCTGATAACTGGGTGAGAGACACATCTAAACTGGCCTGATAACTGGGTGAGAGACACATCTAAACTGGCCTGATAACTGGGTGAGAGACACATCTAAACTGGCCTGATAACTGGGTGAGAGACACATCTAAACTGGCCTGATAACTGGGTGAGAGACACATCTAAACTGTCCTGATAACTGGGTGAGAGACACATCTAAACTGTCCTGATAACTGGGTGAGAGACACATCTAAACTGTCCTGATAACTGGGTGAGAGACACATCTAAACTGTCCTGATAACTGGGTGAGAGACACATCTAAACTGGCCTGATAACTGGGTGGGAGACACATCTAAACTGTCCTGATAACTGGGTGAGAGACACATCTAAACTGTCCTGATAACTGGGTGAGAGACGCATCTAAACTGGCCTGATAACTGGGTGGGAGACACATCTAAACTGTCCTGATAACTGGGTGAGAGACACATCTAAACTGGCCTGATAACTGGGTGGGAGACACATCTAAACTGTCCTGATAACTGGGTGAGAGACACATCTAAACTGTCCTGATAACTGGGTGAGAGACGCATCTAAACTGGCCTGATAACTGGGTGAGAGACACATCTAAACTGGCCTGATAACTGGGTGGGAGACACATCTAAACTGGCCTGATAACTGGGTGGGAGACATCTAAACTGGCCTGATAACTGGGTGGGAGACATCTAAACTGGCCTGATAACTGGGTGGGAGACATCTAAACTGTCCTGATAACTGGGTGAGAGACACATCTAACCTGTCCTGATAACTGGGTGAGAGACACATCTAAACTGGCCTGATAACTGGGTGAGAGACACATCTAACCTGTCCTGATAACTGGGTGAGAGACACATCTAAACTGTCCTGATAACTGGGTGAGAGACACATCTAAACTGGCCTGATAACTGGGTGAGAGACACATCTAACCTGTCCTGATAACTGGGTGGGAGACACATCTAAACTGGCCTGATAACTGGGTGAGAGACACATCTAAACTGGCCTGATAACTGGGTGAGAGACACATCTAAACTGGCCTGATAACTGGGTGAGAGACACATCTAAACTGGCCTGATAACTGGGTGAGAGACACATCTAAACTGGCCTGATAACTGGGTGAGAGACACATCTAAACTGGCCTGATAACTGGGTGAGAGACACATCTAAACTGGCCTGATAACTGGGTGAGAGACACATCTAAACTGGCCTGATAACTGGGTGAGAGACACATCTAAACTGGCCTGATAACTGGGTGAGAGACACATCTAAACTGTCCTGATAACTGGGTGAGAGACACATCTAAACTGTCCTGATAACTGGGTGAGAGACACATCTAAACTGTCCTGATAACTGGGTGAGAGACACATCTAAACTGGCCTGATAACTGGGTGGGAGACATCTAAACTGGCCTGATAACTGGGTGGGAGACACATCTAAACTGTCCTGATAACTGGGTGAGAGACACATCTAAACTGTCCTGATAACTGGGTGAGAGACGCATCTAAACTGGCCTGATAACTGGGTGGGAGACACATCTAAACTGGCCTGATAACTGGGTGGGAGACACATCTAAACTGTCCTGATAACTGGGTGAGAGACACATCTAAACTGTCCTGATAACTGGGTGAGAGACGCATCTAAACTGGCCTGATAACTGGGTGAGAGACGCATCTAAACTGGCCTGATAACTGGGTGGGAGACACATCTAAACTGGCCTGATAACTGGGTGGGAGACATCTAAACTGGCCTGATAACTGGGTGGGAGACATCTAAACTGGCCTGATAACTGGGTGAGAGACACATCTAAACTGGCCTGATAACTGGGTGAGAGACACATCTAACCTGTCCTGATAACTGGGTGAGAGACACATCTAAACTGTCCTGATAACTGGGTGAGAGACACATCTAAACTGGCCTGATAACTGGGTGAGAGACACATCTAAACTGGCCTGATAACTGGGTGGGAGACATCTAAACTGTCCTGATAACTGGGTGAGAGACACATCTAAACTGGCCTGATAACTGGGTGAGAGACACATCTAAACTGGCCTGATAACTGGGTGAGAGACACATCTAAACTGGCCTGATAACTGGGTGAGAGACACATCTAAACTGGCCTGATAACTGGGTGAGAGACACATCTAAACTGTACTGATAACTGGGTGAGAGACACATCTAAACTGTACTGATAACTGGGTGAGAGACACATCTAAACTGGCCTGATAACTGGGTGAGAGACACATCTAAACTGGCCTGATAACTGGGTGAGAGACATCTAAACTGTCCTGATAACTGGGTGAGAGACATCTAAACTGGCCTGATAACTGGGTGAGAGACACATCTAAACTGTCCTGATAACTGGGTGAGAGACACATCTAACCTGGCCTGATAACTGGGTGAGAGACACATCTAAACTGTCCTGATAACTGGGTGAGAGACACATCTAAACTGGCCTGATAACTGGGTGAGAGACACATCTAAACTGGCCTGATAACTGGGTGAGAGACACATCTAAACTGGCCTGATAACTGGGTGAGAGACACATCTAAACTGGCCTGATAACTGGGTGAGAGACACATCTAAACTGGCCTGATAACTGGGTGAGAGACACATCTAAACTGGCCTGATAACTGGGTGAGAGACACATCTAAACTGGCCTGATAACTGGGTGAGAGACACATCTAAACTGGCCTGATAACTGGGTGAGAGACACATCTAAACTGGCCTGATAACTGGGTGAGAGACACATCTAAACTGGCCTGATAACTGGGTGAGAGACACATCTAAACTGGCCTGATAACTGGGTGAGAGACACATCTAAACTGGCCTGATAACTGGGTGAGAGACACATCTAAACTGGCCTGATAACTGGGTGAGAGACACATCTAAACTGGCCTGATAACTGGGTGAGAGACACATCTAAACTGGCCTGATAACTGGGTGAGAGACACATCTAAACTGGCCTGATAACTGGGTGAGAGACACATCTAAACTGGCCTGATAACTGGGTGAGAGACACATCTAAACTGGCCTGATAACTGGGTGAGAGACACATCTAAACTGTCCTGATAACTGGGTGAGAGACACATCTAAACTGTCCTGATAACTGGGTGAGAGACACATCTAAACTGGCCTGATAACTGGGTGGGAGACACATCTAAACTGGCCTGATAACTGGGTGGGAGACACATCTAAACTGTCCTGATAACTGGGTGGGAGACACATCTAAACTGGCCTGATAACTGGGTGAGAGACACATCTAAACTGGCCTGATAACTGGGTGGGAGACACATCTAAACTGGCCTGATAACTGGGTGAGAGACACATCTAAACTGTCCTGATAACTGGGTGAGAGACGCATCTAAACTGGCCTGATAACTGGGTGAGAGACACATCTAAACTGGCCTGATAACTGGGTGGGAGACACATCTAAACTGTCCTGATAACTGGGTGAGAGACACATCTAAACTGTCCTGATAACTGGGTGAGAGACGCATCTAAACTGGCCTGATAACTGGGTGAGAGACACATCTAAACTGGCCTGATAACTGGGTGGGAGACACATCTAAACTGGCCTGATAACTGGGTGGGAGACATCTAAACTGGCCTGATAACTGGGTGGGAGACATCTAAACTGGCCTGATAACTGGGTGGGAGACATCTAAACTGTCCTGATAACTGGGTGAGAGACACATCTAACCTGTCCTGATAACTGGGTGAGAGACACATCTAAACTGGCCTGATAACTGGGTGAGAGACACATCTAACCTGTCCTGATAACTGGGTGAGAGACACATCTAAACTGTCCTGATAACTGGGTGAGAGACACATCTAAACTGGCCTGATAACTGGGTGAGAGACACATCTAACCTGTCCTGATAACTGGGTGGGAGACACATCTAAACTGTCCTGATAACTGGGTGAGAGACACATCTAACCTGTCCTGATAACTGGGTGAGAGACACATCTAAACTGGCCTGATAACTGGGTGAGAGACACATCTAAACTGGCCTGATAACTGGGTGAGAGACACATCTAAACTGTCCTGATAACTGGGTGAGAGACACATCTAAACTGTCCTGATAACTGGGTGAGAGACACATCTAAACTGTCCTGATAACTGGGTGAGAGACATCTAAACTGTCCTGATAACTGGGTGAGAGACATCTAAACTGTCCTGATAACTGGGTGAGAGACATCTAAACTGGCCTGATAACTGGGTGAGAGACACATCTAAACTGTCCTGATAACTGGGTGAGAGACACATCTAACCTGGCCTGATAACTGGGTGAGAGACACATCTAAACTGTCCTGATAACTGGGTGAGAGACACATCTAAACTGGCCTGATAACTGGGTGAGAGACACATCTAAACTGGCCTGATAACTGGGTGAGAGACACATCTAAACTGGCCTGATAACTGGGTGAGAGACACATCTAAACTGGCCTGATAACTGGGTGAGAGACACATCTAAACTGGCCTGATAACTGGGTGAGAGACACATCTAAACTGGCCTGATAACTGGGTGAGAGACACATCTAAACTGGCCTGATAACTGGGTGAGAGACACATCTAAACTGGCCTGATAACTGGGTGAGAGACACATCTAAACTGGCCTGATAACTGGGTGAGAGACACATCTAAACTGGCCTGATAACTGGGTGAGAGACACATCTAACCTGTCCTGATAACTGGGTGAGAGACACATCTAAACTGGCCTGATAACTGGGTGAGAGACACATCTAAACTGGCCTGATAACTGGGTGAGAGACACATCTAAACTGTCCTGATAACTGGGTGAGAGACACATCTAAACTGTCCTGATAACTGGGTGAGAGACACATCTAAACTGTCCTGATAACTGGGTGAGAGACATCTAAACTGTCCTGATAACTGGGTGAGAGACATCTAAACTGTCCTGATAACTGGGTGAGAGACATCTAAACTGGCCTGATAACTGGGTGAGAGACACATCTAAACTGGCCTGATAACTGGGTGAGAGACACATCTAAACTGGCCTGATAACTGGGTGAGAGACACATCTAAACTGGCCTGATAACTGGGTGAGAGACACATCTAAACTGGCCTGATAACTGGGTGAGAGACACATCTAAACTGGCCTGATAACTGGGTGAGAGACACATCTAAACTGGCCTGATAACTGGGTGGGAGACACATCTAAACTGGCCTGATAACTGGGTGGGAGACATCTAAACTGGCCTGATAACTGGGTGGGAGACATCTAAACTGGCCTGATAACTGGGTGGGAGACATCTAAACTGTCCTGATAACTGGGTGAGAGACACATCTAACCTGTCCTGATAACTGGGTGAGAGACACATCTAAACTGGCCTGATAACTGGGTGAGAGACACATCTAACCTGTCCTGATAACTGGGTGAGAGACACATCTAAACTGTCCTGATAACTGGGTGAGAGACACATCTAAACTGGCCTGATAACTGGGTGAGAGACACATCTAACCTGTCCTGATAACTGGGTGGGAGACACATCTAAACTGTCCTGATAACTGGGTGAGAGACACATCTAACCTGTCCTGATAACTGGGTGAGAGACACATCTAAACTGGCCTGATAACTGGGTGAGAGACACATCTAAACTGGCCTGATAACTGGGTGAGAGACACATCTAAACTGTCCTGATAACTGGGTGAGAGACACATCTAAACTGTCCTGATAACTGGGTGAGAGACATCTAAACTGTCCTGATAACTGGGTGAGAGACATCTAAACTGTCCTGATAACTGGGTGAGAGACATCTAAACTGGCCTGATAACTGGGTGAGAGACACATCTAAACTGTCCTGATAACTGGGTGAGAGACACATCTAACCTGGCCTGATAACTGGGTGAGAGACACATCTAAACTGTCCTGATAACTGGGTGAGAGACACATCTAAACTGGCCTGATAACTGGGTGAGAGACACATCTAAACTGGCCTGATAACTGGGTGAGAGACACATCTAAACTGGCCTGATAACTGGGTGAGAGACACATCTAAACTGGCCTGATAACTGGGTGAGAGACACATCTAAACTGGCCTGATAACTGGGTGAGAGACACATCTAAACTGGCCTGATAACTGGGTGAGAGACACATCTAAACTGGCCTGATAACTGGGTGAGAGACACATCTAAACTGGCCTGATAACTGGGTGAGAGACACATCTAAACTGGCCTGATAACTGGGTGAGAGACACATCTAAACTGGCCTGATAACTGGGTGAGAGACACATCTAAACTGGCCTGATAACTGGGTGAGAGACACATCTAAACTGGCCTGATAACTGGGTGAGAGACACATCTAAACTGGCCTGATAACTGGGTGAGAGACACATCTAAACTGGCCTGATAACTGGGTGAGAGACACATCTAAACTGGCCTGATAACTGGGTGAGAGACACATCTAAACTGGCCTGATAACTGGGTGAGAGACACATCTAAACTGGCCTGATAACTGGGTGAGAGACACATCTAAACTGGCCTGATAACTGGGTGAGAGACACATCTAAACTGGCCTGATAACTGGGTGAGAGACACATCTAAACTGTCCTGATAACTGGGTGAGAGACACATCTAAACTGTCCTGATAACTGGGTGAGAGACACATCTAAACTGTCCTGATAACTGGGTGAGAGACACATCTAAACTGTCCTGATAACTGGGTGAGAGACGCATCTAAACTGGCCTGATAACTGGGTGGGAGACACATCTAAACTGTCCTGATAACTGGGTGAGAGACACATCTAAACTGTCCTGATAACTGGGTGAGAGACGCATCTAAACTGGCCTGATAACTGGGTGGGAGACACATCTAAACTGTCCTGATAACTGGGTGAGAGACACATCTAAACTGGCCTGATAACTGGGTGGGAGACACATCTAAACTGTCCTGATAACTGGGTGAGAGACACATCTAAACTGTCCTGATAACTGGGTGAGAGACGCATCTAAACTGGCCTGATAACTGGGTGAGAGACACATCTAAACTGGCCTGATAACTGGGTGGGAGACACATCTAAACTGGCCTGATAACTGGGTGGGAGACATCTAAACTGGCCTGATAACTGGGTGGGAGACATCTAAACTGGCCTGATAACTGGGTGGGAGACATCTAAACTGTCCTGATAACTGGGTGAGAGACACATCTAACCTGTCCTGATAACTGGGTGAGAGACACATCTAAACTGGCCTGATAACTGGGTGAGAGACACATCTAACCTGTCCTGATAACTGGGTGAGAGACACATCTAAACTGTCCTGATAACTGGGTGAGAGACACATCTAAACTGGCCTGATAACTGGGTGAGAGACACATCTAACCTGTCCTGATAACTGGGTGGGAGACACATCTAAACTGGCCTGATAACTGGGTGAGAGACACATCTAAACTGGCCTGATAACTGGGTGAGAGACACATCTAAACTGGCCTGATAACTGGGTGAGAGACACATCTAAACTGGCCTGATAACTGGGTGAGAGACACATCTAAACTGGCCTGATAACTGGGTGAGAGACACATCTAAACTGGCCTGATAACTGGGTGAGAGACACATCTAAACTGGCCTGATAACTGGGTGAGAGACACATCTAAACTGTCCTGATAACTGGGTGAGAGACACATCTAAACTGTCCTGATAACTGGGTGAGAGACACATCTAAACTGGCCTGATAACTGGGTGGGAGACATCTAAACTGGCCTGATAACTGGGTGGGAGACACATCTAAACTGTCCTGATAACTGGGTGAGAGACACATCTAAACTGTCCTGATAACTGGGTGAGAGACGCATCTAAACTGGCCTGATAACTGGGTGGGAGACACATCTAAACTGGCCTGATAACTGGGTGGGAGACACATCTAAACTGTCCTGATAACTGGGTGAGAGACACATCTAAACTGTCCTGATAACTGGGTGAGAGACGCATCTAAACTGGCCTGATAACTGGGTGAGAGACACATCTAAACTGGCCTGATAACTGGGTGGGAGACACATCTAAACTGGCCTGATAACTGGGTGGGAGACATCTAAACTGGCCTGATAACTGGGTGGGAGACATCTAAACTGGCCTGATAACTGGGTGGGAGACATCTAAACTGTCCTGATAACTGGGTGAGAGACACATCTAAACTGTCCTGATAACTGGGTGAGAGACACATCTAAACTGGCCTGATAACTGGGTGGGAGACATCTAAACTGTCCTGATAACTGGGTGGGAGACACATCTAAACTGTCCTGATAACTGGGTGAGAGACACATCTAAACTGTCCTGATAACTGGGTGAGAGACGCATCTAAACTGGCCTGATAACTGGGTGAGAGACGCATCTAAACTGGCCTGATAACTGGGTGGGAGACACATCTAAACTGTCCTGATAACTGGGTGAGAGACACATCTAAACTGTCCTGATAACTGGGTGAGAGACGCATCTAAACTGGCCTGATAACTGGGTGAGAGACGCATCTAAACTGGCCTGATAACTGGGTGGGAGACACATCTAAACTGGCCTGATAACTGGGTGGGAGACATCTAAACTGGCCTGATAACTGGGTGGGAGACATCTAAACTGGCCTGATAACTGGGTGGGAGACATCTACACTGTCCTGCTAACTGGGTGAGAGACACATCTAACCTGTCCTGATAACTGGGTGAGAGACACATCTAAACTGGCCTGATAACTGGGTGAGAGACACATCTAACCTGTCCTGATAACTGGGTGAGAGACACATCTAAACTGTCCTGATAACTGGGTGAGAGACACATCTAAACTGGCCTGATAACTGGGTGAGAGACACATCTAAACTGGCCTGATAACTGGGTGAGAGACACATCTAAACTGGCCTGATAACTGGGTGAGAGACACATCTAAACTGGCCTGATAACTGGGTGAGAGACACATCTAAACTGGCCTGATAACTGGGTGAGAGACACATCTAAACTGGCCTGATAACTGGGTGAGAGACACATCTAAACTGTCCTGATAACTGGGTGAGAGACACATCTAAACTGGCCTGATAACTGGGTGAGAGACACATCTAAACTGTACTGATAACTGGGTGAGAGACACATCTAAACTGTACTGATAACTGGGTGAGAGACACATCTAAACTGGCCTGATAACTGGGTGAGAGACACATCTAAACTGGCCTGATAACTGGGTGAGAGACACATCTAAACTGGCCTGATAACTGGGTGAGAGACACATCTAAACTGGCCTGATAACTGGGTGAGAGACACATCTAAACTGGCCTGATAACTGGGTGAGAGACACATCTAAACTGGCCTGATAACTGGGTGAGAGACACATCTAAACTGGCCTGATAACTGGGTGAGAGACACATCTAAACTGGCCTGATAACTGGGTGAGAGACACATCTAAACTGGCCTGATAACTGGGTGAGAGACACATCTAAACTGGCCTGATAACTGGGTGAGAGACACATCTAAACTGGCCTGATAACTGGGTGAGAGACACATCTAAACTGGCCTGATAACTGGGTGAGAGACACATCTAAACTGGCCTGATAACTGGGTGAGAGACACATCTAAACTGGCCTGATAACTGGGTGAGAGACACATCTAAACTGGCCTGATAACTGGGTGAGAGACACATCTAAACTGGCCTGATAACTGGGTGAGAGACACATCTAAACTGGCCTGATAACTGGGTGAGAGACACATCTAAACTGGCCTGATAACTGGGTGAGAGACACATCTAAACTGGCCTGATAACTGGGTGAGAGACACATCTAAACTGGCCTGATAACTGGGTGAGAGACACATCTAAACTGGCCTGATAACTGGGTGAGAGACACATCTAAACTGGCCTGATAACTGGGTGAGAGACACATCTAAACTGGCCTGATAACTGGGTGAGAGACACATCTAAACTGTCCTGATAACTGGGTGAGAGACACATCTAAACTGTCCTGATAACTGGGTGAGAGACACATCTAAACTGGCCTGATAACTGGGTGGGAGACACATCTAAACTGGCCTGATAACTGGGTGGGAGACACATCTAAACTGTCCTGATAACTGGGTGGGAGACACATCTAAACTGGCCTGATAACTGGGTGAGAGACACATCTAAACTGGCCTGATAACTGGGTGGGAGACACATCTAAACTGGCCTGATAACTGGGTGAGAGACACATCTAAACTGTCCTGATAACTGGGTGAGAGACGCATCTAAACTGGCCTGATAACTGGGTGAGAGACACATCTAAACTGGCCTGATAACTGGGTGGGAGACACATCTAAACTGTCCTGATAACTGGGTGAGAGACACATCTAAACTGTCCTGATAACTGGGTGAGAGACGCATCTAAACTGGCCTGATAACTGGGTGAGAGACACATCTAAACTGGCCTGATAACTGGGTGGGAGACACATCTAAACTGGCCTGATAACTGGGTGGGAGACATCTAAACTGGCCTGATAACTGGGTGGGAGACATCTAAACTGGCCTGATAACTGGGTGGGAGACATCTAAACTGGCCTGATAACTGGGTGGGAGACATCTAAACTGTCCTGATAACTGGGTGAGAGACACATCTAACCTGTCCTGATAACTGGGTGAGAGACACATCTAAACTGGCCTGATAACTGGGTGAGAGACACATCTAACCTGTCCTGATAACTGGGTGAGAGACACATCTAAACTGTCCTGATAACTGGGTGAGAGACACATCTAAACTGGCCTGATAACTGGGTGAGAGACACATCTAACCTGTCCTGATAACTGGGTGGGAGACACATCTAAACTGTCCTGATAACTGGGTGAGAGACACATCTAACCTGTCCTGATAACTGGGTGAGAGACACATCTAAACTGGCCTGATAACTGGGTGAGAGACACATCTAAACTGGCCTGATAACTGGGTGAGAGACACATCTAAACTGTCCTGATAACTGGGTGAGAGACACATCTAAACTGTCCTGATAACTGGGTGAGAGACATCTAAACTGTCCTGATAACTGGGTGAGAGACATCTAAACTGTCCTGATAACTGGGTGAGAGACATCTAAACTGTCCTGATAACTGGGTGAGAGACATCTAAACTGGCCTGATAACTGGGTGAGAGACACATCTAAACTGTCCTGATAACTGGGTGAGAGACACATCTAACCTGGCCTGATAACTGGGTGAGAGACACATCTAAACTGTCCTGATAACTGGGTGAGAGACACATCTAAACTGGCCTGATAACTGGGTGAGAGACACATCTAAACTGGCCTGATAACTGGGTGAGAGACACATCTAAACTGGCCTGATAACTGGGTGAGAGACACATCTAAACTGGCCTGATAACTGGGTGAGAGACACATCTAAACTGGCCTGATAACTGGGTGAGAGACACATCTAAACTGGCCTGATAACTGGGTGAGAGACACATCTAAACTGGCCTGATAACTGGGTGAGAGACACATCTAAACTGGCCTGATAACTGGGTGAGAGACACATCTAAACTGGCCTGATAACTGGGTGAGAGACACATCTAAACTGGCCTGATAACTGGGTGAGAGACACATCTAAACTGGCCTGATAACTGGGTGAGAGACACATCTAAACTGGCCTGATAACTGGGTGGGAGACACATCTAAACTGGCCTGATAACTGGGTGAGAGACACATCTAAACTGGCCTGATAACTGGGTGAGAGACACATCTAAACTGGCCTGATAACTGGGTGAGAGACACATCTAAACTGGCCTGATAACTGGGTGAGAGACACATCTAAACTGGCCTGATAACTGGGTGAGAGACACATCTAAACTGGCCTGATAACTGGGTGGGAGACACATCTAAACTGGCCTGATAACTGGGTGAGAGACACATCTAAACTGGCCTGATAACTGGGTGAGAGACACATCTAAACTGGCCTGATAACTGGGTGAGAGACACATCTAAACTGGCCTGATAACTGGGTGAGAGACACATCTAAACTGGCCTGATAACTGGGTGAGAGACACATCTAAACTGGCCTGATAACTGGGTGAGAGACACATCTAAACTGGCCTGATAACTGGGTGAGAGACACATCTAAACTGGCCTGATAACTGGGTGAGAGACACATCTAAACTGGCCTGATAACTGGGTGAGAGACACATCTAAACTGGCCTGATAACTGGGTGGGAGACATCTAAACTGGCCTGATAACTGGGTGGGAGACATCTAAACTGGCCTGATAACTGGGTGAGAGACACATCTAACCTGGCCTGATAACTGGGTGAGAGACACATCTAACCTGGCCTGATAACTGGGTGAGAGACACATCTAACCTGTCCTGATAACTGGGTGAGAGACACATCTAACCTGTCCTGATAACTGGGTGAGAGACACATCTAAACTGGCCTGATAACTGGGTGAGAGACACATCTAAACTGGCCTGATAACTGGGTGAGAGACACATCTAACCTGTCCTGATAACTGGGTGGGAGACACATCTAAACTGTCCTGATAACTGGGTGAGAGACACATCTAACCTGTCCTGATAACTGGGTGAGAGACACATCTAAACTGGCCTGATAACTGGGTGAGAGACACATCTAAACTGGCCTGATAACTGGGTGAGAGACACATCTAAACTGGCCTGATAACTGGGTGGGAGACATCTAAACTGGCCTGATAACTGGGTGGGAGACATCTAAACTGGCCTGATAACTGGGTGAGAGACACATCTAAACTGGCCTGATAACTGGGTGAGAGACACATCTAAACTGGCCTGATAACTGGGTGAGAGACACATCTAAACTGGCCTGATAACTGGGTGAGAGACACATCTAAACTGGCCTGATAACTGGGTGAGAGACACATCTAAACTGGCCTGATAACTGGGTGAGAGACACATCTAAACTGGCCTGATAACTGGGTGGGAGACACATCTAAACTGGCCTGATAACTGGGTGAGAGACACATCTAAACTGGCCTGATAACTGGGTGAGAGACACATCTAAACTGGCCTGATAACTGGGTGAGAGACACATCTAAACTGGCCTGATAACTGGGTGAGAGACACATCTAAACTGGCCTGATAACTGGGTGAGAGACACATCTAAACTGGCCTGATAACTGGGTGAGAGACACATCTAAACTGGCCTGATAACTGGGTGGGAGACACATCTAAACTGGCCTGATAACTGGGTGAGAGACACATCTAAACTGGCCTGATAACTGGGTGAGAGACACATCTAAACTGGCCTGATAACTGGGTGAGAGACACATCTAAACTGGCCTGATAACTGGGTGAGAGACACATCTAAACTGGCCTGATAACTGGGTGAGAGACACATCTAAACTGGCCTGATAACTGGGTGAGAGACACATCTAAACTGGCCTGATAACTGGGTGAGAGACACATCTAAACTGGCCTGATAACTGGGTGAGAGACACATCTAAACTGGCCTGATAACTGGGTGAGAGACACATCTAAACTGGCCTGATAACTGGGTGAGAGACACATCTAAACTGGCCTGATAACTGGGTGGGAGACATCTAAACTGGCCTGATAACTGGGTGAGAGACACATCTAACCTGTCCTGATAACTGGGTGGGAGACACATCTAAACTGGCCTGATAACTGGGTGAGAGACACATCTAAACTGGCCTGATAACTGGGTGAGAGACACATCTAAACTGGCCTGATAACTGGGTGAGAGACACATCTAAACTGGCCTGATAACTGGGTGAGAGACACATCTAAACTGGCCTGATAACTGGGTGAGAGACACATCTAAACTGGCCTGATAACTGGGTGAGAGACACATCTAAACTGGCCTGATAACTGGGTGAGAGACACATCTAAACTGGCCTGATAACTGGGTGAGAGACACATCTAAACTGGCCTGATAACTGGGTGGGAGACATCTAAACTGGCCTGATAACTGGGTGGGAGACATCTAAACTGGCCTGATAACTGGGTGAGAGACACATCTAACCTGGCCTGATAACTGGGTGAGAGACACATCTAACCTGGCCTGATAACTGGGTGAGAGACACATCTAACCTGTCCTGATAACTGGGTGAGAGACACATCTAACCTGTCCTGATAACTGGGTGAGAGACACATCTAAACTGGCCTGATAACTGGGTGAGAGACACATCTAAACTGGCCTGATAACTGGGTGAGAGACACATCTAACCTGTCCTGATAACTGGGTGGGAGACACATCTAAACTGTCCTGATAACTGGGTGAGAGACACATCTAACCTGTCCTGATAACTGGGTGAGAGACACATCTAAACTGGCCTGATAACTGGGTGAGAGACACATCTAAACTGGCCTGATAACTGGGTGAGAGACACATCTAAACTGGCCTGATAACTGGGTGGGAGACATCTAAACTGGCCTGATAACTGGGTGGGAGACATCTAAACTGGCCTGATAACTGGGTGAGAGACACATCTAAACTGTCCTGATAACTGGGTGGGAGACACATCTAAACTGGCCTGATAACTGGGTGAGAGACACATCTAAACTGGCCTGATAACTGGGTGAGAGACACATCTAAACTGGCCTGATAACTGGGTGGGAGACACATCTAAACTGGCCTGATAACTGGGTGGGAGACACATCTAAACTGTCCTGATAACTGGGTGAGAGACACATCTAAACTGTCCTGATAACTGGGTGAGAGACGCATCTAAACTGGCCTGATAACTGGGTGAGAGACGCATCTAAACTGGCCTGATAACTGGGTGAGAGACGCATCTAAACTGGCCTGATAACTGGGTGGGAGACACATCTAAACTGTCCTGATAACTGGGTGAGAGACACATCTAAACTGTCCTGATAACTGGGTGAGAGACGCATCTAAACTGGCCTGATAACTGGGTGAGAGACGCATCTAAACTGGCCTGATAACTGGGTGGGAGACGCATCTAAACTGGCCTGATAACTGGGTGGGAGACATCTAAACTGGCCTGATAACTGGGTGGGAGACATCTAAACTGTCCTGATAACTGGGTGAGAGACACATCTAACCTGTCCTGATAACTGGGTGAGAGACACATCTAACCTGTCCTGATAACTGGGTGAGAGACACATCTAAACTGGCCTGATAACTGGGTGAGAGACACATCTAACCTGGCCTGATAACTGGGTGAGAGACACATCTAAACTGTCCTGATAACTGGGTGGGAGACATCTAAACTGGCCTGATAACTGGGTGAGAGACACATCTAACCTGTCCTGATAACTGGGTGAGAGACACATCTAAACTGGCCTGATAACTGGGTGAGAGACACATCTAACCTGTCCTGATAACTGGGTGAGAGACACATCTAAACTGTCCTGATAACTGGGTGAGAGACACATCTAAACTGGCCTGATAACTGGGTGAGAGACACATCTAAACTGTCCTGATAACTGGGTGGGAGACACATCTAAACTGTCCTGATAACTGGGTGAGAGACACATCTAACCTGTCCTGATAACTGGGTGAGAGACACATCTAAACTGGCCTGATAACTGGGTGAGAGACACATCTAAACTGGCCTGATAACTGGGTGAGAGACACATCTAAACTGGCCTGATAACTGGGTGAGAGACACATCTAAACTGGCCTGATAACTGGGTGAGAGACACATCTAAACTGTCCTGATAACTGGGTGAGAGACGCATCTAAACTGTCCTGATAACTGGGTGAGAGACGCATCTAAACTGGCCTGATAACTGGGTGAGAGACGCATCTAAACTGGCCTGATAACTGGGTGAGAGACGCATCTAAACTGGCCTGATAACTGGGTGGGAGACACATCTAAACTGTCCTGATAACTGGGTGAGAGACGCATCTAAACTGTCCTGATAACTGGGTGAGAGACGCATCTAAACTGGCCTGATAACTGGGTGAGAGACGCATCTAAACTGGCCTGATAACTGGGTGGGAGACGCATCTAAACTGGCCTGATAACTGGGTGGGAGACGCATCTAAACTGGCCTGATAACTGGGTGGGAGACATCTAAACTGTCCTGATAACTGGGTGAGAGACACATCTAACCTGTCCTGATAACTGGGTGAGAGACACATCTAACCTGTCCTGATAACTGGGTGAGAGACACATCTAAACTGGCCTGATAACTGGGTGAGAGACACATCTAACCTGGCCTGATAACTGGGTGAGAGACACATCTAAACTGTCCTGATAACTGGGTGGGAGACATCTAAACTGGCCTGATAACTGGGTGAGAGACACATCTAACCTGTCCTGATAACTGGGTGAGAGACACATCTAAACTGGCCTGATAACTGGGTGAGAGACACATCTAACCTGTCCTGATAACTGGGTGAGAGACACATCTAAACTGTCCTGATAACTGGGTGAGAGACACATCTAAACTGGCCTGATAACTGGGTGAGAGACACATCTAAACTGGCCTGATAACTGGGTGAGAGACACATCTAACCTGTCCTGATAACTGGGTGGGAGACACATCTAAACTGTCCTGATAACTGGGTGAGAGACACATCTAACCTGTCCTGATAACTGGGTGAGAGACACATCTAAACTGGCCTGATAACTGGGTGAGAGACACATCTAAACTGTCCTGATAACTGGGTGAGAGACACATCTAAACTGTCCTGATAACTGGGTGAGAGACACATCTAAACTGTCCTGATAACTGGGTGAGAGACACATCTAAACTGTCCTGATAACTGGGTGAGAGACACATCTAAACTGTCCTGATAACTGGGTGAGAGACACATCTAAACTGTCCTGATAACTGGGTGAGAGACACATCTAAACTGTCCTGATAACTGGGTGAGAGACACATCTAAACTGGCCTGATAACTGGGTGAGAGACACATCTAAACTGTCCTGATAACTGGGTGAGAGACACATCTAAACTGTCCTGATAACTGGGTGAGAGACACATCTAAACTGGCCTGATAACTGGGTGAGAGACACATCTAAACTGGCCTGATAACTGGGTGAGAGACACATCTAAACTGGCCTGATAACTGGGTGAGAGACACATCTAAACTGGCCTGATAACTGGGTGAGAGACACATCTAACCTGTCCTGATAACTGGGTGAGAGACACATCTAAACTGGCCTGATAACTGGGTGAGAGACACATCTAACCTGTCCTGATAACTGGGTGAGAGACACATCTAAACTGTCCTGATAACTGGGTGAGAGACACATCTAAACTGGCCTGATAACTGGGTGAGAGACACATCTAAACTGTCCTGATAACTGGGTGAGAGACACATCTAAACTGTCCTGATAACTGGGTGAGAGACACATCTAAACTGTCCTGATAACTGGGTGAGAGACACATCTAAACTGGCCTGATAACTGGGTGAGAGACACATCTAAACTGGCCTGATAACTGGGTGAGAGACACATCTAAACTGGCCTGATAACTGGGTGAGAGACACATCTAAACTGGCCTGATAACTGGGTGAGAGACACATCTAAACTGGCCTGATAACTGGGTGAGAGACACATCTAAACTGGCCTGATAACTGGGTGAGAGACACATCTAAACTGGCCTGATAACTGGGTGAGAGACACATCTAAACTGGCCTGATAACTGGGTGAGAGACACATCTAAACTGGCCTGATAACTGGGTGAGAGACACATCTAAACTGGCCTGATAACTGGGTGGGAGACACATCTAAACTGGCCTGATAACTGGGTGAGAGACACATCTAACCTGTCCTGATAACTGGGTGGGAGACACATCTAAACTGTACTGATAACTGGGTGAGAGACACATCTAAACTGTCCTGATAACTGGGTGAGAGACACATCTAAACTGGCCTGATAACTGGGTGAGAGACACATCTAAACTGGCCTGATAACTGGGTGAGAGACACATCTAAACTGGCCTGATAACTGGGTGAGAGACACATCTAAACTGGCCTGATAACTGGGTGAGAGACACATCTAAACTGGCCTGATAACTGGGTGAGAGACACATCTAAACTGGCCTGATAACTGGGTGAGAGACACATCTAAACTGGCCTGATAACTGGGTGAGAGACATCTAAACTGGCCTGATAACTGGGTGGGAGACACATCTAAACTGGCCTGATAACTGGGTGAGAGACACATCTAAACTGGCCTGATAACTGGGTGAGAGACACATCTAAACTGGCCTGATAACTGGGTGAGAGACACATCTAAACTGGCCTGATAACTGGGTGAGAGACACATCTAAACTGGCCTGATAACTGGGTGAGAGACACATCTAAACTGGCCTGATAACTGGGTGAGAGACACATCTAAACTGGCCTGATAACTGGGTGAGAGACACATCTAAACTGGCCTGATAACTGGGTGAGAGACACATCTAAACTGGCCTGATAACTGGGTGAGAGACACATCTAAACTGGCCTGATAACTGGGTGAGAGACACATCTAAACTGGCCTGATAACTGGGTGAGAGACACATCTAAACTGGCCTGATAACTGGGTGGGAGACATCTAAACTGGCCTGATAACTGGGTGGGAGACATCTAAACTGGCCTGATAACTGGGTGGGAGACATCTAAACTGGCCTGATAACTGGGTGGGAGACATCTAAACTGGCCTGATAACTGGGTGAGAGACACATCTAACCTGTCCTGATAACTGGGTGAGAGACACATCTAAACTGGCCTGATAACTGGGTGAGAGACACATCTAAACTGTCCTGATAACTGGGTGAGAGACACATCTAAACTGTCCTGATAACTGGGTGAGAGACACATCTAAACTGGCCTGATAACTGGGTGAGAGACACATCTAAACTGTCCTGATAACTGGGTGAGAGACACATCTAAACTGTCCTGATAACTGGGTGAGAGACACATCTAAACTGTCCTGATAACTGGGTGGGAGACACATCTAAACTGTCCTGATAACTGGGTGAGAGACACATCTAAACTGGCCTGCTAACTGGGTGAGAGACACATCTAAACTGGCCTGATAACTGGGTGAGAGACACATCTAAACTGGCCTGATAAGTGGGTGAGAGACATCTAAACTGGCCTGATAACTGGGTGGGAGACATCTAAACTGTCCTGATAACTGGGTGAGAGACACATCTAAACTGGCCTGATAACTGGGTGAGAGACACATCTAAACTGGCCTGATAACTGGGTGAGAGACACATCTAAACTGGCCTGATAACTGGGTGAGAGACACATCTAAACTGGCCTGATAACTGGGTGAGAGACACATCTAAACTGGCCTGATAACTGGGTGAGAGACACATCTAAACTGTTCTGATAACTGGGTGGGAGACACATCTAAACTGTTCTGATAACTGGGTGGGAGACACATCTAAACTGTCCTGATAACTGGGTGAGAGACACATCTAAACTGTCCTGATAACTGGGTGAGAGACACATCTAAACTGGCCTGATAACTGGGTGGGAGACACATCTAACCTGTCCTGATAACTGGGTGGGAGACACATCTAACCTGTCCTGATAACTGGGTGAGAGACACATCTAAACTGGCCTGATAACTGGGTGAGAGACACATCTAAACTGGCCTGATAACTGGGTGAGAGACACATCTAAACTGGCCTGATAACTGGGTGAGAGACACATCTAAACTGTCCTGATAACTGGGTGGGAGACACATCTAAACTGTCCTGATAACTGGGTGAGAGACACATCTAAACTGTCCTGATAACTGGGTGAGAGACACATCTAAACTGTCCTGATAACTGGGTGAGAGACACATCTAAACTGTCCTGATAACTGGGTGAGAGACACATCTAAACTGGCCTGATAACTGGGTGAGAGACACATCTAACCTGTCCTGATAACTGGGTGAGAGACACATCTAACCTGGCCTGATAACTGGGTGAGAGACACATCTAACCTGGCCTGATAACTGGGTGAGAGACACATCTAAACTGGCCTGATAACTGGGTGAGAGACACATCTAAACTGGCCTGATAACTGGGTGAGAGACACATCTAAACTGGCCTGATAACTGGGTGAGAGACACATCTAAACTGGCCTGATAACTGGGTGAGAGACACATCTAAACTGGCCTGATAACTGGGTGAGAGACACATCTAACCTGTCCTGATAACTGGGTGAGAGACACATCTAAACTGGCCTGATAACTGGGTGAGAGACACATCTAAACTGGCCTGATAACTGGGTGAGAGACACATCTAAACTGGCCTGATAACTGGGTGAGAGACACATCTAAACTGGCCTGATAACTGGGTGAGAGACACATCTAAACTGTCCTGATAACTGGGTGAGAGACACATCTAAACTGGCCTGATAACTGGGTGAGAGACACATCTAAACTGGCCTGATAACTGGGTGAGAGACACATCTAACCTGTCCTGATAACTGGGTGAGAGACACATCTAAACTGTCCTGATAACTGGGTGAGAGACACATCTAAACTGGCCTGATAACTGGGTGAGAGACACATCTAAACTGGCCTGATAACTGGGTGAGAGACACATCTAAACTGTCCTGATAACTGGGTGAGAGACACATCTAAACTGGCCTGATAACTGGGTGAGAGACACATCTAAACTGTACTTCCCTGAATACTAGGAAAAAAACATTTTGTGTACTTGTTTATCTTGATGCAGTTTATTTCCCTTGGCCTCCAGCCATGGTTTTAAAGTATTTACAATGTCTCCCGCTGCAGGTCATCAGTGTCTACATGGGAATCACGGTGAATCTGGTAGAGGCTTGGGAACCGTATAAAGCTGCCAAGGTCGCCCTCAACTACACCCTGGACTCAGCCAATATCAGAGAGCAGGTATCGAGGCTAACAGGCTTACTGAACAAAAAAACGTCTACTAACACGAAATGGTTTTCACTCGTTATCCCTTCACGCCTTGTTATAGACCTCGAGTCTCCCTGTCGTATCCTTCACAAGTTGTTGTGAAAATGTGGAAGGTTAGGAGGGACTGCTTA
This sequence comes from Salvelinus alpinus, assembly GCF_045679555.1. Classification (NCBI taxonomy): domain Eukaryota; kingdom Metazoa; phylum Chordata; class Actinopteri; order Salmoniformes; family Salmonidae; genus Salvelinus; species Salvelinus alpinus. Next base: position 10,392,356 of record NC_092089.1, on the reverse strand, counting down.
TGACCCCCCCACCACTACCATGTTATAACACCTGTTATAACACCCTATAGCTAACCATACGTTAACCCACCACTAGGCCAGTCGTTACTCAGTCAGTATGGAGGGCCTGCTCATGAGGGACTGCCCCCCCACCACCATGTTATAACACCCTATAGCTAACCATACGTTATCCCTCCACTAGGCCAGTCGTTACTCAGTCAGTATGGAGGGCCTGAGGCCACAGATCCAGCAGCTGCTGAAGGAAGGGTTCCTGAGGGAGGAGATCGTCCTGGATAACATCCCCAAGCTGCTCAACTGTCTCCGGGACTGCAACGTCTCTATCCGCTGGCTGATGCTCCACACTGCAGACTCAGGTAGGGCTTTCTGTAGACGTCGAGGTCCGTGCATGAAATGGGATTACAACTGATTTATGTAGCATCTATAAAGGCCTTATGAAGGGTTCATGAAGCATCCATGAAGGCCTTATAAAGGGTTCATGAAGCATCCATAAAGGGTTCATGAAGCATCCATAAAGGCCTTATAAAGGGTTCATGAAGCCTTTTTATTCAGTTTGTTTAAAGTGGGAATGAGAACTAGTATCAAAACGATGCAGAGCAGAACCTCCGGTAGAATCATATCAGACAGAACCTCGGGTGTAATCGTGCCGGGTTGCGCTATGTCATGCCGGGCTGCGCTATGTCATGCCGGGCTGCGCTATGTCATGCCGGGCTGCGCTATGTCATGCCGGGCTGCGCTATGTCATGCCAGGTGAAGCTATGTCATGCCAGGTGATGCTGTGTCATGCCAGGTGATGCTGTGTCATGCCAGGTGATGCTGTGTCATGCCAGGCGATGCTATGTCATGCCAGGCGATACTGTGTCATGCCAGGCGATACTGTGTCATGCCAGGCGATACTGTGTCATGCCAGGCGATACTATATCATGCCAGGCGATACTATGTCATGCCAGGCGATACTATGTCATGCCAGGTGCTCCTATGTCATGCCAGGTGATACTGTGTCATGCCAGGTGCTCCTATATCATGCCAGGTGATACTGTGCTGTCTTTTCTTCCTGCAGCCTATGATCCCAACAACAAGCGTCTGCGACAGATCAAAGATCAGGTGATCAACGACTCCAAATACAACCCCAAGATCCTCTTCCAGTTACTCCTAGACACCGCCCAGTTTGAGTTCACTCTCAAAGAGGTGAGTCTTAACACTATCATATATGATTTGATGCCAAGCCAAGTTGTAATTACACAATAAAAAAAAAAACGTGTCAGGTCTCTGAAATATAAATGGTGAATTCACCATCTGTGTTCCTCCTGTTCTTTTACCTCTACTCAGATGTTCAAGCAGATGCTGTCAGAGAAGCAGCTGAAATGGGAGAGCTATAGAACAGAGGGATCTGAGAGGATGATGGAGCTGGCTGAGGTGTTCTCTGGGGTCAAGCCTCTAACCAGAGTGGAGAAGAATGGTGAGATGGATCATAACACAACTAGCTACAACATAAAAACACACACATAATTACCACAACTGGTAGTTCCCAATCTGGACTCCGTACTCTTATTGCGACTGCTTGTCAAATCCTTTTAGTTGGAGTCAATCACTGAAACGGTTTATATGTGTGAGGTATACACCGACTGGACAGAGCATTAGGAACACCTGCTCTTTCCATGACATAGACTGACCAGGTGAATCCAGGTGAAATCTATGATCCCTTATTTATGTCACTTGTTAAATCCACTTCAATCAGTGTAGATGAAGGGGAGGAGACGGGTTAAAGAAGGGTTTTTAAGCCTTGAGACAATTGAGACATGGATTGTGTATGTGTGCCATTCAGAGGGTGAACGGGGCAAGACAAAATATTGAAGTATCTTTAAACAGGGTATGGTAGTAGGTGCCAGACTCACTGGTTTGTGTCAAGAACTGCAACGCTGCTGGGTTTTTCCACACTCAACAGTTTCCCGTGTGTATCAAGACTGGTCCACCACCCAATCTGTGGGAAGCATTGGAGTCAACATGGTCCAACATCCCATTTGAACGCTTTTGATACCTGGTAGAGTTCATGCCTCGATGAAGTGAGGGTTAAAGGGGAGGGGGGGGCAACTCAATATTAGGAAGGTGTTCCTAATGTTTTGTGTAATCAGTGTACATGCTCTTAAAAGCTTGTGGCTCACTGTATAATACTTATTCCTGTTGCAGGCTCACTGTACCATACTTATTCCTGTTGCAGGCTCACTGTACCGTACTTATTCCTGTTGCGGGCTCACTGTACCATACTTATTCCTGTTGCAGGCTCACTGTACCATACCTATTCCTGTTGCAGGCTCACTGTACCATACCTATTCCTGTTGCAGGCTCACTGTACCATACTTATTCCTGTTGCAGGCTCACTGTACCGTACCTATTCCTGTTGCAGGCTCACTGTACCATACTTATTCCTGTTGCAGGCTCACTGTACCGTACTTATTCCTGTTGCGGGCTCACTGTACCGTACTTATTCCTGTTGCGGGCTCACTGTGCCATACTTATTCCTGTTGCAGGCTCACTGTACCATACCTATTCCTGTTGCAGGCTCACTGTACCATACCTATTCCTGTTGCGGGCTCACTGTACCGTACTTATTCCTGTTGCGGGCTCACTGTACCATACCTATTCCTGTTGCAATAGTGAAAGCTGATCTCACTATGCCATACTTCCTCCCATTCTAAACGTGTTAGATGTTGATGTGTTGTTGTTGACACGGTTGTTGTTGTGTTGGACAGAGAACCTGCAGGCGTGGTTCAGGGAGATCTCTAAGCAGATAGAGTCTCTGAACTACGAGGACGCCACCGCTGCAGGCAGGAAGACCGTTCAGCTGATACAGGCCCTCGTAGAGGTGAGGCTCGGAAATTCACCGCAAACAACAACGACTAGAAAGTGAACAAGAGTACATGCCCTGTAGTTATTTTATCTCTGGGTTACACTCTTAGTGACCGTTACATGGTAACACTCTTAGTGACCGTTACATGGTAACACTCTTGGTGACTGTTACATGGTAACACTCTTAGTGACCGTTACATAATGATTATATTTCATGGTGATTACATTTTACATTTACATTATGCTATGCCAATTGTGCGTCGCCCCACGGATCTCCCGGTTGCGGCCGGCTGCGACAGAGCCTGGGCGCGAACCCAGCCCAGCCTGGGCGCGAACCCAGAGACTCTGGTGGCGCAGCTAGCACTGCGATGCAGTGCCCTAGACCACTGCGCCACCCGGGAGATACATGATTACATGGTAACACTCTTAGTGACCGTTACATGATCATTATATTACATGGTAACACTCTTAGTGATCGTTACATGATCATTATATTTCAAGGTGATTACATGGTAACACTCTTAGTGACCGTTACATGATCATTATATTTCAAGGTGATTACATGGTAACGCTCTTAGTGACCGTTACATGATCATTATATTACATGGTAACACTCTTAGTGACCATTACATGATCATTATATTACATGGTGATTACATGGTAACACTCTTAGTGTCCGTTACATGATCATTATATTACATGGTAACGCTCTTAGTGACCGTTACATGATCATTATATTCCATGGTGATTACATGGTAACACTCTTAGTGACCGTTACATGGTCATTATATTACATGGTAACGCTCTTAGTGACCGTTACATGATCATTATATTACATGGTAACACTCTTAGTGACCGTTACATGGTCATTATATTACATGGTAACACTCTTAGTGACCGTTACATGGTCATTATATTACATGGTAACACTCTTAGTGACCGTTACATGATCATTATATTACATGGTAACACTCTTAGTGACCGTTACATGGTCATTATATTACATGGTGACACTATTAGTGACCGTTACATGATCATTATATTACATGGTAACACTATTAGTGATCGTTACATGATCATTATATTACATGGTAACACTATTAGTGATCGTTACATGATCAGTATATCACATGGTAACACTCTTAGTGATCGTTACATAATCATATTTCATGGTGATTACATGGTAACACTCTTAGTGACCGTTACGTGATCATTATATTACATGGTAACACTATTAGTGTCCGTTACATGATCATTATATTTCATGGTGGTTACATGGTAACACTCTTAGTGACCGTTACATGATCATTATATTACATGGTAACACTATTAGTGTCCGTTACATGATCATTATATTACATGGTAACACTCTTAGTGACCGTTACATGGTCATTATATTACATGGTAACACTATTAGTGTCCGTTACATGATCATTATATTACATGGTAACACTCTTAGTGACCGTTACATGGTCATTATATTACATGGTAACGCTCTTAGTGACCGTTACATGATCATTATATTACACAGTGATTACATGGTAACACTCTTAGTGATCGTTACGTGATCATTATATTACACAGTGATTACATGATGTTGCTTTGTCCAAAAATATGTTGTAACGTTTCAGTGAAAAGCTCAACTTTTCTCATGTTCATTCTAACAGCCGAGTGGATGAGAGACTTGGAAGTGTGGAAACAGGAGACTATATAAACCCTGACTTCCTGTCCTCTCCTTACCTATAAACCCTGACTTCCTGTCCTCTCCTTACCTATAAACCCTGACTTCCTGTCCTCTCCTTACCTATAAACCCTGACTTCCTGTCCTCTCCTTACCTATAAACCCTGACTTCCTGTCCTCTCCTTACCTATAAACCCTGACTTCCTGTCCTCTCCTTACCTATAAACCCTGACTTCCTGTCCTCTCCTTACCTATAAACCCTGACTTCCTGTCCTCTCCTAACCTATAAACCCTGACTTCCTGTCCTCTCCTTACCTGTGCTCAGGTTCAGGAGTTCCACCAGTTGGAGTCCAACCTGCAGGTGTGTCAGTTTCTGGCTGACACCAGGAAGTTCCTTCACCAGATGATCAGGACCATCAACATCAAGGAGGAGGTCCTGATCACCATGCAGATAGTAGGAGACCTGTCCTACGCATGGCAGATCATAGACAGGTAAGGGTTATAAATGTCTTATGAATGGGTTATTTATGGGTTATGAATGGTCCTGATCACCATGCAGATAGTAGGAGACATGTCCTATGCATGGCAGATCATAGACAGGTACACACTGACCAACTACACATTACCAGTTTCATGATGACATAGTCAGATCTCTCTTGCAAATATGATCTCAGTGAGACTAACCTGGTCAAATATGATCTCAGTGAGACTAACCTGGTCAAATAAGATCTCAGTGAGACTAACCTGGTCAAATAAGAATCCGGCGAGACTAACTTGGTCAAATAAGAACCCGGCGAGACTAACCTGGTCAAATAAGATCTCGGTGAGACTAACTTGGTCAAATATGATCTCGGTGAGACTAACTTGGTCAAATAAGAACCCGGCGAGACTAACCTGGTCAAATAAGAACCCGGCGAGACTAACCTGGTCAAATAAGAACCAGGTGAGACTAACCTGGTCAAATAAGAACCCGGTGAGACTAACCTGGTCAAATAAGAACCCGGTGAGACCAACCTGGTCAAATAAGATCTCGGTGAGACTAACCTGGTCAAATAAGATCTCAGTGAGACTAACCTGGTCAAATATGATCTCAGTGAGACTAACCTGGTCAAATAAGAACCCGGTGAGACTAACCTGGTCAAATAAGAACCCGGTGAGACTAACCTGGTCAAATAAGAACCCGGTGAGACCAACCTGGTCAAATAAGATCTCAGTGAGACCAACCTGGTCAAATAAGATCTCAGTGAGACTAACTTGGTCAAATATGATCTCAGTGAGACTAACCTGGTCAAATAAGAACCCGGTGAGACTAACCTGGTCAAATAAGAACCCGGTGAGACCAACCTGGTCAAATAAGATCTCGGTGAGACTAACCTGGTCAAATAAGATCTCAGTGAGACTAACCTGGTCAAATATGATCTCAGTGAGACTAACCTGGTCAAATAAGAACCCGGTGAGACTAACCTGGTCAAATAAAAAAAATATATAAATTTGCCATTTGAATGTTTTTCTCTGGTTGTTTCCCAGCTTCACGTCCATCATGCAGGAGAGTATCAGAGTGAACCCATCTATGGTGACCAAACTACGAGCAACCTTCCTAAAGGTCAACCATTCACCACTCAGACAAACAGTACATTTAGTAGAGTACACAGAGTCATCCCCTAAACAAGAAAAATTTATTTTCTGTTTGAAAACATGCAGTCTGTAACGTGTGTTGTTATTGATCCTTGTTACCAGTTGGCGTCTGCGTTGGACCTGCCTCTGCTGCGTATCAACCAGGCTAACAGTCCAGACCTGCTCAGTGTTTCTCAGTTCTACTCCGGGGAACTGGTGACCTACGTCAGAAAGGTATGGTCCCGGAGACCAGGAATCCTGAATCTCTAATCTACCCTCATCCCCTACTCCCCAGCCCCAACTCCCTACTCCCTACCCCAACTCCCTAGCCCCAACTCCCTTCTCCCTACCCTCCAGCCCCAACTCCCTTCCCTACCCTCCAGCCCCAACTCCCTACCCTCCAGCCCCAACTCCCTACCCTCCAGCCCCAACTCCCTACCCTCCAGCCCCAACTCCCTACCCTCCAGCCCCAACTCCCTACCCTCCAGCCCCAACTCCCTACCCTCCAGCCCCAACTCCCTACCCTCCAGCCCCAACTCCCTACCCTCCAGCCCCAACTCCCTACCCTCCAGCCCCAACTCCCTACCCTCCAGCCCCAACTCCCTACCCTCAGCCCCAACTCCCTACCCTCAGCCCCAACTCCCTACCCTCAGCCCCAACTCCCTACCCTCCAGCCCCAACTCCCTACCCTCCAGCCCCAACTCCCTACCCTCCAGCCCCAACTCCCTACCCTCCAGCCCCAACTCCCTACCCTCAGCCCCAACTCCCTACCCTCCAGCCCCAACTCCCTACCCTCCAGCCCCAACTCCCTACCCTCCAGCCCCAACTCCCTACCCTCCAGCCCCAACTCCCTACCCTCCAGCCCCAACTCCCTACCCTCCAGCCCCAACTCCCTACCCTCCAGCCCCAACTCCCTACCCTCCAGCCCCAACTCCCTACCCTCCAGCCCCAACTCCCCACCCTCAGCCCCAACTCCCTACCCTCAGCCCCAACTCCCTACCCTCCAGCCCCAACTCCCTACCCTCCAGCCCCAACTCCCTACCCTCAGCCCCAACTCCCTACCCTCAGCCCCAACTCCCTACCCTCCAGCCCCAACTCCCTACCCTCCAGCCCCAACTCCCTACCCTCCAGCCCCAACTCCCTACCCTCCAGCCCCAACTCCCTACCCTCCAGCCCCAACTCCCTACCCTCCAGCCCCAACTCCCTACCCTCCAGCCCCAACTCCCTACCCTCCAGCCCCAACTCCCTACCCTCCAGCCCCAACTCCCTACCCTCCAGCCCCAACTCCCTACCCTCCAGCCCCAACTCCCTACCCTCCAGCCCCAACTCCCTACCCTCCAGCCCCAACTCCCTACCCTCCAGCCCCAACTCCCTACCCTCCAGCCCCAACTCCCTACCCTCCAGCCCCAACTCCCTACCCTCCAGCCCCAACTCCCTACCCTCCAGCCCCAACTCCCTACCCTCCAGCCCCAACTCCCTACCCTCCAGCCCCAACTCCCTACCCTCCAGCCCCAACTCCCTACCCTCCAGCCCCAACTCCCTACCCTCCAGCCCCAACTCCCTACCCTCCAGCCCCAACTCCCTACCCTCCAGCCCCAACTCCCTACCCTCCAGCCCCAACTCCCTACCCTCAGCCCCTACTCCCCAGTCCCTACCCCCAGTCCCTGCTCCGACCCCCTACTCCCTAACCCCACCCTCTACAGATCATCATCCCTGAGAGCGTGTTTCCTCTACTCCCCACTAGGTGTTACAGATCATCCCTGAGAGCGTGTTTCCTCTACTCCCCACTAGGTGTTACAGATCATCCCTGAGAGCGTGTTTCCTCTACTCTCCACTAGGTGTTACAGATCATCATCCCTGAGAGCGTGTTTCCTCTACTCTCCACTAGGTGTTACAGATCATCCCTGAGAGCGTGTTTCCTCTACTCTCCACTAGGTGTTACAGATCATCATCCCTGAGAGCGTGTTTCCTCTACTCTCCACTAGGTGTTACAGATCATCATCCCTGAGAGTGTGTTTCCTCTACTCTCCACTAGGTGTTACAGATCATCCCTGAGAGCGTGTTTCCTCTACTCTCCACTAGGTGTTACAGATCATCCCTGAGAGCATGTTTCCTCTACTCTCCACTAGGTGTTACAGATCATCCCTGAGAGCGTGTTTCCTCTACTCTCCACTAGGTGTTACAGATCATCCCTGAGAGCGTGTTTCCTCTACTCTCCACTAGGTGTTACAGATCATCATCCCTGAGAGAGTGTTTCCTCTACTCTTCACTAGGTGTTACAGATCATCCCTGAGAGCATGTTTCCTCTACTCTCCACTAGGTGTTACAGATCATCATCCCTGAGAGCATGTTTCCTCTACTCTCCACTAGGTGTTAGAGATCATCATCCCTGAGAGCGTGTTTCCTCTACTCTCCACTAGGTGTTACAGATCATCCCTGAGAGCGTGTTTCCTCTACTCTCCACTAGGTGTTACAGATCATCCCTGAGAGCGTGTTTCCTCTACTCTCCACTAGGTGTTACAGATCATCATCCCTGAGAGCGTGTTTCCTCTACTCTCCACTAGGTGTTACAGATCATCCCTGAGAGCATGTTTCCTCTACTCTCCACTAGGTGTTACAGATCATCCCTGAGAGCGTGTTTCCTCTACTCTCCACTAGGTGTTACAGATCATCATCCCTGAGAGCATGTTTGCTCTACTCTCCACTAGGTGTTACAGATCATCCCTGAGAGCGTGTTTCCTCTACTCTCCACTAGGTGTTACAGATCATCCCTGAGAGCGTGTTTCCTCTACTCTCCACTAGGTGTTTCAGATCATCCCTGAGAGCGTGTTTCCTCTACTCTCCACTAGGTGTTACAGATCATCCCTGAGAGCGTGTTTCCTCTACTCTCCACTAGGTGTTACAGATCATCATCCCTGAGAGCATGTTTGCTCTACTCTCCACTAGGTGTTACAGATCATCCCTGAGAGCGTGTTTCCTCTACTCTCCACTAGGTGTTACAGATCATCCCTGAGAGCATGTTTGCTCTACTCTCCACTAGGTGTTACAGATCATCCCTGAGAGCATGTTTCCTCTACTCTCCACTAGGTGTTAGAGATCATCATCCCTGAGAGCGTGTTTCCTCTACTCTCCACTAGGTGTTACAGATCATCCCTGAGAGCGTGTTTCCTCTACTCTCCACTAGGTGTTACAGATCATCCCTGAGAGCGTGTTTCCTCTACTCTCCACTAGGTGTTACAGATCATCATCCCTGAGAGCGTGTTTCCTCTACTCTCCACTAGGTGTTACAGATCATCCCTGAGAGCGTGTTTCCTCTACTCTCCACTAGGTGTTACAGATCATCATCCCTGAGAGCATGTTTGCTCTACTCTCCACTAGGTGTTACAGATCATCCCTGAGAGCGTGTTTCCTCTACTCTCCACTAGGTGTTACAGATCATCCCTGAGAGCGTGTTTCCTCTACTCTCCACTAGGTGTTTCAGATCATCCCTGAGAGCGTGTTTCATCTACTCTCCACTAGGTGTTACAGATCATCCCTGAGAGCGTGTTTCCTCTACTCTCCACTAGGTGTTACAGATCATCATCCCTGAGAGCGTGTTTCCTCTACTCTCCACTAGGTGTTACAGATCATCCCTGAGAGCGTGTTTCCTCTACTCTCCACTAGGTGTTACAGATCATCATCCCTGAGAGCATGTTTGCTCTACTCTCCACTAGGTGTTACAGATCATCCCTGAGAGCGTGTTTCCTCTACTCTCCACTAGGTGTTACAGATCATCCCTGAGAGCATGTTTGCTCTACTCTCCACTAGGTGTTACAGATCATCCCTGAGAGCATGTTTCCTCTACTCTCCACTAGGTGTTAGAGATCATCATCCCTGAGAGCGTGTTTCCTCTACTCTCCACTAGGTGTTACAGATCATCCCTGAGAGCGTGTTTCCTCTACTCTCCACTAGGTGTTACAGATCATCCCTGAGAGCGTGTTTCCTCTACTCTCCACTAGGTGTTACAGATCATCATCCCTGAGAGCGTGTTTCCTCTACTCTCCACTAGGTGTTACAGATCATCCCTGAGAGCATGTTTCCTCTACTCTCCACTAGGTGTTACAGATCATCCCTGAGAGCGTGTTTCCTCTACTCTCCACTAGGTGTTACAGATCATCATCCCTGAGAGCGTGTTTCCTCTACTCTCCACTAGGTGTTACAGATCATCATCCCTGAGAGCATGTTTGCTCTACTCTCCACTAGGTGTTACAGATCATCCCTGAGAGCGTGTTTCCTCTACTCTCCACTAGGTGTTACAGATCATCCCTGAGAGCGTGTTTCCTCTACTCTTCACTAGGTGTTTCAGATCATCCCTGAGAGCGTGTTTCATCTACTCTCCACTAGGTGTTACAGATCATCCCTGAGAGCGTGTTTCCTCTACTCTCCACTAGGTGTTACAGATCATCATCCCTGAGAGCATGTTTCCTCTACTCTCCACTAGGTGTTACAGATCATCCCTGAGAGCGTGTTTCCTCTACTCTCCACTAGGTGTTACAGATCATCCCTGAGAGCATGTTCACCTCCCTGGCTAAGATCATCAAGCTGCAGATCCATGCCATCATGGAGGTTCCCACCAGACTGGACAAGGACAAGCTGAAGGACTACGCCCAGCTGGGGGCTCGCTACGAGGTCAGAGGTCATTTATGGTCTCTGTGTGAATCAGTCGGAAGAGCATGGCGCTTGAGATGACAAAGGTTGTGGGTTCGATTCCCGCTGGGGCAACCCATACGGAAAATGTATGCACACATGACTGTTAGTGTCTTTGTATAAAAGTGTCTGCTAAATGGCAGATATAGAGAGGTCAGTACTACACCAGACACAGCACTGTTAGTGTTAGACTGGTGCATGGAACAGGGTGGGGGTCTATAACTAGGACCTGTAGTAGTGACTGTAACTAGGACCTATAGTAGTGACTGTAACTAGGACCTATAGTAGTGACTGTAACTAGGACCTATAGTATAACTAGGACCTATAGTAGTGACTATAACTAGGACCTATACTATAACTAGGACCTATAGTAGTGACTATAACTAGGACCTGTAGTAGTGACTATAACTAGGACCTATAGTAGTGACTATAACTAGGACCTATAGTAGTGACTATAACTAGGACCTATAGTAGTGACTATAACTAGGACCTATAGTAGTGACTGTAACTAGGACCTATAGTGATGACTATAACTAGGACCTATAGTAGTGACTGTAACTAGGACCTATAGTAGTGACTGTAACTAGGACCTATAGTAGTGACTGTAACTAGGACCTATAGTGGTGACTATAACTAGGACCTATAGCAGTGACTGTAACTAGGACCTATAGTAGTGACTGTAACTAGGACCTATACTATAACTAGGACCTATAGTAGTGACTGTAACTAGGACCTATACTATAACTAGGACCTATAGTAGTGACTATAACTAGGACCTATAGTATAACTAGGACCTATAGTAGTGACTATAACTAGGACCTATAGTATAACTAGGACCTATAGTAGTGACTATAACTAGGACCTATAGTAGTGACTATAACTAGGACCTATACTATAACTAGGACCTATAGTAGTGACTATAACTAGGACCTATAGCAGTGACTATAACTAGGACCTATAGTAGTGACTATAACTAGGACCTATAGTAGTGACTATAACTAGGACCTATAGTATAACTAGGACCTATAGTAGTGACTGTAACTAGGACCTATAGTAGTGACTGTAACTAGGACCTATAGTAGTGACTATAACTAGGACCTATAGTATAACTAGGACCTATAGTAGTGACTATAACTAGGACCTATAGTAGTGACTATAACTAGGACCTGTAGTAGTGACTATAACTAGGACCTATACTATAACTAGGACCTATAGTAGTGACTATAACTAGGACCTATAGTAGTGACTATAACTAGGACCTATACTAGTGACTATAACTAGGACCTGTAGTAGTGACTATAACTAGGACCTATAGTGGTGACTATAACTAGGCCCTATAGTAGTGACTATAACTAGGACCTATACTATAACTAGGACCTATAGTAGTGACTATAACTAGGACCTATACTATAACTAGGACCTATACTATAACTAGGACCTATAGTAGTGACTGTAACTAGGACCTATAGTAGTGACTATAACTAGGACCTATACTATAACTAGGACCTATAGTAGTGACTATAACTAGGACCTATAGTATAACTAGGACCTATAGTAGTGACTATAACTAGGACCTATACTATAACTAGGACCTATACTATAACTAGGACCTATAGTAGTGACTATAACTAGGACCTATACTATAACTAGGACCTATAGTAGTGACTATAACTAGGACCTATAGTAGTGACTATAACTAGGACCTATAGTAGTGACTATAACTAGGACCTATAGTAGTGACTATAACTAGGACCTATAGTAGTGACTGTAACTAGGACCTATAGTAGTGACTATAACTAGGACCTATAGTAGTGACTCTAACTAGGACCTATAGTAGTGACTATAACTAGGACCTATACTATAACTAGGACCTATAGTAGTGACTATAACTAGGACCTATAGTAGTGACTATAACTAGGACCTGTAGTAGTGACTATAACTAGGACCTATACTATAACTAGGACCTATAGTAGTGACTATAACTAGGACCTATAGTAGTGACTATAACTAGGACCTATAGTATAACTAGGACCTATAGTAGTGACTATAACTAGGACCTATAGTGGTGACTAACTAGGCCCTATAGTAGTGACTATAACTAGGACCTATAGTATATCTAGGACCTATAGTAGTGACTATAACTAGGACCTATACTATAACTAGGACCTATAGTAGTGACTATAACTAGGACCTATAGTAGTGACTATAACTAGGACCTATAGTAGTGACTGTAACTAGGACCTATAGTAGTGACTATAACTAGGACCTATAGTAGTGACTCTAACTAGGACCTATAGTAGTGACTATAACTAGGACCTATACTATAACTAGGACCTATAGTAGTGACTATAACTAGGACCTATACTATAACTAGGACCTATAGTAGTGACTATAACTAGGACCTATAGTAGTGACTATAACTAGGACCTATACTATAACTAGGACCTATAGTAGTGACTATAACTAGGACCTATAGTAGTGACTATAACTAGGACCTATAGTAGTGACTATAACTAGGACCTGTAGTAGTGACTATAACTAGGACCTATACTATAACTAGGACCTATAGTAGTGACTATAACTAGGACCTATAGTAGTGACTATAACTAGGACCTATAGTATAACTAGGACCTATAGTAGTGACTATAACTAGGACCTATAGTGGTGACTAACTAGGCCCTATAGTAGTGACTATAACTAGGACCTATAGTATATCTAGGACCTATAGTAGTGACTATAACTAGGACCTATAGTATAACTAGGACCTATAGTAGTGACTATAACTAGGACCTATACTATAACTAGGACCTATAGTAGTGACTATAACTAGGACCTATAGTAGTGACTATAACTAGGACCTATAGTAGTGACTATAACTAGGACCTATACTAGAACTAGGACCTGTAGTAGTGACTATAACTAGGACCTATAGTAGTGACTATAACTAGGACCTATAGTAGTGACTATAACTAGGACCTATAGTAGTGACTATAACTAGGACCTATAGTATAACTAGGACCTATAGTAGTGACTATAACTAGGACCTGTAGTAGTGACTATAACTAGGACCTATAGTATAACTAGGACCTATAGTAGTGACTATAACTAGGACCTATACTATAACTAGGACCTATAGTAGTGACTATAACTAGGACCTATACTATAACTAGGACTTATACTATAACTAGGACCTATAGTAGTGACTGTAACTAGGACCTATAGTATAACTAGGACCTGTAGTAGTGACTATAACTAAAACCTATAGTATAACTAGGACCTATAGTAGTGACTGTAACTAGGACCTATAGTATAACTAGGACCTATAGTAGTGACTATAACTAGGACCTATAGTAGTGACTATAACTAGGACCTATAGTATAACTAGGACCTATAGTAGTGACTATAACTAGGACCTATACTATAACTAGGACCTATAGTAGTGACTATAACTAGGACCTATACTATAACTAGAACCTATAGTAGTGACTATAACTAGGACCTATAGTAGTGACTATAACTAGGACCTATAGTAGTGACTATAACTAGGACCTATAGTAGTGACTATAACTAGGACCTATACTATAACTAGGACCTATAGTAGTGACTTTAACTAGGACCTATAGTAGTGACTATAACTAGGACCTATAGTATAACTAGGACCTATAGTAGTGACTATAACTAGGACCTATAGTAGTGACTATAACTAGGACCTATACTATAACTAGGACCTATAGTAGTGACTATAACTAGGACCTATAGTAGTGACTATAACTAGGACCTATACTATAACTAGGACCTATAGTAGTGACTAGTACCTATAGTAGTGACTATAACTAGAACCTATAGTAGTGACTCTAACTGGGAGCCAGAGTTTCCCTGATTTGGTTCCTGGCCCCTAACTGTGCAGAGGGAGCAGATGCTCACTGAGTCCCCCCAACCCGTTCCTCTCTGGCTCAGTGGAGCAGTGTTCGTGAGAGGCAGTGGGTTTTCTACAGCTGAACATCCTGGACTTGTTATTTCGTTCTTGATTTTCTCACAGGTTGCCAAACTCACCCACGCCATCTCCATCTTTACTGAAGGGATTCTGATGATGAAGACCACGCTGGTTGGAATCATCAAGGTCAGTTTTTAAATTTAAAATGGGTTTGTGCAACTGTTGTTTTAGATATATTAACGGCAGGTAGCCTAGTGGTTAGAGGGGGGAGGCAGGTAGCCTAGTGGTTAGAGGGGGGAGGCAGGTAGCCTAGTGGTTAGAGGGGGGAGGCAGGTAGCCTAGTGGTTAGAGGGGGGAGGCAGGTAGCCTAGTGGTTAGAGGGGGGAGGCAGGTAGCCTAGTGGTTAGAGGGGGGAGGCAGGTAGCCTAGTGGTTAGAGGGGGGAGGCAGGTAGCCTAGTGGTTAGAGGGGGGAGGCAGGGTAGCCTAGTGGTTAGAGGGGGGAGGCAGGTAGCCTAGTGGTTAGAGGGGGGAGGCAGGTAGCCTAGTGGTTAGAGGGGGGAGGCAGGTAGCCTAGTGGTTAGAGGGGGGAGGCAGGTAGCCTAGTGGTTAGAGGGGGGAGGCAGGTAGCCTAGTGGTTAGAGGGGGGAGGCAGGTAGCCTAGTGGTTAGAGGGGGGAGGCAGGTAGCCTAGTGGTTAGAGGGGGGAGGCAGGTAGCCTAGTGGTTAGAGGGGGGAGGCAGGTAGCCTAGTGGTTAGAGGGGGGAGGCAGGTAGCCTAGTGGTTAGAGGGGGGAGGCAGGTAGCCTAGTGGTTAGAGGGGGGAGGCAGGTAGCCTAGTGGTTAGAGTGTTGGGCCAGTGATCGAAAGGTTGCTAGATCGAATCCCCGAGCTGACAAGGTAAAAATCTGTCGTTCTGCCCGTGAACAAGGCAGGTAACCCACTGTTCCCCGGGAGGATATCATTGTAAAATAAGAATTTGTTCTTAATTGACTTGCCTCGTTTAAATAAAGGTTAAATAAAATAAAAATATATCTTTATAATTGATAAAATGTGTCTAAATGCAGAAGTCTTACCTTTTTTTTCGTGGCGTCTCTTCAGGTGGATCCCAAGCAGCTCCTGGAAGATGGTATCAGGAAGGAGTTGGTGAGAAGAGTAGCCTACGCTCTTCACAAAGGACTTATCTTTAACCCCAAGGCCAAGGTGAGATATCTGACCATGACACAACACAATATCAACCGTTCCCGAGGCTGCTATCGAGTGGCGCAGCGGTCTAAGGCACTGCATCTCAGTGCAAGAGGCGTCACTACAGTCCCTGGTTCGATTCCGGGCTGTATCACACCCGGGCCGTGATTGGGAGTCCCATAGGGTGGCGCACAATTGGCCCAGCGTCGTCCGGGTTTGGACGGTGTAGGCCGTCCATTGTAAATATGAATTGTTTCTTAAGTGACTTGCCCTAGGTAAATAAAGGTTACATTTAAAAATAAATCCACAGTACCATTCAAGGTTAACCATCACTTTAAAAAGTTTACTTTCACTGTTTGAAGTCTGAAGTATCAGTTTGTTTCAGGTTTTATTCATGACAGAATATTTAAAAAAGTTGTCTGCTAACTTGAAAAATGTAAAAGTTTTTCCCGAATATTAATCCTGGTCCAATGTCCCACCTGGTAAAGAGCAGTGAGCTGATGCCGAAGCTGAAGGAGATGGCCGCCACCATGGATGGCTTCTACCGGTCCTTTGAGTACATCCAGGATTACGTCTCCATCTACGGCCTGAAGATCTGGCAGGAGGAGGTCTCTCGTATCATCAACTACAACGTGGAGCAGGAGTGCAACAGCTTCCTACGTACCAAGGTCGGAACCTTTTTACATAGTCACATGACTCTTTCCTCTACTCTCTACTAGGTGAGACCCGAGGCTATATACAGGAGAGAGGCTATATACAGTAGAGAGGTGCTATATACAGGAGAGAGGCTATATACAGTAGAGAGGTGCTATATACAGTAGAGAGGCTATATACAGTAGTGAGGCTATATACAGGAGAGAGGCTATATACAGGAGAGAGGCTATATACAGGAGAGAGGCTATATACAGGAGAGAGGCTATATACAGGAGAGAGGCTATATACAGGAGAGAGGCTATATACAGGAGAGAGGCTATATACAGGAGAGAGGCTATATACAGGAGAGAGGCTATATACAGGAGAGAGGCTATATACAGGAGAGAGGCTATATACAGGAGAGAGGCTATATACAGGAGAGAGGCTATATACAGGAGAGAGGCTATATACAGGAGAGAGGCTCTATACAGGAGAGAGGCTCTATACAGGAGAGAGGCTCTATACAGGAGAGAGGCTCTATACAGGAGAGAGGCTCTATACAGGAGAGAGGCTCTATACAGGAGAGAGGCTCTATACAGGAGAGAGGCTCTATACAGGAGAGAGGCTCTATACAGGAGAGAGGCTCTATACAGGAGAGAGGCTCTATACAGGAGAGAGGCTCTATACAGGAGAGAGGCTCTATACAGTAGAGAGGCGCTCTATACAGTAGAGAGGCGCTCTATACAGTAGAGAGGCGCTCTATACAGTAGAGAGGCGCTCTATACAGTAGAGAGGCGCTCTATACAGTAGAGAGGCGCTCTATACAGGAGAGGCGCTCTATACAGGAGAGGGGCTCTATACAGGAGAGGGGCTCTATACGGTAGAGGGGCTCTATACGGTAGAGGGGCTCTATACGGTAGAGGGGCTCTATACGGTAGAGGGGCTCTATACGGTAGAGGGGCTCTATACGGTAGAGGGGCTCTATACGGTAGAGGGGCTCTATACAGGCTCTATACGGGCTCTGTGCGGTAGAGGGGCTCTGTGCGGTAGAGGGGCTCTGTGCGGTAGAGGGGCTCTGTGCGGTAGAGGGGCTCTGTGCGGCAGAGGGGCTCTGTGCGGCAGAGGGGCTCTGTGCGGCAGAGGGGCTCTTTGCGGCAGAGGGGCTCTGTGCGGTAGAGGGGCTCTATACGGGCTCTATACGGGCTCTGTGCGGTAGAGGGGCTCTGTGCGGTAGAGGGGCTCTGTGCGGTAGAGGGGCTCTGTGCGGGAGGGGCTCTGTGCGGTAGAGGGGCTCTGTGCGGTAGCGGGGCTCTGTGCGGCAGAGGGGCTCTGTGCGGCAGAGGGGCTCTGTGCGGCAGAGGGGCTCTGTGCGGCAGAGGGGCTCTGTGCGGCAGAGGGGCTCTGTGCGGCAGAGGGGCTCTGTGCGGCAGCGGGGCTCTGTGCGGCAGCGGGGCTCTGTGCGGCAGCGGGGCTCTGTGCGGCAGCGGGGCTCTGTGCGGCAGAGGGGCTCTGTGCGGCAGAGGGGCTCTGTGCGGCAGAGGGGCTCTGTGCGGCAGCGGGGCTCTGTGCGGCAGCGGGGCTCTGTGCGGCAGCGGGGCTCTGTGCGGCAGCGGGGCTCTGTGCGGCAGCGGGGCTCTGTGCGGCAGCGGGGCTCTATATACGGCAGCGGGGCTCTATATACGGCAGCGGGGCTCTATATACGGCAGCGGGGCTCTATATACGGCAGAGGGGCTCTATATACGGCAGAGGGGCTCTATATACGGCAGAGGGGCTCTATATACGGCAGAGGGGCTCTATATACGGCAGAGGGGGGCTCTATACAGGTAGAGGGGCTCTATATACGGCAGAGGGGGGCTCTATATACGGCAGAGGGGGGCTCTATATACGGCAGAGGGGGGCTCTATATACGGCAGAGGGGGGCTCTATATACGGCAGAGGGGGGCTCTATATACGGCAGAGGGGGGCTCTATATACGGCAGAGGGGGGCTCTATACGGTAGAGGGGGGCTCTATACGGTAGAGGGGGGCTCTATACGGGGGGGCTAGAGGCGAGCTCTATACGGTAGCGAGGCTCTATACGGTAGAGGGGGGCTATATACGGTAGAGAGGCTCTATATACGGTAGAGAGGCTCTATATACGGTAGAGGGGCTCTATACGGTAGAGGGGCTCTATACGGTAGAGGGGCTCTATACGGTAGAGGGGCTCTATACGGTAGAGGGGCTCTATACGGTAGAGAGGCTCTATACGGTAGAGAGGTGCTATATACGGTAGAGAGGCTCTATACGGTAGAGAGGCTCTATACGGTAGCGAGGCTATATACAGTAGAGGCTATATACAGTAGAGGCTATGTACAGTAGCGAGGCTATGTACAGTAGCGAGGCTATGTACAGTAGCGGGGCTCTGTACAGTAGCGGGGCTCTGTACAGTAGCGAGGCTATGTACAGTAGCGAGGCTATGTACAGTAGCGAGGCTATGTACAGTAGAGAGGCTATGTACAGTAGAGAGGCTACGTACAGTATATATTAGCTGGTTGAATCAGGTTAGTTACAACTGGGAATTGGATTGAAAACCTACAGGAGAGTAGCTCTCCAGAAACAGGGTTGGGAGAGCCCTGGTTTAAATGATATACGTACTATTTAAACGGCTAATGTTCAGCTCTTTGTGTTTCTTAGATCCAGGATTGGCAGAGTGTCTACCAGTCGACCCATATCCCCATCCCCAAGTTCCCCTCGGTCGATGAGTCGGCCACCTTCATCGGGCGACTCTGTAGAGAGATCCTCCGCATCACAGACCCCAAGTAGGCATCTCTCTCCGTGTCATCTTGGTGGCATCAGTCTGTTAGCTTGTAGGTACACTACCTACTCATTTAATGGTATTTCTTTATTTTTACTATTTTTCTATTCTTCATTGTAGAAAAAAAAAATACTATGAAATAGCACGTATGGAATCATGTAGTAACCAAAAAGGTTTTTGAGATTTTTGAGATTCTTCAAAGTAGCCTCCCTTTGCCTTGATGACAGCTTTGCACACTCTTGGCATTCTCTCAACCAGCTTCACCTGGAATGCTTTTCCAACAGTCATCAAGACAAAGGGTGGCTATTTGAAGATTAGTTATGAAAGGTAGCGTTGGTGTTCTGTAACATGGCGTATACACGGTCGTGGATGTCTATTTTGGGTATACTCTCTTGTCACAGGCCGGCTCATAGCCTGTGACAAAAATGAGGGGACACAAACAACAGGTAAAAAGGTTCTTTATTCTAAACAAAACTATTAACTTTAAAACAAAGAAAAAGGAATGCGGTGTGGAAGTATCATAATGTAAGGTGTATGTAAAGTGCATGGATGCGTGAATCTGTGTGTGTGTGAATATGACTGAGTGAAAACTATGTACAACTACAAAGGAACAAACAAAACAGGATCATACCTGGAGGAGCAGAGAGAGAGAAGTGATTAGTGAAGCAGCAGTTTAAATACCCTGAGCCCAGGTGGCTCCAATCACTAACGACCCTCCTCTGCCTGCAGGAGGAACCGCCCCTGCAATGCAGAGGGGCCGTGACACTCTTCTCAGTGCTTTTAATATGTCTTAATGCAAAGCCTTTTTACCTGTTACCTGTGTTCTCCCAGAGTGACGTGTTACATGGACCAGTTGAACACCTGGTACGACCTGAAGACCCACCAGGAGGTGACCAACAGCCGTCTGTTCTCTGAGATACAGGACACCCTGGGGACCTTCGGCCTCAACGGGCTCGACAGGCTCCTCTGCTTCATGATCGTCAAGGAACTGCAGGTCACGTTGACATGATGTTATTGAAACCCAGCCTGCCAGCCTATGAATACTACTCTCCTATCTATTAGGATGCTATGGAATGTACTACTTCAGTCCTAACAACTAGTTAACCTTTTTTATTTAACCCGGTTGTCCCATTTTGACTTCAAAACAATCATGATTTATTGAGGTCAATATCAGTTAGTTGTTATATTTTAATACAGATACTGTCATTCGTAGCTTCACTTTTCTGTAGAGACGACGCCAGTCGTTATCATTCAACAAGCACATATTTCAGTGTGACTCGACTCACCTGTTTCATTTTGAATACATTTAGAATCATTCAAGTGTTCCGATTCGTTATTGCTTCCCCTCATGGTTCCGTAACACGACAGGTTTTTTGTTCCCGTTAGAACTTCCTGTTGGTGTTTCAGAAGACCATCCTGAGAGACAAGGCTATGGTGGATGTCTTTAAAGCCATGCTAGGCTCTGTCAATCCCGTCAAAGGTATTGTGGGTAGGTATCAACAGCTCAGGAAGGATTCTTACCATAGTTGTGTAAAACTTTTTGCAGTGGAAAACAAAAAATGAGTCATTTTCTTCCATTTGGTGCCAAGTGAACAGGAGCCAGAGATTATGACCAGGGAACATTAGGCTTCCACTGAACAGGACCCAGAGATTATGACCAGGGAACATTAGGCTCCCACTGAACAGGAGATGATGACCAGGGAACATTAGGCTCCCACTGAACAGGAGATTATGACCAGGGAACATTAGGCTCCCACTGAACAGGAGATTATGACCAGGGAACATTAGGCTCCCACTGAACAGGAGATTATGACCAGGGAACATTAGGCTCCCACTGAACAGGAGATTATGACCAGGGAACATTAGGCTCCCACTGAACAGGAGATTATGACCAGAGAACATTAGGCTCCCACTGAACAGGAGATTATGACCAGGGAACATTAGGCTCCCACTGAACAGGACCCAGAGATGATGACCAGGGAACATTATGCTCCCAGGGAACATTATGCTCCCTCTGAACAGGAGATTATGACCAGGGAACATTAGGCTCCAACTGAACAGGAGATTATGACCAGGGAACATTAGGCTCCCACTGAACAGGAGATTATGACCAGGGAACATTAGGCTCCAACTGAACAGGAGATTATGACCAGGGAACATTAGGCTCCAACTGAACAGGAGATTATGACCAGGGAACATTATGCTCCCTCTGAACAGGAGATTATGACCAGGGAACATTAGGCTCCCTCTGAACAGGAGATTATGACCAGGGAACATTAGGCTCCCACTGAACAGGACCCAGAGATTATGACCAGGGAACATTAGGCTCCCACTGAACAGGAGATTATGACCAGGGAACATTATGCTCCCACTGAACAGGAGATTATGACCAGGGAACATTATGCTCCCATTGAACAGGAGATGATGACCAGGGAACATTAGGCTCCCACTGAACAGGAGATTATGACCAGGGAACATTAGGCTCCAACTGAACAGGAGATTATGACCAGGGAACATTAGGCTCCCACTGAACAGGACCCAGAGATTATGACCAGGGAACATTAGGCTCCCACTGAACAGGAGATTATGACCAGGGAACATTAGGCTCCCTCTGAACAGGAGATTATGACCAGGGAACATTAGGCTCCCTCTGAACAGGAGATTATGACCAGGGAACATTAGGCTCCCACTGAACAGGAGATTATGACCAGGGAACATTAGGCTCTGGTTATGACTGTCCAGGCCGTCATCACTTACCGTTGCATTTCCTTTCTCTTCTTTCTGTCAGCAAATGCCAGTAAAGTCTACGCCAACGCTGTGGCCAGAACACAGAAGATCTGGGGGTCGTACTTGGAATCCATCATGAAGGTACTGTGTTTCATTGACCTGTTTTAGCAAAATACCAACTTAATGTTATGAGCAACACAACCACTACGTTCAGTGATCGGTCTCTAGATGACTATAATCAAAGATGGGTGACACAGTGCAGAGCCTGCTGTAGTGGTAACACACTGGTACACCTCCAATTTGACTGAAATTATGTCAATTAGCCTATCAGAAGCTTCTAAAGCCATGGCATCATTTTCTGGAATTTTCCAAGCTGTTTAAAGGCACAGTCAACTTAGTGTATGTAAACTTCTGACCCACTGGAATTGTGATACAGTGAATTATAAGTGAAATAATCTGTCTGTAAACAATTGTTGGGAAAATGACTTGTATCATGCACAAAAGTAGATGTAACCGACTTGCCAAAACTATAGTTTGTTAACAAGAAATTTGTGGAGTGGTTGAAAAACAAGTTTTAATGACTCCAACATAAGTGTATGTAAACTTTATTACAAGTTGAGCTGTCTTCGACACATTCACAGCTAAACGCTGAATTATAGACACACCGGCTACAATAACATATACCTCAAGGTTTATTACAAGTTGAGCCGTCTTCGACACATTCACAGCTAAACGCTGAATTATAGACACACCGGCTACAATAACATATACCTCAAGGTTTATTACAAGTTGAGCCGTCTTCGACACATTCACAGCTAAACGCTGAATTGCAGTACACAGACAAAAAAAGGAGATCAAAGTGACTTGAAGAAGAAAATAAAAAAAATCTAATCTTCTAGAAGTTTCTCGAGGTCTCAAGTCTTGACGTAGAAGACGTATACCCCTCCCCCACCGGAGAGACCGGGGTTCAATCCCCGTGTGGAAGTGACACGGGGTTTTTGTTTTCCTCAGGTTGGTCAGATGCAGATCCTGAGGCAACAGATCGCCAACGAGTTGAACTACTCCTGCAAGTTTGACTCCAAACACCTCGCCGCTGCGCTGGAGAACCTCAACAAGTCAGTGTCCATCTGAGATGATGCGTAGAGAGACATGACGTTCTTATAAAGTCTTGTTATAAGACGTTATGAAGGGTCGTACATGTTTAATTGTTAATAAAGGATGATATAGCTGCAGGGTTTAAAAGTAAAGGGTTACTGTTCATTTGAAATGGGAAAGAGTGATTGTTGCTTGTCATGGAAGGGATGGCCGTTGTCATGAAAGGGATGGCCGTTGTCATGGAAGGGATGGCCGTTGTCATGGAAGGGATGGCCGTTGTCATGGAAGGGATGGCCGTTGTCATGGAAGGGATGGCCGTTGTCATGGAAGGGATGGCCGTTGTCATGGAAGGGATGGCCGTTGTCATGGAATTTCTTATCAGTAGACATGGAAAAGTCATAACATATATTTTTTTAACATACATGTTTCTACTAATTGGTCTTTTGACCAATCGGATCAGCTCTTTTACCACTAATTGATCTTTTGACCAATCGGATCAGCTCTTTTACCACTAATTGATATTTTGACCAATCGGATCAGCTCTTTTACCAGTAATTGGGCAAAAGATCAGAATTTGCTTGTATGTGTAAACTCAGCCTAAGAGAGTGAACCTGGTAAAGTAATGTTGCTGTAATAGTTTGTGTCTGTCATTTAAAGGGTGTGTTGAATAGTCAGGTGTCTGTTGTATCTACTGTAGGTCTCTACTGGCTGATATAGAAGCCCACTACCAGGACCCCAGCCTTCCATACCCCAAGGAGGACAACAACCTGCTGTATGAGATCACAGCCTCTCTGGAGGCAGCAGGCATTCACAACCCACTCAACAAGGTCTATTACTACTACTACTATTATTACTACTACTACTACTACTACTACTATTATTACTACTACTACTACTACAGGCATTCACAACCCACTCAACAAGGTCTATTACTACTACTACTACTATTATTACTACTACTACTACTACTACTACTACTACTACTACTACTACTACTACAGGCATTCACAAACCACTCAACAAGGTCTATTACTACTACTACTACTACTACTACTACTACTACTACTACAGGCATTCACAACCCACTCAACAAGGTCTATTACTACTACTACTACTACTACTACTACTACTACAGGCATTCACAACCCACTCAACAAGGTCTATTACTACTACTACTACTACTACTACTACTACTACTACTACTACTACAGGCATTCACAACCCATTTAACAAGGTCTATTACTACTACTACTACTACTACTACTACTATTATTACTACTACTACTACTACAGGCATTCACAACCCACTCAACAAGGTCTATTACTACTACTACTACTACTACTACTACTACTACTACTACTACTACTACTACTACTACAGGCATTCACAACCCACTCAACAAGGTCTATTACTACTACTACTACTACTACTACTACTACTACTACTACTACTACTACTACTACTACTACAGGCATTCACAACCCACTCAACAAGGTCTATTACTACTACTACTACTACTACTACTACTACTACTACTACTACTACAGGCATTCACAACCCATTCAACAAGGTCTATTACTACTACTACTACTACTACTACTACTACTACTACTACTACTACTACTACTACTACTACAGGCATTCACAACCCACTCAACAAGGTCTGGCTTCTAATTATTATTACTATTACTACTACTACTATTATTACTACTACTATTACTACTACTATTATTGCTACTACTATTACTAATAATGGTATTATTACTACTACTACTACTACTACTATTACTACTACTATATACTATTACTATTACTACTACTACTACTACTAATAATGGTATTATTACTGCAATTGCTATTACTATTATTACTACTACTACTACTACTATTAATAATGGTATTATTACTACTACTATTATTACTGCTACTATTATTAATACTAATATCACTGATACTACTACTACTACTACTGGTATTATTACTGCTAGTATTACTACTACTACTACTACTGGTATTATTACTAATAAAACTACTACTACTACTGGTATTATTACTACTACTACTACCACCACTTAACAAGGTACACTACATGACGGACACCGGACACTGTATGTGGACACCGGACTTGTCAGAAAGGTGGCATCCTATGACGGTGCCACGTTGAGTCACTGAGCTCTTCAGTAAGGCCATTCTACTGCCAATGTTTGTCTATGGAGATTGCATGGCTGTATTCTTGATTTTTTGTTTTCAAAGGTGGCCGAGGCCCATGTGCCAAGTTTCATTTTTAACGAGTTCAGGACATTCCTGTGAAGATCTGGATGAAGGCCTATTCATAAAAATATATTCATTCATTTTACCTTAAAGCCTTAGTGAAGTAAAATGTTTTGTATGATTTTGTACAACAGCTGATGAAACTAACCAGTTGATTGGAGTTGTTTGTTCATGTTGTAGATCCACATTACAACCAAGCAACTCCCTTCACCAGTTCTATATGTTGTAGATCTACATTACAACCAAGCAACTCCCTTCACCAGTTCTATATGTTGTAGATCTACATTACAACCACGCAACTCCCTTCACCTGTTCTATATGTTGTAGATCTACATTACAACCAAGCAACTCCCTTCACCAGTTCTATATGTTGTAGATCTACATAACCAAGCGCCTCCCTTACGTCACCTGTTCTATATGTTGTAGATCTACATCACAACCAAGCGTCTGCCTTACTTCCCTATCGTCAACTTCCTCTTCATCATCGCTCAGCTGCCTAAACTGCAGTACAGCAAAAACCAAGGTGAGTTATGGTCACTGGGGTTGGGTTGGCTGGCGGGTGACTGGGGTTGGGTTGGCTGGCAGGTGACTGGGGTTGGGTTGGCTGGCGAGTGACTGGGGTTGGGTTGGCTGGCAGGTGACTGGGGTTGGGTTGGCTGGCGGGTGACTGGGGTTGGGTTGGCTGGCGGGTGACTGGGGTTGGGTTGGCTGGCAGGTGACTGGGGTTGGGTTGGCTGGCAGGTGACTGGGGTTGGGTTGGCTGGCAGGTGACTGGGGTTGGGTTGGCTGGCAGGTGACTGGGGTTGGGTTGGCTGGCGGGTGACTGGGGTTGGGTTGGCTGGCAGGTGACTGGGGTTGGGTTGGCTGGCAGGTGACTGGGGTTGGGTTGGCTGGCGGGTGACTGGGGTTGGGTTGGCTGGCAGGTGACTGGGGTTGGCTGGCAGGTCACTGGGGTTGGGTTGGCTGGCGGGTGACTGGGGTTGGGTTGGCTGGCGGGTGACTGGGGTTGGGTTGGCTGGCGGGTGACTGGGGCTGGGTTGGCTGGCGGGTGACTGGGGTTGGGTTGGCTGGCGGGTGACTGGGGTTGGTTTGGCTGGCGGGTGACTGGGGTTGGGTTGGCTGGTGGGTGACTGGGGTTGGGTTGCCTGGCGGGTGACTGGGGTTGGGTTGCCTGGCGGGTGACTGGGGTTGGGTTGGCTGGCGGGTGACTGGGGTTGGGTGGGCTGGCAGGTGACTGGGGTTGGGTTGGCTGGCGGGTGACTGGGGTTGGGTTGGCTGGCGGGTGACTGGGGCTGGGTTGGCTGGCGGGTGACTGGGGTTGGGTTGGCTGGCGGGTGACTGGGGTTGGTTTGGCTGGCCGGCGGGTGACTGGGGTTGGGTTGGCTGGCGGGTGACTGGGGTTGGGTTGGCTGGCGGGTGACTGGGGTTGGTTTGGCTGGCGGGTGACTGGGGTTGGGTTGGCTGGCGGGTGACTGGGGTTGGGTTGCCTGGCGGGTGACTGGGGTTGGGTTGCCTGGCGGGTGACTGGGGTTGGGTGGGCTGGCGGGTGACTGGGGTTGGGTGGGCTGGCAGGTGACTGGGGTTGGGTGGGCTGGCGGGTGACTGGGGCTGGGTTGGCTGGCGGGTGACTGGGGTTGGGTTGGCTGGCGGGTGACTGGGGTTGGGTTGGCTGGCGGGTGACTGGGGTTGGGTTGCCTGGCGGGTGACTGGGGTTGGGTTGGCTGGCGGGTGACTGGGGTTGGGTTGGCTGGCGGGTGACTGGGGTTGGGTGGGCTGGCAGGTGACTGGGGTTGGGTTGGCTGGCGGGTGACTGGGGTTGGGTTGGCTGGCAGGTGACTGGGGTTGGGTTGGCTGGCAGGTGACTGGGGTTGGGTTGGCTGGCAGGTGACTGGGGTTGGCTGGCAGGTGACTGGGGTTGGCTGGCAGGTGACTGGGGTTGGCTGGCAGGTGACTGGGGTTGGGTTGGCTGGCAGGTGACTGGGGTTGGGTTGGCTGGCAGGTGACTGGGGTTGGGTTGGCTGGCAGGTGACTGGGGTTGGGTTGGCTGGCAGGTGACTGGGGTTGGACCAGTTCTTGAGGTAGCGGGTGGGAGGTGGGTGCGCGCGGGGTGCAGTATGAAAATGCTGTGGGATGAAGAAATCAGTCCTGTGCAGATCTCTAGTGCCAGGCACACCAGTTTGTCAAGAACTGCAATGCTGCTGGGTTTTTCACACTCAAAAAAAAGAGGTATATTTTATAATCTGTAAAAATAAGTAATCCCACAAAAAATGTCATTCAAAAAATGTAATCTCTGGTCCTGATCCATGTTGAGTGTGTCCCACCGTGTGATTGGCTGGTCCTGATCCATGTTGAGTGTGTCCCACCATGTGATTGGCTGGTCCTGACCCATGTTGAGTGTGTCCCACCATGTGATTGGCTGGTTGTGACCCATGTTGAGCGTGTCCCACCATGTGATTGGCTAGTCCTGACCCATGTTGAATGTGTCCACCATATGATTGGCTGGTCCTGACCCATGTTGAGCGTGTCCCACCATGTGATTGGCTGGTCCTGACCCATGTTGAGCGTGTCCCACCATGTGATTGGCTGGTCCTGACCCATGTTGAGCGTGTGTCCCCACCATGTGATTGGCCGGTCCTGATCATATTGAGCGTGTCCCACCATATGATTTGCCGGTCCTGACCCATGTTGAGCGTGTCCCACCATGTGATTGGCTGGTCCTGACCCATGTTGAGCGTGTCCCACCATGTGATTGGCTGGTCCTGACCCATGTTGAGCGTGTGTCCCCACCATGTGATTGGCCGGTCCTGATCATGTTGAGCGTGTCCCACCATGTGATTGGCCGGTCCTGACCCCATGTTGAGCGTGTCCCACCATGTGATTGGCCGGTCCTGATCATATTGAGCGTGTCCCACCATGTGATTGGCCGGTCCTGATCATATTGAGCGTGTCCCACCATATGATTTGCCGGTCCTGACCCATGTTGAGCGTGTCCCACCATGTGATTGGCTGTATTCTCCTATTTGTCCAGGGATGACGTGCAGGAAAGCCACCGACCCGGTAGACTGGTCTCCTCTGGTTCTCGGCCTTCTCACTCTACTCAAACAGTTCCACTCCAGATACACAGAGCAGTTCCTGGCTCTCATTGGCCAAGTCATACGCTCTGTCATGGAACAGTGCACCAGGTACGTGTCCTTTGATTGATTGATTCGATTGGATTTTTTTTAATCTGCCAGTTTAAAAACCTCACAAACACACATTAATTTTAAGAACGTGACAGTGATATCACAGTAAACTCAGATTTATTTATATACAATACATGTAGTGCTTGTGTTGTAACGTTGCCCAAGGCTGCTATTTCAAACAGCTCCAAACGTTATCTATATAGATCTAATCTGTATAAATACAATTTGAATGAAAAAATGTAAGTACATTTTATGGATCACTGTGTTATTATATGTGGATTATATTCTTCTTCAAATTCAATGAAATTGAGATTTTGGGTAAATCATTATTTTACAGTCAGAAGATCCCGGACATGCCGTCTGATGTGGTGGGAGCTCTGATGTTTCTGGAAGATTACGTACGCTACACCAAACTGCCTCGCAAGGTAGGATTAGGATTAGGATTAGGATTAGGATTGGGATTAGGATTGGGATTAGGATTAGATTAGGATTGGATTAGATTAGGATTCGATTAGCTTAGGATTCGATTAGATTAGGATTAGAATTTAATTAGATTAGGATCAGATTAGGATTAGATTTGGATTAGATTAGGATTAGATTAGAATTGGATTAGGATTAGATTAGGATTAGCAACAACACCAATGAAAAAAAAAATGCTATTGATATTTATCTGGAATATTATATTTTACATGCGTATAATAATCTGTTGTTGTTTTTCTGTCTTTAAAGGTGGCCGAGGCCCACGTGCCAAGTTTCATCTTCGACGAGTTCAGGACAGTCCTGTGAAAATCTGGATAAAGGCCTCTTCCTTTAACTTTCTGTTGATTCATTCATTTTGACTTTAATTAATCTCTTGGTTACGTAATGACCTTTAATGTGCTAATGCTTTAGTAACACTGTAAATAGTTTAATGGTTTTTAATAACATCACGTGCTACTAACTTTGGTATAATGTCACTGTGGTAATATGTCATTAATTAAATACAAAATAAGCTTTGAATAAATCTAATGGTATATCATTTTGTTGATTTTTTTTTTTTTTTTAATTTTTTAATTTCATATTACAGAACTTTTTAAAAACATTTTAAAATCCAAGCAATTTACAGTAGTTTGGGTGTCTTTTATTTTGAAGGAATGTCTGGCTGGACTTCCTCCTCCTTCAATGAGACTGGATTCATTGGTCCAGATCTTGCCCGACTACATGAGCAGGTGTTGCATCGACCAATGGTTGCGTGCCATGTCATAGACTGACCCGCCGAGCACCACATTGCTGATACGTTAACTACCTATCCAGGTATCATATGATGTGGTTAGCTGATACGTTAACTACCTATCTAGGTATCATATGATGTGGTTAACTACCTATCCAGGTATCAGATGATGTGGTTAGCTGATAGGTTAACTACCTATCTAGGTATCAGATGATGTGGTTAGCTGATAGGTTAACTACCTATCTAGGTATCAGATGATGTGGTTAGCTGATAGGTTAACTACCTATCCAGGTATCAGATGATGTGGTTAGCTGATAGGTTAACTACCTATCCAGGTATCAGATGATGTGGTTAGCTGATAGGTTAACTACCTATCTAGGTATCAGATGATGTGGTTAGCTGATAGGTTAACTACCTATCCAGGTATCAGATGATGTGGTTAGCTGATAGGTTAACTACCTATCCAGGTATCAGATGATGTGGTTAGCTGATAGGTTAACTACCTATCCAGGTATCAGATGATGTGGTTAGCTGATAGGTTAACTACCTATCTAGGTATCAGATGATGTGGTTAGCTGATAGGTTAACTACCTATCCAGGTATCAGATGATGTGGTTAGCTGATAGGTTAACTACCTATCTAGGTATCATATGATGTGGTTAACTACCTATCCAGGTATCAGATGATGTGGTTAGCTGATAGGTTAACTACCTATCTAGGTATCATATGATGTGGTTAGCTGATAGGTTAACTACCTATCCAGGTATCAGATGATGTGGTTAGCTGATAGGTTAACTACCTATCCAGGTATCAGATGATGTGGTTAGCTGATAGGTTAACTACCTATCCAGGTATCAGATGATGTGGTTAGCTGATAGGTTAACTACCTATCCAGGTATCAGATGATGTGGTTAGCTGATAGGTTAACTACCTATCCAGGTATCAGATGATGTGGTTAGCTGATAGGTTAACTACCTATCTAGGTATCAGATGATGTGGTTAGCTGATAGGTTAACTACCTATCCAGGTATCAGATGATGTGGTTAGCTGATACGTTAACTACCTATCTAGGTATCATATGATGTGGTTAACTACCTATCCAGGTATCAGATGATGTGGTTAGCTGATAGGTTAACTACCTATCCAGGTATCAGATGATGTGGTTAGCTGATAGGTTAACTACCTATCCAGGTATCAGATGATGTGGTTAGCTGATAGGTTAACTACCTATCCAGGTATCAGATGATGTGGTTAGCTGATAGGTTAACTACCTATCCAGGTATCAGATGATGTGGTTAGCTGATAGGTTAACTACCTATCCAGGTATCAGATGATGTGGTTAGCTGATAGGTTAACTACCTATCCAGGTATCAGATGATGTGGTTAGCTGATAGGTTAACTACCTATCCAGGTATCAGATGATGTGGTTAGCTGATAGGTTAACTACCTATCCAGGTATCAGATGATGTGGTTAGCTGATAAGTTAACTACCTATCCAGGCGTTGTAAGATCTGGTGTACGTCTGCAACGTCTGAGCAGAGGAACACGACCAATGGTTGCGTGCCACGTCAAAAAACTATAGCAACCACATTCCTATATCATATAATGTGGATCCTAATAGATTCCTAATCATACTATAGCTGGTGTGACATTCTGTATAACCTGTCTGACTGAACACCGACTGCTTCAGGTATAATAGCTTCCTCCCCTTACTATGTACTGACAGCAGAGATAGTTTAGAATGACCTGTCAGCTAGAGATGTTTCTCTGCACCTGCACACACTGATCTCTCTCTCTGCCTCTCTCACGCTCCCGTCCTCTCTCTGCCTCTCACCCCCCCGTCCTCTCTCTCTGCCTCTCACCCTCCCATCCTCTCTCTGCCTCTCTCATGCTCCCATCCTCTCTCTGCCTCTCTCACGCTCCCATCCTCTGTCTGCCTCTCACACTCCACTCCTGTCCTCTCTCTCTGCCTCTCATCCTCCCGTCCTCTCTCATGCTCCCATCCTCTCTGCCTCTCTCACGCTCCCATCCTCTGTCTGCCTATCACACTCCACTCCCGTCCTCTCTCTCTGCCTCTCACCCTCCGGAATCTCTCTCTGCCTCTCTCACGCTCCCATCCTCTCTCATGCTCCCATCCTCTCTCTGCCTCTCTCACGCTCCCATCCTCTCTCACGCTCCCATCCTCTCTCACGCTCCCATCCACTCTCACGCTCCCATCCACTCTCACGCTCCCATCCTCTCTCACGCTCCCATCCTCTCTCACGCTCCCATCCTCTCTCTGCCTCTCTCACGCTCCCATCCTCTCTCACGCTCCCATCCTCTCTCACGCTCCCATATACTCTCACGCTCCCATCCTCTCTCACGCTCCCATCCACTCTCACGCTCCCATCCACTCTCACGCTCCCATCCTCTCTCACGCTCCCATCCTCTCTCACGCTCCCATCCTCTCTCACGCTCCCATCCTCTCTCACGCTCCCATATACTCTCACGCTCCCATCCTCTCTCACGCTCCCATCCTCTCTCTGCCTCGCTCACGCTCCCATCCTCTCTCACGCTCCCATCCTCTCTCACGCTCCCATATACTCTCACGCTCCCATCCTCTCTCACGCTCCCATCCACTCTCACGCTCCCATCCACTCTCACGCTCCCATCCTCTCTCACGCTCCCATCCTCTCTCACGCTCCCATCCTCTCTCACGCTCCCATCCTCTCTCACGCTCCCATCCTCTCTCACGCTCCCATCCACTCTCACGCTCCCATCCACTCTCACGCTCCCATCCTCTCTCACGCTCCCATCCACTCTCACGCTCCCATCCTCTCTCACGCTCCCATCCACTCTCATGCTCCCATCCACTCTCACGCTCCCATCCTCTGTCTGCCTCTCACACTCCACTCCTGTCCTCTCTCTCTGCTTCTCACACTCCCATCCTCTCTCTCCTCTCATGCTCCCGTCCTTTCTTGCTCTCCTCTCACATGCTCCCATCCTCTCTCTCTCTGCTTCTCTTTCTCCTCCGACGGAGAGCTTACACTAAGTCCAGGCTGATAGCAATGAACCTGCTGCTACACATTCTGTGTCTTGGCTGATTGCTAACCATGGTGCAAGGGTGGTAGAGAAAGAGGGGGAGGGCTTGCCTGACACTTTCTGGATATCACTGCACCCTTTAATTCCAGCAACATTGATGAATATTGCTCTTTATTGTTATTAATCATTTTAGAATGTGCATCAGGTATATACATTTGGGGTGGCAGGTAACCTAGTGGTTAGAGCGTTGGGCCAGTAACCGAAAGGTTGCTGGATTGAATCCCTGAGCTGACAAGGTAAAAATCTGTCGTTCTGCCCCTGAACAAGGCAGTTAACCCACTGTTCCCCGGTAGGCCGTCATTGTAAATAAGAATTTGTTCTTAACTGACTTGACTAGTTAAATAAAAGGTTAAATAAATTACAAATATATAATAAAAAATCTAATGCAACAGTAACGCCACATTATGTATAGATATACAATTTCTAGAAGTTATATTCCTCATCTTAATGATACATTATGTATAGATATACAATTTCTAGAAGTTATATTCCTCATCTTAATGATACATTATGTATAGATATACAATTTCTAGAAGTTATATTCCTCATCTTAATGATACATTATGTATAGATATACAATTTCTAGAAGTCATATTCCTCATCTTAATGACACATTATGAGTTGAGATTTGGAAGGATGGCTTTGAGATTAGACCACATCGGTTAATGTAGCCCCATCACAGGCCCCTGAGCCTGTGCAGGGAAGTATTTTGGAGTGGACTGTGATTGAATAAGTATGATTAATATATATATATATATATATGTTTTTTTAGTTGACGTGTTTTATTTTGTATGATATCGTTTTCCCTCTTTCCATTAAATGTTTCAAAAAACATTTTATATTCAATACCCCGTCCAGCTGGTGGCGGTAATGCACCATTAACATTGGATGCCGACCGCTGTTAAACCCCATCGAAGAAGAAGATGAGAAACCGGAAAAGGTAGCAACAACAAACTTTTCCCGGTAATTTTATGCAGCTAAAGTTGTTTAGTATTTTCTCTTATTTAGGCACCAACACATTAAAGAACACGTCTACAACCAGTATATCACATCCCAGCGAGGAAAGTCGTGAGGTTAGCGAGCTAGTTATTGGCATGCTTGCGCAGCCGTAGTTAGTGATTTTAACGTAACGTTAGCCGGCTAGCCAGATATCAACATACATAGCTGGTCAGTGCACTTGTTGGTGATACGTGGATTCAACCTGAAGGTAGCTACAGATAACTTGTTTTGTGACCGTATGCAGGTTATTATTCTAACCTTGCTCTAACGTTAACTCAACTAATCAAGGTCTTGGTGAACATCTGAATCAGGTGTGTTTTGAGCAGGGCTGGAACAAAAACCTGCACACCAGTTCTCCAGGGGTTAGGGTTGGACATCCTGGCATCTGCTCCAATATACCGATGGTGGCTTGATCCATTATAACTATGTCCCTGTGTTTTGGTTGATTCATTATAACTAGGACCCTGTGTTTTGGGTAACAATGTTGATTCATTATAACTAGGTCCCTGTGTTTTGGTTAATCATGTTGATTCATTATAACTAGGACCCTGTGTTTTGGTTGATTCATTATAACTAGGACCCTGTGTTTTGGGTAACAATGTTGATTCATTATAACTAGGTCCCTGTGTTTTGGTTAATCATGTTGATACATTATAACTAGGACCCTGTGTTTTGGTTGATTCATTATAACTAGGACCCTGTGTTTTGGGTAACAATGTTGATTCATTATAACTAGGACCCTGTGTTTTGGTTAATCATGTTGATTCATTATAACTAGGACCCTGTGTTTTGGTTAATCGTGTTGATCCATTATAACTAGGTCCCTGTGTTTTGGTTAATCATGTTGATTCATTATAACTAGGACCCTGTGTTTTGGTTTAATCATGTTGATTCATTATAACTAGGACCCTGTGTTTCGGTTGATTCATTATAACTAGGACCCTGTGTTTTGGTTAATCATGTTGATTCATTATAACTAGGTCCCTGTGTTTTGGGTAATCATGTTGATTCATTATAACTAGGTCCCTGTGTTTTGGTTAATCATGTTGATTCATTATAACTAGGACCCTGTGTTTTGGTTGATTCATTATAACTAGGACCCTGTGTTTTGGTTAATCATGTTGATTCATTATAACTAGGACCCTGTGTTTTGGTTAATCGTGTTGATTCATTATAACTAGGTCCCTGTGTTTTGGTTAATCGTGTTGATTCATTATAACTAGGACCCTGTGTTTTGGTTGATTCATTATAACTAGGACCCTGTGTTTTGGTTAATCATGTTGATTCATTATAACTAGGACCCTGTGTTTTGGGTAATCATGTTGATTCATTATAACTAGGACCCTGTGTTTTGGGTAATCATGTTGATTCATTATAACTAGGTCCCTGTGTTTTGGTTAATCATGTTGATTCATTATAACTAGGACCCTGTGTTTTGGTTGATTCATTATAACTAGGACCCTGTGTTTTGGTTAATCATGTTGATTCATTATAACTAGGACCCTGTGTTTTGGTTAATCGTGTTGATTCATTATAACTAGGTCCCTGTGTTTTGGTTAATCGTGTTGATTCATTATAACTAGGACCCTGTGTTTTGGTTGATTCATTATAACTAGGACCCTGTGTTTTGGTTAATCATGTTGATTCATTATAACTAGGACCCTGTGTTTTGGGTAATCATGTTGATTCATTATAACTAGGACCCTGTGTTTTGGGTAATCATGTTGATTCATTATAACTAGGTCCCTGTGTTTTGGTTAATCATGTTGATTCATTATAACTAGGACCCTGTGTTTTGGTTGATTCATTATAACTAGGACCCTGTGTTTTGGTTAATCATGTCACATGACCTGGAATTTAACCTTTTTTTATTTTAAACCTTTTCTAGAAATTTGAATTAGAACAAAAATGAAAGCAATTGTCTGAGGATGTTTCCGGACCATCTGACATGAAAAGAAAGAGGACCGTTTTATGAAAAATCTTTTAAATAAAGGTTAAAAACCCAATGTCATGTGATCAAACACGATTAACCAAAACACAGGGCCTTAATATTCTAACAACTTACATCTCTTGTTTCAGATACTTTCATGTTTTAGATGTCAACATGTCCTTGAGTGCAGTCCACTCCACACTGTCTAGTCTGAAAACATGTCAGACAGATATTGGAACAGGGATGGACATTGTGACAGACGTGGCTCTGGACGTGGCAGAAACAGCAGGTAGGTTAATAGCACATCTCTATCAGAGAGACACTTTACTGTGCTGATAATATCTTTGTCGAATCCTTCTCACTGGACAGGCTCTTTGTGTATATATAGTCAATGGGACTGACTGATGTCACTAGGAAGTGGAGCGGTACACACAAGGATGTAACTTGAGGATTTTGGTATATTGACATTTTTACTAGCCCAAGTCAAAAATCTGTTCCGTGCGATATTTGAAAATATTAAATCTCGCTAGCCAGCGGGCTAGTTGGACACATTTTCTACTAGCCCGGTCTGAAAAGCACTAGCCAGCGGGCTAGTTGGACACATTTTCTACTAGCTCGGTCTGAAAAGCACTAGCCAGCGGGCTAGTTGGACACATTTTCTACTGGCCCGGTCTGAAAAGCACTAGCCAGCGGGCTAGTTGGACACATTTTCTACTAGCCCGGTCTGAAAAGCACTAGCCAGCGGTCTAGTTGGACACATTTTCTACTATCCTGGTCTGAAAAGCACTAGCCAGCGGGCTAGTTGGACACATTTTCTACTAGCTCGGTCTGAAAAGCACTAGCCAGCGGGCTAGTTAGACACATTTTCTACTAGCCCGGTCTGAAAAGCACTAGCCAGCGGGCTAGTTGGACACATTTTCTACTAGCCCGGTCTGAAAAGCACTAGCCAGCGGGATAGCTTCATTTTCATCCCTGGGTACACAGCTGTCAATCTCCTGTACAATTGTCCAGTTCAAGTACTTCAAATTTTTTGTATTTTGAGTAACTCTGTGCTTCGTAGAAATCTGAAAAGACAGAGAGCGATGGCATTCTACCATCTGGAAGCTTGTGTCACCATAACAACAGTATACAGAGCTATGGGATGCTGTCTACCATCTGGAAGCTTGTGTCACCATAACAACAGTATACAGAGCTATGGAATGCTGTCTACCATCTGGAAGCTTGTGTCACCATAACAACAGTATACAGAGCTATGGGATGCTGTCTACCATCTGGAAGCTTGTGTCACCATAACAACAGTATACAGAGCTATGGAATGCTGTCTATCATTTGGAAGCTTGTGTCACCATAACAACAGTAAACAGAGCTATGGAATGCTGTCTATCATTTGGAAGCTTGTGTCACCATAACAACAGTATACAGAGCTATGGAATGCTGTCTATCTGGAAGCTTGTGTCACCATAACAACAGTACACAGACCTATGGAATGCTGTCTACCATTTGGAAGCTTGTGTCACCATAACAACAGTACACAGACCTATGGAATGCTGTCTATCTGGAAGCTTGTGTCTCCATAACAACAGTAAAGAAGATTTGAATGATTTTGTATTATGATGATTATTACAGGAACTGAGAATGATGCGGTCCTGAAGAAGCTGGAGGGGATGATGCTGGAGTGTGCCAAACTGGACCAGGAGATCAACTGTTTCGTTGAGGTGGTGAACTGTGTCACTGCGGAGGTGAGTAGGGAACTACAGGGGTCAAAGTTCTCCTTCATTGTGACCGGTTTTCCGTCGGATGGATTCTGGCGGTCAGTGTAGATCAGGGGTGTCAAAGTCAAATGGACGGAGGGCCAAATAAAAAATTTAGCTACAAGCCGAGGGCCGGACTGTTCGAATGTTCATTGAAAATTTTTTAAATGACGCATATAGTCTAGTGAACCTAATTGAACCTACTGAAAACCTAACAAATATATTCCAATATGATCAGATAAATAAAGCAATATTTTCTTATGGCTCTGTCAGTAATCTTTAATTTTCAACAGACACAAAAGACAAATTTCCTTTATATAAAAATCCCCATAACATGAACATTAAATGAAAGAAACCGGTATTCAAGGCACCATCAGTAGCCTATATTTTCTATTTTAGCAAAAGTGGGCTAAATTTACTTCAAAGAAAAAAACAATAATAGCAATTTTCTATCATCCACTCAACTGAAATATTTTTAAAATATAATTGGATTGAAATACAATAAAATAAAGTGCAAAAATCTATTAATCAAAAACAACACTTTGTTTAAGGAGAAGTAACATGCAGTGAAAACAAATATTAAACTTTAACTTTTAAACTTGAACTGAGTAAAAACTCTAAATATGTGATTGCACAGTAATGTTCACTTGTTTGAGGTTGAGGGTGATACTTGGTGGTGTCCCATCTTTTCCACAAGTTCATCAATGTTCGGGGTAAGGCTCTGAGCTGAGGAAATCCTCAGAATTGAGTGGAGGTGTTCAGCAGTAAGTCGACTTCTGTGTGATGTTTTGTTCAGGTTCATCAAAGAAAACAGTTGTTCACACAGGTATGTGCTGCCAAACATAGACAACGTTTGAGCAGCCTGGATGCGCAGCTGGGGCATTGTGTCGGGGAGGAAACGGGCGAACTCCGCAGCACCCACTGCCGCATATTTTGCCCTCAGTGCATCATTGCATTGGAGGTCAATCAACTCCATTTGGAGGTTTGGTGGTGAGCTTTCCACGTCAACAGCAAATGGGTTACCGAGCAGTTCCAACCTGCTTTTTTGTGCTTCAAAGTCAGCAAATCGGCGTCGAAAGTCAGCGGCAAGCATACCTATTTTATCAGCCAACTGTGCGCTCGGGAACGCACTGGTAGAGAGCTTCTCTTTCATGGTCTGGCAGCTGGGAAAGTGGCTCAAATTTTCTTTCCGCATCTGCGTCTCCCACAGAGTCAGTTTGGTTTTAAATGCCTTCACTGTACTGTACATATCAGAGATGACATGATCCCGACCCTGCAGCTGCAAGTTCATTGCATTCAGATGACTCGTAATGTCACACAGAAAAGCCATTTCACACAGAAACATTTCGTCTCGGAGTTGTGTTGTGTCTTTCCCTTTGCTGTCCAAGAACAGACAAATCTCCTCACGAAGCTCGAAACATCTTTGAAGCACCTTTCCCTGGCTTAGCCATCGCACCTCTGTGTGAT
Organism: Salvelinus alpinus; assembly: GCF_045679555.1. Classification (NCBI taxonomy): domain Eukaryota; kingdom Metazoa; phylum Chordata; class Actinopteri; order Salmoniformes; family Salmonidae; genus Salvelinus; species Salvelinus alpinus. The sequence continues at coordinate 10,353,276 of NC_092089.1, read as the reverse complement.
AAGGCAAATCACCATGCTCCGTTTCTAACTCCGTCAGAAATGCCTTGAACTGGCGGTGATTCAAACCTTTGGCTCTGATAAAGTTAACTGTGCGCGTGATGATGCTCATTACATGCTCCATTTTCAAGGCTTTACCGCACAACGCTTCCTGGTGTATGATACAATGATAAGCTGTCAGCTCACCTGTCGCGTTTTCCTCTTGCATCTTTTCCCGTATCTTCGCCACCAGTCCGCTCCTGTGTCCACACATCGCAGGTGCTCCGTCGGTTGTCAAACCCACGAGTTTTTCCCAAGGCAGCTCCATCTCATTTACACATCTTGACACCTCTTCATACAAATCATGCCCCGTAGTTGTGCCATGCATAGGACGTAAAGCCAAAAACTCCTCTGTCACGCTTAGGCTGGAGTCCACTCCGCGGATGAAAATTGACAACTGGGCAATGTCAGAAATGTCGGTGCTCTCATCCACAGCCAAGGAATATGCAATGAAATCTTTTCCCTTTTTCACAAGCTGCTCTTTTAGATTGATGGACAACTGGTCTACTCTCTCGGCAATGGTGTTTCTGCTCAGACTCACATTTAAAAAGAGTTGCCTTTTTTCTGGGCAAACTTCGTCACAAACTTTAATCATGCAGTTTTTGATGAAATCCCCCTCCGTAAATGGCCGGGCTGATTTAGCGATCTCTTCTGCCAAAATAAAACTGGCCTTGACAGCAGCCTGGCCTTGTGATTTGGCTTTTTTGAACAGAGCCTGTCGAGATTTGAGGCCTCGTTTTAATTCCTCTGCCTTTTGTAGCCTTTGTTCCATGTCCATATTCTTGTTTTTGTCCGCGTGTTTCGTTTCATAATGTCGTCTCAGATTATACTCTTTCAGTACCGCCACACTTTCTCCACACAGAAGACACACAGGTTTTCCAGCTACCTCCGTGAACATATACTCCGACTCCCACCTTGTTTGAAACCCCCGGTTCTCAGTGTCCACCTTCCGTTTTGCCATTTTTGATGGGTATCTGAAAGTTAATTTTACTGTGATGCTGACGACTGCTGTGCCAATAAATATTGAAATGAAGCAGCCTACTGCTCGGTGCGTCACCGTTGCATTGTGGGAAATGTAGTATTGGTGCGTGTAAAAGATCTGCGGGCTGCCGGCTTGCTGCGGTCTGCGGGCCGGTTCTAATAATAAATCAAGATCATCCCAGGGGCCGTAAAAAACCTTCTCGCGGGCCGGATGTGGCCCGCGGGCCTTGACTCTGACATATATGGTGTAGATCCTCAAACGACAACGTGTATCTGTAGCTGTTGGATAAGGAATTAAAATCCTCTACATTATCACTCAGAATGTCACTTTCCAGTGATACTAGTCATGTAATGGTGTTATTATACTAAACCAGACATTTAACTAGTCATGTAATGGTGTTATTAAACTAAACCAGACATTTAACTAGTCATGTAATGGTGTTATACTAAACCAGACATTTAACTAGTCATGTAATGGTGTTATTAAACTAAACCAGACATTTAACTAGTCATGTAATGGTGTTATACTAAACCAGACATTTAACTAGTCCTGTAATGGTGTTATTAAACTAAACCAGACATTTAACTAGTCATGTAATGGTGTTATACTAAACCAGACATTTAACTAGTCATGTAATGGTGTTATTAAACTAAACCAGACATTTAACTAGTCATGTAATGGTGTTATACTAAACCAGACATTTAACTAGTCCTGTAATGGTGTTATTAAACTAAACCAGACATTTAACTAGTCATGTAATGGTGTTATACTAAACCAGACATTTAACTAGTCATGTAATGGTGTTATTAAACTAAACCAGACATTTAACTAGTCATGTAATGGTGTTATACTAAACCAGACATTTAACTAGTCCTGTAATGGTGTTATTAAACTAAACCAGACTTAACTAGTCATGTAATGGTATTATTATACTAAATTAGACATTTAACTAGTCATGTAATGGTGTTATTATACTAAACCAGACATTTAACTAGTCATGTAATGGTGTTATTATACTAAACCAGACATTTAACTAGTCATGTAATGGTGTTATTATACTAAACCAGACATTTAACTAGTCATGTAATGGTGTTATTATACTAAACCAGACATTTAACTAGTCATGTAATGGTATTATTATACTAAATTAGACATTTACCTAGTCATGTAATGGTGTTATTAAACCAGACCAGCCCATAGAACAATGTAGGAGTAAATAAATTGGTTACATTTCTTTAAATTGACAATTCTGTGAACTGTCTTGTGCAAGTTTTGAATTTATATAATACCTGTTAGCAAAGGTGTTAGCTGGAGATGACGTGCAGGAGCATGCTGGGATTTGTAGTTTTGCATGTCTACTTTGCTGCTAATTAGCATTTTCAAATCTGAGAGTAAATAGAGCCAAATATTTTGATAAAAGTCACCTTGTCCTAGAGAGATTTACATGGTTATCAAAATGTCACGCCAGGGTAAGTCTTCACGAAACACAGCCCTTATTTTAAACGATTGGGAAAAATGAATGGTGGAAAAAAGATTGGAATCATTTCCCTGTTTGAACGCTAGGTTTTATGGGTATGATGACACCTCCACGGTGGGGCTCTATAAAACCCAGGTCGTATTCATTTGGCACCAAACTTATCAAAGCCGTCTGAAACAGGGAGGGACTAACTGATCATGTCCAATATGAAACGCGTTTTTTTTTCATTGCAAAGCTTTTTGCTACAGTTTGCACTAATGAATATGACCCCATCGCCTGTCTTCCCCCATCGCCTGTCTTCCCCCGTCGCCTGTCTTCCCCCGTCGCCTGTCTTCCCCCGTCGCCTGTCTTCCCCCGTCGCCTGTCTTCCCCCGTCGCCTGTCTTCCCCCGTCGCCTGTCTTCCCCCGTCGCCTGTCTTCCCCCGTCGCCTGTCTTCCCCCATCGCCTGTCTTCCCCCATCGCCTGTCTTCCCCCATCGCCTGTCTGCCCCCATCGCCTGTCTTCCCCCATCGCCTGTCTTCCCCCATCGCCTGTCTTCCCCCATCGCCTGTCTTCCCCCATCGCCTGTCTTCCCGCATCGCCTGTCTTCCCCCGGCGCCTGTCTTCCCCCGGCGCCTGTCTTCCCCCGGCGCCTGTCTTCCCCCGGCGCCCGTCTTCCCCCGGCGCCCGTCTTCCCCCGGCGCCCGTCTTCCCCCGGCGCCCGTCTCCCCCCCCAGCGTCCCCCCCCGGCGCCCGTCTCCCCCCCCGGCGCCCGTCTCCCCCCCGGCGCCCGTCTCCCCCCCCGGCGCCCGTCTCCCCCCCCGGCGCCCGTCTCCCCCCCCGGCGCCCGTCTCCCCCCCCGGCGCCCGTCTCCCCCCCCCCGGCGCCCGTCTCCCCCCCCCCGGCGCCCGTCTCCCCCCCGCGCCCGTCTCCCCCCCCCCGGCGCCCGTCTGCCCCCCCGGCGCCCGTCTCCCCCCCGGCGCCCGTCTGCCCCCCCGGCGCCCGTCTCCCCCCCCCCGGCGCCCGTCTGCCCCCCCGGCGCCCGTCTCCCCCCATCACCTGTCTGATGATACCTGCCTCCTGTTCTCCAGGTGAGGAACCAGGAGCCCGAGGCCATGTTCAGACTGAAGTCTCTGGTGAAGGACAAGTTCACTGAGAGACACGGCAGACTGTCTGAGGGAGAGCTACAGAACCACGTCAAGCTGGTCAGCTTTAAGGAGAACGTCAGAAACGCACTCAAAACAGGTGAGGCACACACACACACACACACACACACACACACACACACACACACACACACACACACACTAGTTGTATGTAGACTAGAGACTAGCAGCATGTCCCACATGGTGACTGGTAAACCTGTCTTGTGTGTATGTTCTGTCTCCGTCAGTGAACCCTGAGGCAGCAGAGAATATGGAGGAGGAGCTGGATGAGGACATTGCTGTGACGCAGAGTGAGGTTAACTTCACCTGTCCCCTCACTCAGGTTGGTCTCTCTCTCCTCCTGTCAGTATCTAACCTGTCCCCTCACTCAGGTTGGTCTCTCTCTCCTCCTGTCAGTAGCTAACCTGTCCCATCACTCAGGTTGGTCTCTCTCCTGTCAGTATCTAACCTGTCCCCTCACTCAGGTTGGTCTCTCTCCTCCTGTCAGTATCTAACCTGTCCCCTCACTCAGGTTGGTCTCTCTCTCCTCCTGTCAGTATCTAACCTGTCCCCTCACTCAGGTTGGTCTCTCTCTCCTCCTGTCAGTATCTAACCTGCCCCCTCACTCAGGTTGGTCTCTCTCTCCTCCTGTCAGTATCTAACCTGTCCCCTCACTCAGGTTGGTCTCTCTCCCCTCCTGTCAGTATCTAACCTGCCCCCTCACTCAGGTTGGTCTCTCTCTCCTCCTGTCAGTATCTAACCTGTCCCCTCACTCAGGTTGGTCTCCCTCTCCTCCTGTCAGTATCTAACCTGTCCCCTCACTCAGGTTGGTCTCTCTCTCCTCCTGTCAGTATCTAACCTGTCCCCTCACTCAGGTTGGTCTCTCTCTCCTCCTGTCAGTATCTAACCTGTCCCCTCACTCAGGTTGGTCTCTCTCTCCTCCTGTCAGTATCTAACCTGTCCCCTCACTCAGGTTGGTCTCTCTCTCCTCCTGTCAGTATCTAACCTGTCCCCTCACTCAGGTTGGTCTCTCTCTCCTCCTGTCAGTATCTAACCTGTCCCCTCACTCAGGTTGGTCTCTCTCTCCTCCTGTCAGTATCTAACCTGTCCCCTCACTCAGGTTGGTCTCTCTCTCCTCCTGTCAGTATCTAACCTGTCCCCTCACTCAGGTTGGTCTCTCTCTCCTCCTGTCAGTATCTAACCTGTCCCCTCACTCAGGTTGGTCTCTCTCTCCTCCTGTCAGTATCTAACCTGTCCCCTCACTCAGGTTGGTCTCTCTCCTCCTGTCAGTATCTAACCTGTCCCCTCACTCAGGTTGGTCTCTCTCTTCCTGTCAGTATCTAACCTGTCCCCTCACTCAGGTTGGTCTCTCTCCTCCTGTCAGTATCTAACCTGTCCCCTCACTCAGGTTGGTCTCCCTCTCCTCTTGTCAGTATCTAACCTGTCCCCTCACTCAGGTTGGTCTCTCTCTCCTCCTGTCAGTGTCTAACCTGTCCCCTCACTCAGGTTGGTCTCTCTCTCCTCCTGTCAGTGTCTAACCTGTCCCCTCACTCAGGTTGGTCTCTCTCTCCTCCTGTCAGTATCTAACCTGTCCCCTCACTCAGGTTGGTCTCTCTCTCAACCTGTCAGTATCTAACCTGTCCCCTCACTCAGGTTGGTCTCTCTCTCCTCCTGTCAGTATCTAACCTGTCCCCTCACTCAGGTTGATCTCTCTCTCCTCCTGTCAGTATCTAACCTGTCCCCTCACTCAGGTTGGTCTCTCTCCTCCTGTCAGTATCTAACCTGTCCCCTCACTCAGGTTGGTCTCTCTCCTCCTGTCAGTATCTAACCTGTCCCCTCACTCAGGTTGGTCTCTCTCCTCCTGTCAGTATCTAACCTGTCCCCTCACTCAGGTTGGTCTCTCTCTCCTCCTGTAAGTATCTAACCTGTCCCCTCACTCAGGTTGGTCTCTCTCTCCTCCTGTCAGTATCTAACCTGTCCCCTCACTCAGGTTGGTCTCTCTCTCTCCTCCTGTCAGTATCTAACCTGTCCCCTCACTCAGGTTGGTCTCTCTCTCCTCCTGTCAGTATCTAACCTGTCCCCTCACTCAGGTTGGTCTCTCTCTCTCCTCCTGTCAGTATCTAACCTGTCCCCTCACTCAGGTTGGTCTCTCTCCTCCTGTCAGTATCTAACCTGTCCCCTCACTCAGGTTGGTCTCTCTCTCCTCCTGTCAGTATCTAACCTGTCCCCTCACTCAGGTTGGTCTCTCTCTCCTCCTGTCAGTATCTAACCTGTCCCCTCACTCAGGTTGGTCTCTCTCTCCTCCTGTCAGTATCTAACCTGTCCCCTCACTCAGGTTGGTCTCTCTCTCCTCCTGTCAGTATCTAACCTGTCCCCTCACTCAGGTTGGTCTCTCTCTCCTCCTGTCAGTATCTAACCTGTCCCCTCACTCAGGTTGGTCTCTCTCCTCCTGTCAGTATCTAACCTCTCCCCTCACTCAGGTTGGTCTCTCACTCCTCCTGTCAGTATCTAACCTGTCCCCTCACTCAGGTTGGTCTCTCTACTCCTGTCAGTATCTAACCTGTCCCCTCACTCAGGTTGGTCTCTCTCTCCTCCTGTCAGTATCTAACCTGTCCCCTCACTCAGGTTGGTCTCTCTCCTCCTGTCAGTAACTAACCTGTCCCCTCACTCAGGTTGGTCTCTCTCCTCCTGTCAGTATCTAACCTGTCCCCTCACTCAGGTTGGTCTCTCTCTCCTCCTGTCAGTATCTAACCTGTCCCCTCACTCAGGTTGGTCTCTCTCTCCTCCTGTCAGTATCTAACCTGTCCCCTCACTCAGGGTGGTCTCTCTCTCCTCCTGTCAGTATCTAACCTGTCCCCTCACTCAGGTTGGTCTCTCTCTCCTCCTGTCAGTATCTAACCTGTCCCCTCACTCAGGTTGGTCTCTCTCTCCTCCTGTCAGTATCTAACCTGTCCCCTCACTCAGGTTGGTCTCTCTCTCCTCCTGTCAGTATCTAACCTGTCCCCTCACTCAGGTTGGTCTCTCTCCTCCTGTCAGTATCTAACCTCTCCCCTCACTCAGGTTGGTCTCTCACTCCTCCTGTCAGTATCTAACCTGTCCCCTCACTCAGGTTGGTCTCTCTACTCCTGTCAGTATCTAACCTGTCCCCTCACTCAGGTTGGTCTCTCTCTCCTCCTGTCAGTATCTAACCTGTCCCCTCACTCAGGTTGGTCTCTCTCCTCCTGTCAGTAACTAACCTGTCCCCTCACTCAGGTTGGTCTCTCTCCTCCTGTCAGTATCTAACCTGTCCCCTCACTCAGGTTGGTCTCTCTCTCCTCCTGTCAGTATCTAACCTGTCCCCTCACTCAGGTTGGTCTCTCTCTCCTCCTGTCAGTATCTAACCTGTCCCCTCACTCAGGGTGGTCTCTCTCTCCTCCTGTCAGTATCTAACCTGTCCCCTCACTCAGGTTGGTCTCTCTCCTCCTGTCAGTATCTAACCTGTCCCCTCACTCAGGGTGGTCTCTCTCTCCTCCTGTCAGTATCTAACCTGTCCCCTCACTCAGGGTGGTCTCTCTCTCCTCCTGTCAGTATCTAACCTGTCCCCTCACTCAGGGTGGTCTCTCTCTCCTCCTGTCAGTATCTAACCTGTCCCCTCACCCAGGGTGGTCTCTCTCTCCTCCTGACAGTATCTAACCTGTCCCCTCACTCAGGTTGGTCTCTCTCCTCCTGTCAGTGTCTAACCTGTCCCCTCACTCAGGTAGGTCTCTCTCTCCTCCTGACAGTATCTAACCTGTCCCCTCACTCAGGTTGGTCTCTCTCCTCCTGTCAGTATCTAACCTGTCCCCTCACTCAGGTTGGTCTCTCTCCTCCTGTCAGTATCTAACCTGTCCCCTCACTCAGGTTGGTCTCTCTCTCCTCCTGTCAGTATCTAACCTGTCCCCTCACTCAGGTTGGTCTCTCTCTCCTCCTGTCAGTATCTAACCTGTCCCCTCACTCAGGTTGGTCTCTCTCTCCTCCTGTCAGTATCTAACCTGTCCCCTCACTCAGGTTGGTCTCTCTCTCCTCCTGTCAGTATCTAACCTGTCCCCTCACTCAGGTTGGTCTCTCTCTCCTCCTGTCAGTATCTAACCTGTCCCCTCACTCAGGTTGGTCTCTCTCTCCTCCTGTCAGTATCTAACCTGTCCCCTCACTCAGGTTGGTCTCTCTCCTCCTGTCAGTATCTAACCTGTCCCCTCACTCAGGTTGGTCTCTCTCTCCTCCTGTCAGTATCTAACCTGTCCCCTCACTCAGGTTGGTCTCTCTCTCCTCCTGTCAGTATCTAACCTGTCCCCTCACTCAGGTTGGTCTCTCTCTCCTCCTGTCAGTATCTAACCTGTCCCCTCACTCAGGTTGGTCTCTCTCCTCCTGTCAGTATCTAACCTGTCCCCTCACTCAGGTTGGTCTCTCACTCCTCCTGTCAGTATCTAACCTGTCCCCTCACTCAGGTTGGTCTCTCTACTCCTGTCAGTATCTAACCTGTCCCCTCACTCAGGTTGGTCTCTCTCTCCTCCTGTCAGTATCTAACCTGTCCCCTCACTCAGGTTGGTCTCTCTCCTCCTGTCAGTAACTAACCTGTCCCCTCACTCAGGTTGGTCTCTCTCCTCCTGTCAGTATCTAACCTGTCCCCTCACTCAGGTTGGTCTCTCTCTCCTCCTGTCAGTATCTAACCTGTCCCCTCACTCAGGTTGGTCTCTCTCTCCTCCTGTCAGTATCTAACCTGTCCCCTCACTCAGGGTGGTCTCTCTCTCCTCCTGTCAGTATCTAACCTGTCCCCTCACTCAGGTTGGTCTCTCTCCTCCTGTCAGTATCTAACCTGTCCCCTCACTCAGGGTGGTCTCTCTCTCCTCCTGTCAGTATCTAACCTGTCCCCTCACTCAGGGTGGTCTCTCTCTCCTCCTGTCAGTATCTAACCTGTCCCCTCACTCAGGGTGGTCTCTCTCTCCTTCTGTCAGTATCTAACCTGTCCCCTCACTCAGGGTGGTCTCTCTCTCCTCCTGACAGTATCTAACCTGTCCCCTCACTCAGGTTGGTCTCTCTCCTCCTGTCAGTGTCTAACCTGTCCCCTCACTCAGGTAGGTCTCTCTCTCCTCCTGACAGTATCTAACCTGTCCCCTCACTCAGGTTGGTCTCTCTCCTCCTGTCAGTATCTAACCTGTCCCCTCACTCAGGTTGGTCTCTCTCCTCCTGTCAGTATCTAACCTGTCCCCTCACTCAGGTAGGTCTCTCTCTCCTCCTGACAGTATCTAACCTGTCCCCTCACTCAGGTTGGTCTCTCTCCTCCTGACAGTATCTAACCTGTCCCCTCACTCAGGTTGGTCTCTCTCTCCTCCTGTCAGTATCTAACCTGTCCCCTCACTCAGGTTGGTCTCTCTCCTCCTGTCAGTATCTAACCTGTCCCCTCACTCAGGTTGGTCTCTCACTCCTCCTGTCAGTATCTAACCTGTCCCCTCACTCAGGTTGGTCTCTCTACTCCTGTCAGTATCTAACCTGTCCCCTCACTCAGGTTGGTCTCTCTCTCCTCCTGTCAGTATCTAACCTGTCCCCTCACTCAGGTTGGTCTCTCTCCTCCTGTCAGTAACTAACCTGTCCCCTCACTCAGGTTGGTCTCTCTCCTCCTGTCAGTATCTAACCTGTCCCCTCACTCAGGTTGGTCTCTCTCTCCTCCTGTCAGTATCTAACCTGTCCCCTCACTCAGGTTGGTCTCTCTCTCCTCCTGTCAGTATCTAACCTGTCCCCTCACTCAGGTTGGTCTCTCTCTCCTCCTGTCAGTATCTAACCTGTCCCCTCACTCAGGTTGGTCTCTCTCTCCTCCTGTCAGTATCTAACCTGTCCCCTCATTCAGGTTGGTCTCTCTCCTCCTGTCAGTATCTAACCTGTCCCCTCACTCAGGTTGGTCTCTCTCTCCTCCTGTCAGTATCTAACCTGTCCCCTCACTCAGGGTGGTCTCTCTCTCCTCTTGTCAGTATCTAACCTGTCCCCTCACTCAGGGTGGTCTCTCTCTCCTCCTGTCAGTATCTAACCTGTCCCCTCACTCAGGTTGGTCTCTCTCTCCTCCTGACAGTATCTAACCTGTCCCCTCACTCAGGTTGGTCTCTCTCCTCCTGTCAGTGTCTAACCTGTCCCCTCACTCAGGTAGGTCTCTCTCTCCTCCTGACAGTATCTAACCTGTCCCCTCACTCAGGTTGGTCTCTCTCCTCCTGTCAGTATCTAACCTGTCCCCTCACTCAGGTTGGTCTCTCTCCTCCTGTCAGTATCTAACCTGTCCCCTCACTCAGGTAGGTCTCTCTCTCCTCCTGACAGTATCTAACCTGTCCCCTCACTCAGGTTGGTCTCTCTCCTCCTGACAGTATCTAACCTGTCCCCTCACTCAGGTTGGTCTCTCTCTCCTCCTGTCAGTATCTAACCTGTCCCCTCACTCAGGTTGGTCTCTCTCTCCTCCTGTCAGTATCTAACCTGTCCCCTCACTCAGGTTGGTCTCTCTCCTCCTGTCAGTGTTGTTACTGTGTACCGCTTGACTTATCATATGACAATCCACATTTCACTTGAATGTGGTTGTTGTCTTGTGTTTTTTTCCATTTCACTAATTCATTATAAGTATGTTTGGTATGTCTTTACCTCTGTAAACTAATCTGCCCGGCGACAGGACAATAAAGCATTACAGTCTGGTTGTCTATGTTGTTGTGTGGCCCTGCAGGTGGAGATGGTGAACCCAATGAAGAACCAGAAGTGTAACCACCACTACGACCGGGACGCCATTATGGGGATGATCAAGGCCCGGCAAAACCAGAAGAAGAAGTTACGGTGAGACGCTCCTATTGTCTGGTTTAGTCATTTACATCTGTTGTCTGGTTTAGTCATTTACATCTGTTGTCTGGTTTAGTCATTTACATCTGTTGTCTGGTTTAGTCATTTACATCTGTTGTCTGGTTTAGTCATTTACATCTGTTGTCTGGTTTAGTCATTTACATCTGTTGTCTGGTTTAGTCATTTACATCTGTTGTCTGGTTTAGTCATTTACATCTGTTGTCTGGTTTAGTCATTTACATCTGTTGTCTGGTTTAGTCATTTACATCTGTTGTCTGGTTTAGTCATTTACATCTGTTGTCTGGTTTAGTCATTTACATCTGTTGTCTGGTTTAGTCATTTACATCTGTTGTCTGGTTTAGTCATTTACATCTGTTGTCTGGTTTAGTCATTTACATCTGTTGTCTGGTTTAGTCATCTGTTGTCTGGTTTAGTCATTTACATCTGTTGTCTGGTTTAGTCATTTACATCTGTTGTCTGGTTTAGTCATTTACATCTGTTGTCTGGTTTAGTCATCTGTTGTCTGGTTTAGTCATTTACATCTGTTGTCTGGTTTAGTCATTTACATCTGTTGTCTGGTTTAGTCATTTACATCTGTTGTCTGGTTTAGTCATTTACATCTGTTGTCTGGTTTAGTCATTTACATCTGTTGTTTGGTTTAGTCATTTACATCTGTTGTCTGGTTTAGTCATTTACATCTGTTGTCTGGTTTAGTCATTTACATCTGTTGTTTGGTTTAGTCATTTACATCTGTTGTCTGGTTTAGTCATTTACATCTGTTGTTTGGTTTAGTCATTTACATCTGTTGTCTGGTTTAGTCATCTGTTGTCTGGTTTAGTCATTTACATCTGTTGTCTGGTTTAGTCATTTACATCTGTTGTCTGGTTTAGTCATTTACATCTGTTGTCTGGTTTAGTCATTTACATCTGTTGTTTGGTTTAGTCATTTACATCTGTTGTCTGGTTTAGTCATTTACATCTGTTGTTTGGTTTAGTAATTTACATCTGTTGTCTGGTTTAGTCATCTGTTGTCTGGTTTAGTCATTTACATCTGTTGTCTGGTTTAGTCATTTACATCTGTTGTCTGGTTTAGTCATTTACATCTGTTGTTTGGTTTAGTCATTTACATCTGTTGTCTGGTTTAGTCATCTGTTGTCTGGTTTAGTCATTTACATCTGTTGTTTGGTTTAGTCATTTACATCTGTTGTCTGGTTTAGTCATCTGTTGTCTGGTTTAGTCATTTACATCTGTTGTCTGGTTTAGTCATTTACATCTGTTGTTTGGTTTAGTCATTTACATCTGTTGTTTGGTTTAGTCATTTACATCTGTTGTCTTGAGTCTGCCTGCCCCTGTTGCTATAGCACCTTGTCAATCAGGATGTGATGTCGTCTCTCTGTCCTACCCTGCTGTTTTCTCACCTTGTCAATCAGGATGTGATGTCGTCTCTGTCCTACCCTGCTGTTTTCTCACCTTGTCAATCAGGATGTGATGTCGTCTCTCTGTCCTACCCTGCTGTTTTCTCACCTTGTCAATCAGGATGTGATGTCGTCTCTCTGTCCTACCCTGCTGTTTTCTCACCTTGTCAATCAGGATGTGATGTCGTCTCCGTCCTACCCTGCTGTTTTCTCACCTTGTCAATCAGGATGTGATGTCATCTCTCTGTCCTACCCTGCTGTTTTCTCACCTTGTCAATCAGGATGTGATGTCATCTCTCTGTCCTACCCTGCTGTTTTCTCACCTTGTCAATCAGGATGTGATGTCGTCTCTCCGTCCTACACTGCTGTTTTCTCACCTTGTCAATCAGGATGTGATGTCGCATCTCTGTCCTACCCTGCTGTTTTCTCACCTTGTCAATCAGGATGTGATGTCGCCTCTCTGTCCTACCCTGCTGTTTTCTCACCTTGTCAATCAGGATGTGATGTCATCTCTCTGTCCTACCCTGCTGTTTTCTCACCGTGTCAATCAGGATGTGATGTCGTCTCTGTCCTACCCTGCTGTTTTCTCACCTTGTCAATCAGGATGTGATGTCGTCTCTCTGTCCTACCCTGCTGTTTTCTCACCTTGTCAATCAGGATGTGATGTCGTCTCTCTGTCCTACCCTGCTGTTTTCTCACCTTGTCAATCAGGATGTGATGTCGTCTCTCCACCTACCCTGCTGTTTTCTCACCGTGTCAATCAGGATGTGATGTCGTCTCTGTCCTACCCTGCTGTTTTCTCACCTTGTCAATCAGGATGTGATGTCGCCTCTCCGTCCTACCCTGCTATTTTCTCACCTTGTCAATCAGGATGTGATGTCGCCTCTCTGTCCTACCCTGCTGTTTTCTCACCGTGTCAATCAGGATGTGATGTCGTCTCTCTGTCCTACCCTGCTGTTTTCTCACCGTGTCAATCAGGATGTGATGTCGTCTCTCTGTCCTACCCTGCTGTTTTCTCACCTTGTCAATCAGGATGTGATGTCGCCTCTCTGTCCTACCCTGCTATTTTCTCACCTTGTCAATCAGGATGTGATGTCGCCTCTCCGTCCTACCCTGCTGTTTTCTCACCGTGTCAATCAGGATGTGATGTCGTCTCTGTCCTACCCTGCTGTTTTCTCACCTTGTCAATCAGGATGTGATGTCGTCTCTCCGTCCTACACTGCTGTTTTCTCACCTTGTCAATCAGGATGTGATGTCGCATCTCTGTCCTACCCTGCTGTTTTCTCACCTTGTCAATCAGGATGTGATGTCGCCTCTCTGTCCTACCCTGCTGTTTTCTCACCTTGTTTTACCCCTGTTGCTATAGCACCTTGTCAATCAGGATGTGATGTCATCTCTCTGTCCTACCCTGCTGTTTTCTCACCTTGTTTTACCCCTGTTGCTATAGCACCTTGTCAATCAGGATGTGATGTCGTCTCTCCGTCCTACCCTGCTGTTTTCTCACCTTGTCAATCAGGATGTGATGTCGTCTCTCCACCTACCCTGCTGTTTTCTCACCTTGTCAATCAGGATGTGATGTCGTCTCTCCACCTACCCTGCTGTTTTCTCACCTTGTCAATCAGGATGTGATGTCGTCTCTGTCCTACCCTGCTGTTTTCTCACCTTGTCAATCAGGATGTGATGTCGTCTCTCCGTCCTACCCTGCTGTTTTCTCACCTTGTCAATCAGGATGTGATGTCGCATCTCTGTCCTACCCTGCTGTTTTCTCACCGTGTCAATCAGGATGTGATGTCGCATCTCTGTCCTACCCTGCTGTTTTCTCACCTTGTCAATCAGGATGTGATGTCGTCTCTCCACCTACCCTGCTGTTTTCTCACCGTGTCAATCAGGATGTGATGTCGCCTCTCCGTCCTACCCTGCTGTTTTCTCACCTTGTCAATCAGGATGTGATGTCGTCTCTCCACCTACCCTGCTGTTTTCTCACCGTGTCAATCAGGATGTGATGTCGTCTCTGTCCTACCCTGCTGTTTTCTCACCTTGTCAATCAGGATGTGATGTCGCCTCTCCGTCCTACCCTGCTATTTTCTCACCTTGTCAATCAGGATGTGATGTCGCCTCTCCGTCCTACCCTGCTGTTTTCTCACCGTGTCAATCAGGATGTGATGTCGTCTCTGTCCTACCCTGCTGTTTTCTCACCTTGTCAATCAGGATGTGATGTCGTCTCTCCGTCCTACACTGCTGTTTTCTCACCTTGTCAATCAGGATGTGATGTCGCATCTCTGTCCTACCCTGCTGTTTTCTCACCTTGTCAATCAGGATGTGATGTCGCCTCTCTGTCCTACCCTGCTGTTTTCTCACCTTGTTTTACCCCTGTTGCTATAGCACCTTGTCAATCAGGATGTGATGTCATCTCTCTGTCCTACCCTGCTGTTTTCTCACCTTGTTTTACCCCTGTTGCTATAGCACCTTGTCAATCAGGATGTGATGTCGTCTGTCCGTCCTACCCTGCTGTTTTCTCACCTTGTCAATCAGGATGTGATGTCGTCTCTCTGTCCTACCCTGCTGTTTTCTCACCGTGTCAATCAGGATGTGATGTCGTCTCTCTGTCCTACCCTGCTGTTTTCTCACCTTGTTTTACCCCTGTTGCTATAGCACCTTGTCAATCAGGATGTGATGTCATCTCTCTGTCCTACCCTGCTGTTTTCTCACCTTGTTTTACCCCTGTTGCTATAGCACCTTGTCAATCAGGATGTGATGTCGTCTCTCCGTCCTACCCTGCTGTTTTCTCACCTTGTTTTACCCCTGTTGCTATAGCACCTTGTCAATCAGGATGTGATGTCATCTCTCTGTCCTACCCTGCTGTTTTCTCACCTTGTTTTACCCCTGTTGCTATAGCACCTTGTCAATCAGGATGTGATGTCGTCTCTCCGTCCTACCCTGCTGTTTTCTCACCTTGTTTTACCCCTGTTGCTATAGCACCTTGTCAATCAGGATGTGATGTCGTCTCTCCGTCCTACCCTGCTGTTTTACACTTAAACAACTGTTGCAGTAAAACATTAGATTGATTGATTAGCATATTCCTTTCTCCGTCCCACAGCTGTCCGGTGGTTGGCTGTAGCAACACGGACGTGAAGCAGGGAGACCTGATCCTAGATCAGATTATGAGGAGACAGATCCAGAAGAGGTAGACTACCAAGGCATAATTCTGGTCCAGAAGAGGTAGACTACCAAAGCATAATTCTGGTCCAGAAGAGGTAGACTACCAAGACACGATTCTGGGGTACGCCACTCATCAATCCTGACAATAATAATTGGACTTTTAATTAATTGAGGATAAAACATGACTTTTTGTTGTTGTTGTTTTGACCAAATGTTATCTTGTTGCTGTGTCTGATCGTATTTGTTCGTCACAGAAATTGCTCTATTCAGGAATGTTATATAACAAAACCTCTCTTTATTTATACTTAAGGGAGTTTTCTTTTTCAGTCAGTTCAATAAAGATTTTGATACAATTTACCTATCAATAAATTTATTGGTTGCACTTCAGAGAACAGTGGGGGCGTCAGGCAGGGTAGCCTAGTGGTTAGAGGGGGAGGCAGGTAGCTTAGTGGTTAGAGAGTTGGACTAGTAACCGAAAGGTTGCTAGATCGAATCCCCGAGCTGACAAGGTACAAATCTGTTGTTCTGCCCCTGAACAAGGCAGTTAACCCACTGTTCCCCGGGTAGGCCGTCATTGTAAATAAGAATTTGCTCTTAACTGACTTGCCTAGTTAAATAAAAAAAATCCTATGCCATTGGTGTTGAGAACCTGCAGTTACTGTAATAGACCACTGGGGGGCAGTGTCGTCCCTGGAATATACCGCAAAGGGATCAGGAGAGGTGACTCAGGTCATGAAGAGAGAAGCTGGATAATCAGCCTAGTTAATCTGAGAGAGTTGGGCTAAATGAATCAGAGAAGTGGATTTTTTTTCTAAATACTTACACACGACAGAAAGATCATGTCTGTAAACATACAAAGTGATGATCGAATATCTATTTTCAGTTCCATCCTAAAAGTAGACCATTTCATTGTGTGAAATCTGTGAATCAATTCAGTTGAGTGATTTAAATCTGTTTCCTCTCCTGCCTCTCCTCCCCTGCCTCTCCTGCCTCTACCCCTGCCTCTCCTCTCCTGCCTCCGTGTAAACTGAAGACTCTTTGTTCACAGGACAGAAACAGAGTGTGCTGAGATGGAACTAGGTGAAGCTAATCTTTTAATAATCTTACGTCAGGTTTTTTAATAAGATTTCAGATGCAGCTTGCTTATTGTTTCTCCCCCCCTCATCTATGGCTGTGTTCCAAATTACACCCTATTCCTTGTGTAGTGCACTACTATTGACCAGGGCCCATGGGGTGTCGTTTGGGACGTAGCCTCTTAAAGGGTAGGACATGCCGTACTAACCATTTGCAGACAGAATTGAGAGAGCGGAGAAATGATTTACAGACAAACGATACAACATTATTTTTTTTTGTAATTTATTCACATTAAATCTGGGTTAGTTTTGTATTAAAAATCCACGTTATCTGCTCCTCTTCAATGTAGTTACATCACAGTTAATTTCACAGCAGTTTAGTGTGTGTTGGCAAACCAATGGAGACTCACCATTAGAGCCAGCCTGTCCAATCTCTTAAAACTATATGAATACAGATTTCAGGAAGTAACTACTTTTTAAAACCATATGAATACAGTTTTCAGGAAGTGACTACTTTTTAAAACTTTATGAATACAGATTTCAGGAAGTGACTACTTTTATGAAACTATTTGATTGGCTGCCTTCAATCTTCAACCAATCTCTGACAGTCATATTTGATCTACACAATACATTTATTTCTGAACATTTTGTCAATGTCCACTCTCCTGACTGTCCTTTGCCCCATGTGTAGATAATCAAGTCAAACCAATGATATTTGTTACAGATAAGTATGAATAAGTTACGACACTCAACTACAGTATGACTCTTTCAACATGCCCCTGAAAGGGTCGAAAGCTGCACTTTATTATGATACCTGAAAATACCGCAGCGCAATTCAAAGCCATTTTGTAAACATTATAAACATCAAGTTGGATGCTTAGCAAAAACCAACTTGGAACCTTTTTGTCCATCTGAGGGTTAAGTGTTCTTATTTCAAACACACTATTCCATCTTTAAAGGAATACTCCAGGAGTTTATCTACTTCCCCAGAGTCAGATGAACTAATGGATACCATTTTTATGTCTCGGTGTTCAGTATGAAGGACGTTGCTAACTAGCATTAGCGCAATGACTGGAAGTGTATGGGTATTAGCAGATATCCATATACTTCTAGCCATTGCGCAACTAGCGCTAGTTAGCCATTGCGCAACTAGCGCTAGTTAGCCATTGCGCAACTAGCGCTAGTTAGCCATTGCGCAACTAGCGCTAGTTAGCCATTGCGCAACTAGCGCTAGTTAGCCATTGCGCAACTAGCGCTAGTTAGCCATTGCGCAACTAGCGCTAGTTAGCAACCTCCTTCAAACTGCACGCAGACAACTTGTTTCCACAAGTTCATCTGATTCTGGGGAGGTAGATAAAGGACCTCATTTGCCAAAAATCCCCAAGTATCCCTTCAAAAGGGACAGTTTACTAGGAACACAAACTAACATGATTATCCACCTACCTTGGCTGTAGTTGATTCAAGACGACAGTTTTTGGGGATATTTAGTTTCCTTTCGACACTTAATAGTCCTATTTTGTTACTGTTCGCGTTCTCGATAACACTTAATAACACACCGTTCTGGTGCCTGTGTAATACACCTGGTAATGACTTTTTGGAGCAGCATATTGTTACATAATATTTTGGGTAATTGCATGTTAATTGCATAGCGATGAGCTGAGTTTTTTTTCCAACTAATGTACAGAAGGAATAGTGACGGTTCCTTATTCCACTTTATGTAAATGACTCCATTATGATGTCATAATAAAGACATTTCCAACGTTCTATGTCCTCTTAACAACAATGGCGCTGTCGTCATAATCACAAAGTTACTACACTTGTATACGAACCGGATGTCGTGTGTTATGGCTCACTCATTGTGAAGAAAATATATATATATATATTTGTTAGACCACTTTTGCAGTTTCAAAATGACTATGTTGATTCTATGTCCCTCATGTATTTAATTATAGTCTTTATGGTATATTAATATCTGAGAGTGCTCCAGTGTGTTAAAATGATCATATATTTAGACTCATTCAAACTAACTGTTGTCGTTTTTAGGTTCTTCCAGCAAATATTTGTTATTATTTAAATTTCTTCAAATAACTTCTATGTTATTTATATTGTATTTATATTTTATTTTTAATCCCGGGCCCCGTCCCCGCAGGAGGTCTTTTGCCTTTTGGTAGGCCGTCATTGTAAATAAGAATTTGTTCTTAACTGACTTGCCCTAGTCAACTAAAGGATACATAAATAAAATATGCATTCAAATACATTCAAATATTGTTTGGTTTTCCTAAAGGTATTCCAAATAAGTTAAAATCTTTTACCTGAGACCTGTATTTGAATATAAAAAATAAAATAAAAAGTTGCATTTTAGTTTAAACTATATTTGACTACCTTGAGTATTTGAAAAGTTGTAATTTTCAAATAAACTATAAAATGCAACTATTTTCTGCCCGATCTGGTGTACTACTTTGACTAGTGCCCATGCCCTATGAGCACTGGTCAAGTTAGTACGCTTGTAGGGAATAGGTGCCATTTGGGACGTAAGAAACTGCTCAGGCTAAAACGCATGCAATGGAAAGTAGATAAGACTAGATACTGGCACGACCCTGGGTTTATAAGCGCGGATAGCGCGCCGGACTTCGGGCTAGAAGGTCGAGGGTTCGAGACCTACTCCCTGCCTGTTTCATTACAATACTATACCTGGAACAGAACCGGTCCTGGAATCCTGTTAACCTGTTTTTAAGACAACAATAACTCCCAGCTCAGAGTAGGTTTTAGGATGTTGTTTAGACAAAATCAACTTATACTAAAAGTTTACCTCGGCTGGTAATCACGACAGTTTGAGGTACCGCAAAGGAAATATAGTGATGACGTTCAATGACATTGTTGCAAATGATGGGTAATAACCCATCGCTATAAGAGTGAATGTGGGACTGCACATGCAATGGTAAAACCTGTAATATCATTTTCGCCTGACACGATCGCTTTGCACACACTTAATTATTGACTAATATGTTGCCGTTTCTTTTAACCAATACTGATTGTTGTTAAAAGCGGAATTTTGACAATATTTTGCCGTTATATCAACACACTCGCGTTACTCCCGTTTAACAACTATAAGTCGCTTTTTCCGCAGTAGGAAAAATGGGGATACCGAGTCAGTTGCACAACGGAATCCATTCAACCGAAATGTGTCTTCCGCATTTAACACAACCCCCCTGATTCAGACATCAGACAAGTCACTTGCCGATAATGTTGCATACAGGTCTATACATACAGGTCAAAACATCAAAGTTAACACAAGCCATAGTTGCCTTCAAAAGCCTTATTGTTATTGCTTGGATAACTTTCTTTATCATGTTCATATTTTTTATTATTATTTGTATGCAGTGCGCACTGCGCAGTAAACCGGAGGACTCATTGAAGCCTGGTTGTAATTTTGACCCCCTAAAGGCGGACTCATCAACCAGACTCAGCCGCGGGCGGATTATTTTCCTCCAGCGGATTGGTAGGAGGGCAAGACCATAATTACTAATCATTTGTGGACTGCAAATTGACCGCAAGAAGCCCAAACAGAAAGAATGTTTGACTTAAAACATAAATATTTCAAACCTTGCTTACATTTGTATTCATCACTTGTCTCTCTCTATTATGTGTGAGAATACAAATTTCTCCAATTAAAATGACTTGGAGATGATTTCCTGCTGTTTCTACAGACTTATGTCCAACTATATCAATCAGAACAGAACACCTGTATCAATCCTACAATAGAGGAGACAGGACTGTAGAGACTGTACCTGGATCAGAACAGATCACCTGTATCAATCCTACAATAGAGGAGACAGGACTGTAGAGACTGTACCTGGAACAATACTACAATAGAGGGGACAGGACTGTAGAGACTGTACCTGGATCAGAACAGATCACCTGTATCAATCCTACAATAGAGGAGACAGGACTGTAGAGACTGTACCTGGAACAGAACAGAACACCTGTATCAATCCTACAATAGAGGAGACAGGACTGTAGAGACTGTACCTGGAACAATACTACAATAGAGGGGACAGGACTGTAGAGACTGTACCTGGAACAATACTACAATAGAGGGGACAGGACTGTAGAGACTGTACCTGGATCAGAACAGATCACCTGTATCAATCCTACAATAGAGGAGACAGGACTGTAGAGACTGTACCTGGAACAATACTACAATAGAGGGGACAGGACTGTAGAGACTGTACCTGGAACAGAACAGAACACCTGTATCAATCCTACAATAGAGGAGACAGGACTGTAGAGACTGTACTTGGAACAGAACAGAACACCTGTATCAATCCTACAATAGAGGGGACAGGACTGTAGAGACTGTACCTGGAACAGAACAGAACACCTGTATCAATCCTACAATAGAGGAGACAGGACTGTAGAGACTGTACTTGGAACAGAACAGAACACCTGTATCAATCCTACAATAGAGGGGACAGGACTGTAGAGACTGTACCTGGAACAGAACAGAACACCTGTATCAATACTACAATAGAGGTGACAGGACTGTAGAGACTGTACCTGGAACAGAACAGAACACCTGTATCAATCCTACAATAGGATGAACATGAGCAGAAAATGAGTTCTCTGGGGACGTTTGTTGTCTACAATTAGAAAAGTATGTTTGATCTGAGCGTTCTCCTTTCATCCCTCTGAACACCGTATCTCTCCTCATACAGAGACTGATGTTAGGCCACACATACAGTGGAGGGGATACACACACACACACACACACACACACACACACACACACACACACACACACACACACACACACACACACACACACACACACTCTCTCCTGGTATATCTCTGAAAGACAGTGTAGGAGTGTTTTATTGTGTCAGTGGGAGCCAATACCTGCCTCTCCTCTTCCTCCTCCTCCATGTTCTTTCTCAACTCTCCTTATTTAACACCATAGGAATGTCCTCTAGATAGCAGCATGGGCACGAGGACAGTGTCTTTAGTCTCCAGTAGTGACCTTGACTATCAGAAGGGCCATTAGACCCCCTTAACTGTGTGTAGCTGCTACAGCGTCGGGAGGAGAGCCCTTTAACTGTCTCTCACTATAGCTGGCTGGCAATAGTGACTACATTTATGGGGAGAAATGAACAAGGGGACAGACAGCACATTTTAAGTAGCTAAACCCATTCAGAAAGTGCTTTAAAAAGGGTTTTCCCTGCTGCATTCTCTCTCTCTCTCTAAGTGGTTGTGTTCTGTTTGTGTGTGACTTCAGGACATCTCACCGACGTTGTGACTGATAGCAGCAGGCGCAGGAGGACAGCTGGGGGGATTGTCGAGTCTCCAGTACTTACCTTGACTATCAGAGGTTTTTTTTTCTAAGTGGGACCATTATATCCGTTGCCTGTGTACAGATACAGCATCGGGAGGAGAGACCTTCACCTGTCTCCATGACTGGCTGTATTACCATGTGTCAATGGCATTTCATCACACCACGTCTGTCCTGTTTATATCACATATCGACTTCA